>NC_067487.1:16772233-17118067 GCF_947179515.1 Apodemus sylvaticus
GATGTCCTCTGTGAAGGTAACTGTATAAATATAAGACAGACCTATTAATTACAAAGTGAATACTGAGTTTCCTCGATGGGAGAGCTCATTCACACTGGTCAAAAAGCAATTACTGTCTGAGGTAGGCTCATTCGGAGTGAGTGCAGTTGATGATGGGTGTGTGATGGCTTCATCACAGAAAACCACTCGAATTTCAGCCTCTTCTTTTTCCATTACACTTCTTTGAAAGGCCAGAATCAGATCATGTACCAGAGGGTAGGGTCACCTTCTAGGAATATATTCAGACTCACTTCCTCAAAATTACTACCCACAAATGTGCAGAATTAGGTTGTACAATCCCAGGTTTTAGAAGACACATTTTTTTGTTTGTCCACCTCCATGGGCTGCTTATCAATTACATTGAGTCATGAATAATGTCCAGATACTGTTTTATTCTGCCATAAGCTTTCAGAGTTACCTTTTGCCTTCTGAGGATTAAATTCTCCTAAACAGACTATACCCCATGCTACCCACAAGGCACTTATCCTGTCTACCCTAATTTCAATGGCGCTGTGGGAAATGCTACTGGAGCTGCTCACTACAGGAAGACATGAGCACCGCTAACTTAAACCAAGACTTACAAGTTTTTCAAATCTAGCTCACTGTGCTGTAAAGCCAAACTTTAAGAACTGTATCAGTGGTAAAACTTTATCAATGGTATAACTGCATCAGTGGTACTTTCCCATGGGTGATCAAATCTAACCTTAACATTTCAGGCCACATAGTAAGAAGCCTGGATTTATATTTCACTTGAGCCATTAACCTTGCTGAAATATATAGTGATATATTTTTATAAAACATATATATTAACTACTTTAGGATTCTTTTATATTCAATATCACGGATGCCAACGGAGTATGAGAACTGAGGAGTGTGGAGAGCACATAGGTTTATTTTCTTGCCAGTATTTTGAACTGAAAAATTATTGACACTCAAGGAAACATTTTTGTTAAGGAATCATCTTGAAAACCAAAGCAGGCATAAACAAGTTTTGGTTTAACTGACATAAAAAAATTTCTGTCAGTAAAATCAACCCCAAATTTTAAAATACTATGTTATCTGTAGTTGTCTTGGACACAGAGTATAAGAGATAAAGAAGATTATTAAGGACCATATATTCACATGCTCATATATCTGGCTATATTCTCTCTCTCTCTCTCTCTCTCTCTCTCTCTCTCTCTCTCTCTCTCTCTCTCTCACACACACACACACACACACACACATACATACACACACATACACATACACACAAACACACACACACATATAAGTCACATTTTTGTCTATCTACTTTCATATACAAAGTGTTGTAACTAACAAAGAACTGGGTTGGAAATGTATTTCAGTGGTAGGACGCTTGCCTAGGTATGTTGCAGTGAACTGGGTTCAGTACCCAAAACCACACAGCAGAAAGAGGAAGGAAAGGATGGAGGGAGGCTTTCAAGTTTTACAATTAAACACCAATTTTATCTGATATTAACTACTACCCCTTGTCTAAACCCTTACCTTTCTCTGTCCC
This sequence comes from Apodemus sylvaticus, assembly GCF_947179515.1. Taxonomy (NCBI): domain Eukaryota; kingdom Metazoa; phylum Chordata; class Mammalia; order Rodentia; family Muridae; genus Apodemus; species Apodemus sylvaticus. The sequence continues at coordinate 16,773,792 of NC_067487.1, forward strand.
TCCCTCTTCCATGCCTCCCTCTTCCCTAGTGTCCACAATGCAATGTGATGGAGTAACGAAGAGATAGCAGCCCTGAAGGCTCTATTGGATGTAAAGTATGGCAGTACCCTGAATTATCTGACCTTCAGAACCATGACAGATACGTGTGTGCTGTCGGAACCATCCAATCTCTAGTACTTTGTTATAGCATATAACCTGACCACAATATTATAGAAAAACTATCATCATCTTCCTTTAAAACTTAAGTAAATCAAATACTGGAGATTGTGATTTGAGAGATGTTATGTAATTTGTTGCTGTTGTAAGCACCACTGCACTTCAATGATACTGCTTAATATTAGTAATATTGTCTATCCTAGGACAAAATCCCCGAGGAAGACATCTTAATGAAGAAAATGGTTGTTTGGCTCTCAGTTTCAGGAGTTCCAGACAATGACTGCATGATTCCACTTGTTTGTACTTAAAGTGAAGAAACACACTGTGATGCAGGGAGGGTGCAAGGAACGCAGCAGCTGACCTAGTGGCATCCAGGTGAAAGAGTGCTACTTCCCACTTTCTATCACCTTCCACTGTGTCCATCAAGTGATGAATTGATAATGATTTGACTGAATGGGTCTGAGTTCTCAAATCCAATTACTTCACCAGAGCCTAGCCTCTGAATACAGCACCAGGACTTTAAAAAAAAATCTTCAGTACAACATATGACTCCTCATGGAACATTCCATACAAAACTAGTAATGTCAAAAACCCATGTCCCTGCCCACACCAATCTACTTCATGGGAAGAAGGATCCTAGCATCTTTTTGGAAGGCAATATCATGAGCTATGAAAACTTTGTCTAGTTAATTGGATAAGTTATACTCTTCTCTCCTTTCCCAGGAAGTTCAGCCACAAAGAGAAATCTCTGAGCACGGTCCTGCTCTGCTCAACCTAAATGCCCTTGAGAAAGGCTGGTAATTGCAGCAGAGAACTGGCCCAAGGGAATTTTGATTGAGATTCCCTAAAATTTCTAGTTTCAATTCTCCTTTTTTCCTTGCCAAGATGTCACCACCCCAGCATATGTGGGTGTGCATATGTTCTCTCGAAAGCATGACTGTGTGTTCAAACGCTGTAAGGGGCAAAGACAGGGCTTGCAGGCATCTGTACCAGGTCCTCAGTGTGTGATGTAGCTTTTGGGACTGTTTCTCATGTTGTGCTGCCTTGCTGTGTTGCCCTGTCTAGTGTGTGGGCTTGTATGTGTGTTTGTGTGTGTGAGTGTGTATGTGTGTGTGTGTATTTTGTTGTCTCTTGGAAGGAAGATGTAGGGAGAAAGAATCTGGGGAAAACATAAGTTGTGGGAGCTGCGGAGGGGGGGGGAGGAAAACTGTGGTTGGCATGTATGATACGTGAGAAGAATCTACTTAAAAAATAAAAACATAAAAATAAAAAAGCAGGTATAGTAACCTGAAGAGTTAGCGGCTCTAAAAGCAGCCTGAAGCTTTGGATTTCTCTGTTCCTTATATGGTAGAGCAGTTTGGAGACAATGGTTCTGATTGGCCTTGCTTTAATGCCTTTATTTTTTGGCAGGAGTTGGTGAAAATGATAGTGTTGTTGTCTTAGAAGGTCCATGTGCAAAATGGCCAAATGTAAGATTTCCATTGTCGAAGGATATAGTGGACTACAGTTTTTAGTGATTTTAGCCTTCATGCACAGTTCAGTTCAACAATAAAGGTTAAAAACAAAAATGCAAAATAGCTAAACGTCATAAGTGAAATGAATCCAAACAATATAAACACCATCTCAAAATAGTTATTACAAATGGATGAGGGCTCTGTAAACCACAATGTGATAATCATAAATGGGTGTTTTGTGATGACCATACATAAAGAAATTATATAAAGAAATAGTCAATATGAAACACACTTTTATCTACAAAAGGTGTGCTGATTTTCCTATTGTGGAATGCGAATGATAGGGGCCTTTACTCTTCTCAGAATTATCTAGAGCCAATCTGAGAGTGCAGTGCTGGTCCTAATAACCAACAGCAAGCATGGATTCTCCATTACCCCTGGTAGGAGACCCCTGTGCAGGAGAAACCTGTTAACTATGATGAATTCTGCCATGATAAAGAAAGCAAGCCTTGGCATAGACACTGGCTAATTTCTAGGTACTGCTGTTTTTTTTAAAAAGCCACTACACTCTTAATGTAGATAATTGCACACATCAAGAAGTGAACATTACACTGTCAGAGACCCTACTAGTGATGGACGAAGTTCCTCAGAGCCCACTACATAACCTTCGTGTTTGTTCTATGGTACTGTCTACATCTTCTGTGAGATCTGCATTCCTTGGGTGGATGGGAGGAGCCCTGTCAGGCTGGTTCTCCAAGGCTGATCCCACCAGGGCTAAGAACAGCTCTAGACTGTGAAGCCCACCTTGATGGAGAAGTCAGCTTTCACTGGCTGACCTGCGTGAAGCAGACACTTTCCCAAAGGGATACAGGTTAAATGTGTTCTTGTCTACCATCACAGTTCCAGCTAATGAGCATTGACTGCTTTGTATACAGCAAACATGGATTGAAAGCATTGAAGAGATATGTCTCATAGTGATCTTTGAAGGTCAGATTTATCCTGGTTTCTTTATGAAATGAAATCTGTCAGCTCCTCTTCCCTTTCTATTACCTCTAGCTCCTGTAGGACAGATCTATCCTGTTAATCTCTTGTACTGTGATCTCTGTGGTTCCTACTCTGCTTTGTGTTCCCAGCCTGTCTGAGTCCTGTCTTCTTTTTCCTTTAGGTGGGTGTTATTCCTACTCCATTTCCTGGCAAATGGTAAAAATTCAATCAGTCCTTGCTGAATTCTAGGCAATGAGGAAAAGAACAGCAGATCCCAGTGGGATCTCCTGAATGCCTGACAAGCACGGACTGGGTTACTATGCTTAAAATCTTAACAGTAGTTCTTTCAAACATTAAAGTAATATTTTAAAACACTAGCAGAGGAATTCAAAAATGTGACTCAAAACTAGATTTGAAAAAAGCTTAAGAGGTCATTATTGCCCATATTCTATGACAGTAGGCTTTGCCTTCAGAGAAAAAGGGGTGTGAACAGAGGAATCATTGGTGGCAAGAGTCACAATTTAGCCAAGAATGGGCTCCCTGCTCTTCCCCCATTCTTCTGTCAACCCAGTCACCAAATACTTGGCTGAATCAAAGCAGTTATGAACCCAAATGCTTAAAAATGAATGCCCCTCTCACACTCACATGCAGCACATAAGCACATGAGATGTATGTGTACTTATCCACACTCTGCAGACAGTCTACAATCACAGATCTCCTTCCTATGCCTGCAGGGTCTATGGAAATGCGGGTTCTATCGATTGATGTGCAAAACCCATGCTCTATCCCAAGCTCTGGTTTCTCCCACAGTATCATCTCCAAGCTCTGACTCCACTTTTCCGGTTCTCTACCATGCCCATCTTCAGCCTCTTGGAATGGTTTGAAGGTTTCTTTCTTTCTTTCTCTCTTTCTCTTTCTCTTTCTCTTTCTCCCCCCCCCCCTCTCTTGCCAACTTCACTGCTTGTTTGCGATTTTTCATACTCAGAAGCCAAGAAACCAGTGCAGCCCATCCTGAGGCTATTGTCTCACTTCCTAAGGTCAGATGCATGGCTCCTCTGTGTCCCAGATGGTCTATCACCAAATGAAATCCTATCCCACAGGTATCATTCCACCTCTCTGAACTTGACCCTATTTCCTGGGCGAAAATGTATTGTTTTGCTGTGTCTTGCAGGGTTAGTATGCTGTGGCCTTGGGAGAGTTCTTTGTGTGCCTGGACTCAGCTTCATCTCCCAATGCACTCAGTAGGCAGCCATCACGTATTATTCTCCCAAGACTCTTCCCATATTATGCCTTCTCCAAGCAGATGCCTGCTTGGAGACCATCTTGATAGTATTCTCTCCTGCAGTGTTCACACTTCCCCTTCACTGGGTCGTTAGTTTATGTACCTGGCAACCTCCTCAACTGAAAGCTGGGCTCAGCTCACTGGTCTCTTGGAGAACTCAATTCCCTTCCATCCTTGGATCTTTATGCTTTTTCCTGAAGTCCAACAAACATCTCTGCTCACCATCTGTTATGCCTAACTCTACCTTAAAAATATGCCACCCAAGAAGCAACATCATTCCCAAGTCCACATCCCCTTTAGATTCCACCTGTCTTTAACTGTGTCTTCTGTCGGGCAAGACTTGGGAACTTATGTTTTGAGCCCTCTTATGCCCCTCTTCACATTGCTGCAGTGTTTCTCATCTCTGTGCTCCTCCACATTGCCACATCTGCTTTGCTCTCCTTACCTGGAATGATTGCTGGTTGGACCACCCAGTCCTCTCTCCTCCTTAGCTTATCTTTCCCACTTACCATGATTGCCCATTCTTTCCATCTCCCTGGGTTCCTCAAACTTCAGCTCATCTTGCCCAAATCATTTTCCTTGTAAACACTGGTCTCAGCTACCACAAAGAAATGTCTCCAATGTCTATCTTCAGCTAAAGATTCAACTCCAGATGCTTGCTGGCCACATTCCCTAGGATTCCCTAGAAATTCTGACAATGGTAAATGGTCAAGAAGAATCCATGATATCTCTCTCTCTCTCTCTCTCTCTCTCTCTCTCTCTCTCTCTCTCTCTCTCTCTCTCTCTCTCTCTCTCTCTCTCCTTTAACCATCCTTTGATGTTCTACCCTTCAGGAATTGATATCAGCTTCCAAGAGTCCCATCTGAGAGGCTCTCCCCTAAGTCAACAGCTGCAACTGCTTCCAATTGGCTTCATAGTGATCATCGTATCTCTTTTCATTATGGTAACTTTCTACCAGACCTAAGAAATCTCTAATCACTTGCTTAGGAAATTGTAGTATCTTTATTTCCTTCCCCTACATGACTGTCCATCATTCATGCCTATGATTATCAATGAGATTTCTTCGGTATCAGGATGTTCAACTATATGAAGAAAACTATCTTAGGGTCTATCAAACTATAATATAGAGGTCAGCCTAGTCTGTTTCCCAAGTTCCTGTCCAGCCAGGGCTATTATAATGAAACCAAATCGAGAGAGAGAGAGAGAGAGAGAGAGAGAGAGAGAGAGAGAGAGAGAGAGAGAGAGGAAGAAGAGGAAGAGGAAGAGGAAGAGGAAGAGAGGGGGCAGGCAGAAACAAAGAGCCATGAACTACCCTATGTAGGTTGCTTAGTCCCAGCAGTTGCTTCCCCTCTAGACCCTTCCCATGCATCTGCTCTCCTTCCAAATTTAGCTCAAGACTTTCCCTCCACATGGGCTTTGATGACTCTAAATTGATTATCCATCCTCTCATCACTTTCCAGAAGTTTCTCTGCTGGAACTGTCCAGGTTGCACTTAATGTTTTTCAGTGAATGTCTCTGTCCATCAAGTAGACAAAGCAGTGGGTGTGCTAGATCCCCGTGTAGCAAAGGGTCCAATAGTGATTTTTTTTTTAGCCTATGAAAACCCTCTGATCTCTATTACAGCTTCTCATTGCTAGCACACACAAACATGGATGTGCTTTGTCGCCATACAATAGTGTGAGCATTAACGTTTCAGTTTGATGTAATTTTTATGTATCATAAGTTCTCTATTTGTTTAGCCATTTAAAATGCAAAAGAACAACCATTCCAACTATTCTTAAGTCAAAAGTAGGTACTGTGTTGTATCTGGCCCTAGGCCCTGTGTGCTCACCTGACTTCTCTCTTTTTTTTTCTCTGTTGTGTACTTCAGGAGCAGCACAGTGTCAATACACAATTCAAGTGTCATGTGTGTCCCAAAGGGCAAGTGAAACTGCTTTGGCTAGACAGCTCTCTAAGAAGCTGAGAGTGTTTCAGTTTCCTATGAAGGAAATGGAAGTCAATAATAATAGCTTATTTGGTCTACTATTCTTTAACTTTTGCTAATATTCCTTCAGAAGAACTAGGTCTTTACAGTGCCATGTAAGTTGGGGGCTTTCTTAAGATGCTATCTTTAATTTTGCCCCTCATGGGAGACCTATGGGGTTAATAATTGATGAGAGGCCATTGCAGCACAACCAAGAATGGCATATATCAGAGATGAGTTCCTTCCTGTTTTACTTCCTGGGCTTCAAAATGCAACAGCATCACTAATAGCCAACCATGACAATAGTCTTCTTCAAAATTGGTAAACATCACTATGATTAAGGCCTAGAAAACTCTATAATTTATATCTCAAAGAAAGGAAGAATGACCTACTTCTCAAAGCACAGAAAGTATGAAAGTTTTTTTTTTCCTTTAACCATTTCAAATAGCCCAGGGTCACTCTTTCTCTGCCCCTAGCATGCACTCAATTTGTGGTCACAGTCTGTGGCATTTGAGGCTGGGGCTGGTGTTCAGGGTAGACTTGGATTTAGTTTCCGATTGACTGATTGCATTAGACACTTTCTGAATGAAAGAGTGGCATTTTCTATGGTTCAGGGCAGTTAGCTGATTCTGAAGTCAAGGCATAATGATATGTCCATATAAATGAATTCTACTACAGCTAAAGAATGATTTCTAGTGAGCTAGCTGAGTGTGCATTCTATAATAGTAGTTGTCAAACATGGCATAGACTCTGACAGTGCAGCCTATCATCCACTTAAGATGGGCTTGAGGGGAAACTCAGGGGCTCAGGGAAAGAACAGAAGATTGTTCTGCCCTTACAGAAGAACAACGGTAAAAGTCTCCTAAGATCCAAATTGCAGTACTGAATGGTGTGGGTCCCTAATAAAATTATAGCTCAAGAAAAATAAAGGAATTTTCCTGGAGCTGAAAATTACAGTGAGACAGACATTCAAGAAAGGGAATACAAGCTAATCATCTTTTATTGTTGTTATGTCAAGCAATATTTAAGTTGGGCTTCCTTTATCACATGTCTTATGATTCACACAGACTTAACCACATCTGTGCTTCCTACAAAGCTGTCAGGACACAAAAGCAGCAGTGCCACCTACACCTTTAACTAAACCCAGACTGTCAAACACAGAGTGGAGGTTGCCCTCAACACCCACTCTATGGCTGAATGCTGACTATTGACTTCAAAGCCCTGTTCCTCAGTAACTCCAGTGGCTTAGTTCCAAACTGGGTAGTGATGGTGGCACCAGGGTAAAGGACAGGGTGTGATGAAGAAATGCATCTGGATTCTGAGTGTTGTGTCATAGGAAAACATCCACGTGTTTATTACATTTTTTTGATGGGAATTGCTAATGGTTTTGAATGGAGATGCCTGTTACGTTCGGGTCACTCTGGAATGCTTGTCTGGGGAGGGAAGAGGAGAACAGCTGGCATCTAGGGCACTTGCTATCAACTTGCTACAAAGAATGTTAGCAGATGCCAGAATATGCAAGACTCTGGTGGTCCAGCTTCATTTTAGCCAGGTCTACAAAAAAGCTTCCTCTATTCATACATCCCAATGCCATGCCTCTAGAACAGCATTGTCCATCAGGACATAGATAGTACAGCAAACATCCTGGTACTCTCTTGGTAATTTTACATTATTTATTTGGAGCCATCTGATGAATTTAATATGTCTATAGATGCTTCATGGCCTTAACATGTATGATCTTTACACAATGACCTTGGATCTGCTTCATGTACACACATCTTACCTATGAGGAACAGTGGAGGCTCTTTTGCTGCCTCCTAAATTATGACCTGACTCAATGTGTACTAATAACTTATTTTTAACTCTTCTGTCTTCTCTGTAAATTCATCCTTCATTGCTTCTCCACTTTTTGGCAAGGATCAAGTGTAGTAAATTCATCCTTCACACACAATTCCTTAAAATATTGTCAATGAGTCATTTCAAAGGCACAATAAATAAGAACTTAATCTTTTTAAACTTGTTGCCTGAGGTGTATTAGAGCTTTGTGTTTCCATATCAAGAAGTCTGTTTTCTTATGTCAATTGCTTCTTGTTTATTGAAAGCAACAGAGATGGCCCACAGACCTGTTGTAGAAGGAAAGCCTTGGTGATTATGTGGGCATCCCTGATAAAGAAACTTATTTATGGTAATATTGAAATTTCTTCATCTTTACTCAATACCCAAAGAAGATATACTTTCAACATTTCCCACTAACAGAATATTAACCCATAAGATTATTATGCCATATCTATCATCTATCTATCTATCTATCTATCTATCTATCTATCTATCTATCTATCTATCTATCTACTATGTATGTATCTTCTATTTATCTATCAATTATCTGTCAATCATTTATCTATCTATCTATCTATCTATCTATCTATCTATCATCTCTCCATCCCTTCTTCTGTTAGTCCTTCTGTCCTAGCAGCCAGTTCTTCATTATGCAAAACCAACACTCCTTAGTCTTCCAGTTAGCTTTGGGGACTACAGCTTACCTTTCTTTGGGGCCAAGTGAGGAAGTGACAAACAGTTACATATTCTGCTAGGCTGACAACACAGGTCCAGCAATTAAAAATTGAAAATACAGGGACTTACCCTCTCTACAACATTTGTGGAGGTGGGTTATCCCAAAAATCCTAGCCTTTATACATTTTTTTAAAAAACGTATTTTTACTTTATTTGTAAGTGGTTTTTTTTCCCCCTGCATGAACATCTGTACACAATAGGCATTGCAGGTGTGGTGTGTTATGATGTTGATGCTAGGAAGGAAACCTAGTTTCTTCACAACCTAGGATGAATTTGTGACCACTAAGCAACCTCTGCAGTCCCTGTCCGCACTGGTTCTGAGGAAGGGTATCTTTTTTGCCATTGCTATGGCCAGGTACCTAGCTCATGAGCTATAAGGAGATTTTTCTGTCTCCTCTTCCACTTCCCACAGGACTGCTGTCTTCTGGCACTTGCTGTCACAGCACACTGACTGGCATTTTACTTGGGGTTAGAGTGTTCAACTCAAGTCATCAGGCTTGTACCCCAGGCACATTTACTCACTGAACCGTCTTTCTGGCCCTATTTTTATCTTTTAAACCTGGAAAAAAATTTTACAAATTGAATAAAAGTCACCTGTACAATGAATGCTAATCTAAATTAAAAGACCAGACAAAAGGATTATCTTAGCTCTTTAAAATGTAAATATATTTCTAATATAGTCAACCAAACATTGAACTGTATTTATCATTTTGATGCTCTATAATGGCGTGTGATACATTGGTGACTGTAACTAAGAAGTTTGTGTGCCCAAGAAACTTCAGCTTGATAAATATTTGACAATGAGAAATACATTTCAATATAGCTATCCTCATGAGTTTAAGATTTGTTTGAATTTAAGTAACTGTTTTGATTGAAAATAGAGGTGAATAAAAATTTAGTTGGGATAATATGAGCCTTCTGCTGAAAGAGCATATGTTTCAGTGTTGACTGTAACTGGTACAGTAAGAAGAAAATATTTTGATCTGATCATCGTGCATATTCTGGTTTACTTTTTAGAATTCCTTAAATTTGGAAGCATTCAAAAGCAGTACAGAGAAAAGAGCTATATTAAATGTGTCATTATTTTGGAAAAGATCAGTTGCATTCAGGGTGGAGTGGTTGTAAACTAATGTCATTATTACAAAACAGCTCTGAGAGATATCTTTGGTTCCTGGTAGGTACATCTGAGTGTATGTACTGGGGTGGATGAGTATGCCAATGTTCTGCCTTTTCACTCTCTGATCTTGTGCTTTGAATTCAGAAGTTAACAGGAAGAAGAAAAGTGAGAGAGGGAGGCTGTTTTCTTCAACTATTTTCAGGCAAACATTCTTCGCAGAAACAAAAAATGAAGGTGTCAAACAGCAGAATCAGCTGACCCCAGAGCATCTGAGCATGCTGGGGAATCCAGAGGGTGTGAGAACATGTGAGAGTCAGTAGTTACTACTCTCCATCACCCCTGTTGAACCTCACGTCAGACAGAAAACATGGAAGGAAGTCACAGGAAACTAACTCTGTGTCTCTGTCTACTGCACCACTGCTCTTCAAGACTGGAGGGAAGACAGGTTGCCTGATGCCATGACCCCGGGGTGGCCAACTTATTTTCTTAGGTAAAATTGTCATACTGATCTAGTTTTAGAACTGGCTAGTGTTCTGTATTGATAAAGCCACAGCAGCAATAAGAAAGTGAGCTGATAGCAGTCAAGGTATGGGAAAGCCAGACTGGTCTTTGGTGCTTTGTAAACAGTCAAGGCTATATAGTGGATTGTTGACAGAGATCTTCTAAAATCTAATACACATGCCTACTATTCTATTCAGATCCCCCAATCTCAGAAACCTGTCTGAAGAAATAGTTAAAACACACTTAGGCTCTCTCAAACTAAGTAACAAATGGTGACAGGAAATCTCCAAAGAATTAAGTTTTGAAATGGTGAGGGGAGAATTAAGTTTTGAAATGGCAAGGGGAATATACACACCTTAGCAACTTGAGTGTATGTTCAGAGAAACAGAGGCCAGCAAAACTTTTTAAAGGAAAAAAATGAAGCAAGATGAATAAAATACTTTGAAGTAACAATCTTTGGGCATGGGGGTTAAAAAAAAAATCACCTACACTCAAGGATAGGTACCAAGGGAGACACCAGTTCAAGGTTAAACAGGTAAGATGGTGAGATGCCCTTAATGAGGTATTTTCTGTGTGAGATTGTGGTGGCCTCTGTACAAAGCTGTGCTTCTTTGGTCTTTGGAAACAGCTCTTAACAAGCAGGAGCATGAGATCTCTCCCTCAGTGTCCCAACATTTAATTTGGTTGGTTGACTGATTATGAGGGTTTAATAAGATGGTGTCATTTTGGTTCTGAAGACCTCCATATTCACAGGAGGCCCTGGCCTGCCTGGAGGCAGAGAAATAACTGACCTGGCTTTCGACCCTAGCACCTAGCACTGTGCTTGGCACAGAACACGTCCAAAAATTGGGTTGAGCAAACCTAACTCACAATTGTAAATATTGTGAATAATTATAAAACTCCTTTCCATTCTAATGCTGAGTCTACGTCTTCTAGTCAATTGTTTCCAAGGTGTAATCTATGTGATTTTTGTGAGCGTGCACCTTTAATTAGTAGACATTTAATTTAATTTGAACTGTTGGCGGGGGCCGATCCTGGCAGCCATCCAGCTGGCTAGTGCATCCTTTACTATGTTGCTTTCTCCATTTCTTGGGGTAAAATAACCTGGCATTTTCACAGATCTAAAATATACTAATTAATAAGGTTGCCAAAGGAAATGATGTTTAATCTGGGTTGAAGTTTTTCCAACTCTGTAAATAGATCACTGAATGATGAGAGTGGGTACCAGGGAGCCAAAGACAACAGAGTGTGTTTTCAGTGTTTATAGCACAGATTCAAACTCACTCTCTAAAATGCCTCTAGAAAAGATGGCAAGTGTCTTTGTTTCTAAGAGCTTTGATTTCTGTAAAATGAGAGAATATTCAAATTTCAAAAAAAGGAGCCCAAATATAGCACACATTTCTCAAAGATCACTAGTTCACATGCCTCTGCTCATGAAAGCAGATCTAACATTCTTAATCAAAATGCTGACAGTAATAAGTTATAACTTAGCAACACATGCACACTGGGAAGCTTGTGGAGTCGCTTTCCTACCGAGGAGGCATCTGGTCCTTCTTAGATTTACAAAGAGGTAAGGAAAGGCAACCTGACCTTCCAAGTTCAATTTTGAGCCAAGCAAGTTATAGTGTTTGTTTGCTGTATGTCATTTTCTTCTTTAAGTTTATTTTAGTTGGTACACAAAAATACAAAACTTCAGCTATTGGTATAGATATAATGCTCATATTAACAAGTAAATAGATCTATCTTCTCCTGAATTTATCCTTTATTTATGGTAAAGACTTAAAATCCTTTCCTCCAGGCTAAGAAAGCACTTCCCTTATAATACCAAAAGCATACCAATTTCTATAAAAGACATTGGGGAATAAACACATTCTCTGAGACGCCTGAGGGACTTGGTGTGGGGACGTATTTCATGGCTCCTCTATTTACAGTAAGGACCTGGCCCTTAAATCTCCATCTGTGTGGTTACTGTGAGAGTGCTCGCACGTGCAATCGGTCTAATGTAGATTATCAACCTTCACAACAGATGAAGGAGAAATCCTTCATTTCTCATTTTAGGCCTGACATTTCATCACTTTCTTTCTTGTTAGCCTCGTATTTATGACAAGGGAGGACAGAAAGCAAGGAAGGCTGGGACGACTGTGTTTTAAATGTGTGTAAACTTCCTTTCATAAAAAAACTGGGGATATGGAAATTTCTATTTAAATTAAGACTCTCATACATGCAGACATTAATTCAATTGACTTAGTGACACTTTGGTGTTTCTGACTTAAATGCATAACAAATCCAATATACCATTGCCTACTAAAAATAGGATTCTTTCATGATCACAGTCGCCTTTGTTTGGATGACATGGTCCAGATCACTGCCCCATTTCCATGGGGAGAGAGACAGGATGGAGAGATGACACAGACCTACTCAAACAGAGGCCAGAGTCAGATACCAAGTCATCTGATCACACCTGCTGCTTTTTGCCAAGGACCATTGGCTCTCCAGCTTCAGCGTTCATCACCACTGCAGAAAATATGGACAATACTGATTCCAGCTCTACCTCTCAAGACTCAGTAGGTCTGGGAAGAGCCTGGGGATGGGCATTTCTAAGCAGGTAACAGGATGCCACTATTGGTTTAAGCCATGGCTGCACTTTTTCCCCCTATGGTTAGTTTTTACAACCCAGGAGTCTTTTGGGGCAGGCAAATCCCCCTGGTGCCCTTCACCATGAGCTTTTATGACAACCCATTAACCGTCACCATCACAGTGCCTGCAAGAACACTTCACACCTACGCATCATTGAATGTTGCATGTTCTATTGACCAGTCAAGTGAATCATGAGCATAGCTTCTCTTGTGAAGTCTATTTTAGTGACATTTAGGGAAAATGAACACAGTGAGACAAAAAAAAGTAAACAAGGAAAATTGTCCCACGCTCCCCCCTTTACAAGGGGCCATTCGAGTTCCAGAAGGAATCTGAGCTCCAATTATGAAGCAGGGATTCCCCGCCCCCCACCGCCCCACCGCCCCCGTAGGGCAATTTTAGAGAATTTCATCTCTGCAAACCCAGGCTATTGCTGCTGACATTGGCCCATGCTTTCTTAGCCTTGGAAAGGGAACTGATTTGTTCTTGCCCCTTAGGCAAGTGACATTCCTAACATTGCTCGCCCTAAGTCATTTTTTTCAATCACCCATCATCTTTTCAGCTGCAAAATATGCCACATTAAATGAATACCTTCTTCTTTTCAAACTACACCTAGAAGCAGCCAAGTGGTGGCTACCTCTCTTCATTGCCCCAGTAATTAACCAGAAGTGAAGAAAATGTATTTAGCAACATTCTACATATATCAGATGCTGCTGGTAAACATAAAGATGCTGAAAGAGATGCGTTACTGACAGTTTGTGAATATTTAACACCATGATCTTACCTATGCATACTAGATCCATAAAACCATACATTCCATAGCAGATTTGAAAAAGGATGTCCTTCCTCTGCCACACTGCATAGGGGCTGAAGGCTGACCAGAGGAGCCAAGTCACACTCGCTATCAAGAACAGGGATCCTAGGATTACAGCGATCATCTGAACTTTCTCAACCAGTGTTATAGAAATGCTCTGCCACTAAAAGAAAAACAGAGGCATGTAAGGAAAAATGCTTTGCAGAGTTGAAAAGAAAAAGGGAAAAAATCACATATTTAGTGTTTTTCTTTAGGCTGCTATTCCCCTTTCCATGTGACCATCCCCCCAGTGAATTTCTCCATTATATGCAGGACATAAAAATCAGACAAGCAGATAACGATCAGTGGACTGCCCTTGACTCTGTCATGTCCGTTAATTCTCCATTCTCAGTGTTAGTACTGTTACAGTCCAGATAAAAAACCGAGTGTGAATGTCTCAGGACTATGGGGTACCCGGAAATCACACACCCACACAAAATTAAGTACCTTCTGACAACACACAACGAAGGTTTCTCTATCTCATGCTTCCCCCCTTCACCCCCAATTCATACATATTTGGTTTTTTAAGACAGGGAAAAATTGTTTCTTCTTCTTGTAGAGGAATGTAAAATAGCAAATAAATTATATGTGATCATCAGTAAAAATAGCCATTGAAAGTAATGCACATTAAAATAATCATACAGAAACTACAAAGCTGTTCTTATCTGTCCATGTTCTTCTCTGTTAGTCTCAAATTCTTAGATAACTGGATCATTATTAGTGGGTAAGCCATAGGATACACTTATCAAGATTTGACCAATGGTGGATCTTAGAAACTCGTGAAACCAGAGCGGCACACAGTATTTGACAAAAAGTAGATTAACATTTTACGCATCAACATTTGATTGGAACAGTAAGTGCTCCAGACATCATTCAGTGGTCCTGTTAGCTTGAGAAGGTCAATTAATCATGTTCTCAGTTTCATATGCTTGAGAAGTGCACAAAGCAAGAACTGATGGTTGGGCCATAAGCAATGAAAATACATCACTAAGTCATGAGAAACAGGGAAGCTGCAGATACTGCTGTGGAGGAAAGCCCTGGCTGCTGCCGGGTGGGCTCCTCAAAGAACCGTCCCCAGGGAACACAACCCGCTATGGCCATTCAGGACGTCTGAGCTTTCTTAACACTCATACTTACCTTAAGTCTGAGCACACAGGCTCTGCATGTGCTGCACTGAATGGGCGGTGACTCTACCCTTATTTTCCTCCACATTCCCTCCTCCCTCCCTTTATCCCTCCCTCCCTACAACCCCTCTCAATATAGTTCATCAGTGGATAACCAAATAATCAACTTGTAATATTTTCAATCTGAACTTGACCAGTATTCACAAATGTATTGCTGAATTCTATACGCATTATAGATTAAATGTCAACATACATTTAAAATAGTACTCTGCAATCATTTACTTAACGAACAGTCAATGATTGTTCAATGTGATAAACACGGTCTTCATTTTAAGGGGAGGTTTCCATTATTCACTTAAAAAATCTGAATAGATGATAAGCTGTTGTGTATTATGTCATCTCTACGGGTGAGCAAGGTGGTATTTCAAGTGCATCTTTGCTTTGCCCCTTTGCTTCCTGATGTAATTAGGACAGATTAACCTGCCTGCTACATAGTTAGTAGCAAAGCTCCTTAAGTTTGTTGCCACTCAACCAATGTGGAGTGTCACTGTCACATGTTCTCTTGTACCGTGGATTTACATTAAAACTTGCCTTCTCTATTACAACACATAACACTGGCATGCATCCTAAATGGACGCTGCTACATTTCCATGCATGATCTTACCTTGTATCAATCACTTCAGGAGGATAAAAACAAACCACAAACCAGAGCATAGGTTTTAGGGGTTTTGTTTTTTTCAGATGGGCTCACAATCATGGCATGGATGCCGCAATTCTCTTGCTGCACAGATACTTGACCACTAGGAATGCACCAGCACAACTGGCTCTAAAGTGAGTCACACATTTAAGTTTACAAGGTAATGGTGGTGGTTTTGTGTGTGTGTGTGTGTGTGTGTGTGTGTGTGTAATTAATTTTCATCTGGAGGTCTATATGCTAAGTACATAGGACTGAATCACAGGAATACTGAGCAATCAAAATTAAGTGAGTGGGATTCAGTGAGAATGTTCTTCCTCAGTGGAATATATTTTCTTCTTGGCAATAGTCAGTACAATAGAAGAGTAAATATTTAAGTTGAACAGATCAGTGTTGAATAAACCATTATACTCAGTTTCAGTTAGACCTAGTCATTGATTTCAGCATACCTAAAAAGGTCAGTGGCAACATGATGGCCATAGACACAGTGTGGTTATCTCTAATAGCTGCTTGGTTGTGGGAGAACTGTGGCAATACTTTGCTATAGCTTGGGCATAGGAAATATGGTGGTCACATGGTCTCTGACATACGAGTCACCTAACTTTTCTGCAGTCAAGCTTCAAACCCACAAGATATGCCCCTCCTTGGCAGAGAAGGCAGACGAGTAAAGAGACACTCACCAGGAGCAAGAAATATGGGTGCTTCACCCTTGTTTGATTGAGGCCAAATTTAGGGTGGCTTAAAATGTAAATGCCTATAGTTTTGAATAAATATGTTTAAGGTCATTTAGGTAAGCTACAAGGAAATAACAGTCTGATTCTGGTGGATTGGGAAGGCCAATTATATACTGTTATTTCAGATATTTTCTGTTGCTGGTGATTTTTCAAACTTAGTTTTAAAGAAGAATAAACTGCATATACCTTACAATGGTTCCTCTGATATTTTTTGGTACCACTCTGTGAGCAATTCAACTTTCTCCATTAGCAACACAAACAAATTATCAAGTAAATAGATGTTCTTCATGTGACGATGAATCCTAAATGTAACATCACTTTACTAAATGGCTAGTGAGGACAAACACTGTTGAAGCCAAAATTACAGAATATAGTCATGGACACAGGGGCTTCCCCTTATACATCAATACCATCTTGGTAATTTCTTAACAGCTCCCTTATATTTCTAGCATTAGGTATAAGAAGAAGGAAGGTTATCTCATTCCTCCCATAGGGGGAAAAAATAGCTCTATCTCCTATAGTAGGAAATTGAACCAGCATCTTTGTTCTCAGAAGTCAGAGATTATCCATAGAATCAGCTCAGTGACAACAAATAGTACAATAAAAATGAAAAATCATGATTTCTTGAGATAAGTCTTTTCACCTCATGGTATCCAAGGGCTAGACATCAGTTTGTAAAACAATTTGAACTTGAGCTACATTTTTCAATAGTGAAACATATTTTTCCTCTGGAGACACAGGTATAGTACTGCATGCCTGAAATCCCAGCACTCAGGAGGAAAGAAGGGGAAATCACCACAAGACTGAGCCAACCAGGTCTCCTGAGTAACTTCTTAGATAACTATGACTCCATAATGAGACTTTGTCTCATATATAATTTCTTCCTCCCTCTCTCTCCCTATCCATCTCCCCCCTCTCCCTATCTTTCTATCCCTTTCTACCTGCCCGCCTGTCTGTATCTCTCTCCTTTGCCCTACTCTTTCCTGTATGCATGAGAGAGAGAGAGAGACAGAGAGACAGAGAGACAGAGAGAGATAGAGACAGAGGGGCAGAAACAGAGACAGAGAGACAGACAGCCAGAGGGGCAGAAAGACAGACAGACAGACAGACAGACAGACAGACAGAGAGTGTGTGTGTGTTTCATTGAGCTCAGGCCATGAATGGAAAGAAAGATGCTACAACAGTAGCTAAACTGGTTTTCCAATCTTACTATTATTTCACTCTAGTCCATTTGATCCACAATCCTGAAAAACAGTTTGTGTCTGGGCAACTAAACTACTGTTCCTTGAAAAATTGGGATGTTTAGCCTCATTGAGTGTCCTAGAGATAATTTAATGATAATAACTTACCTTCATATAGGACCAATATACTCCAATTATCTTATTAAATTATAGGTATTAACTCATTGAATCACCATAGGACTCTGTGGGAGAAAGATACTCATCATCAAGATAAGTAATTGCAATCAGAGATGATGGGATGGATAATATTGATCACCAACTTGACATGATTTATTATCACATAAGAGGCAAGCCCCTGGGATTATGAAGGATTATATTGATTAGGTTTGGTCTCTGGCCATGTCTGTGAGGGAGTATGTTGCTGTGATTGGAGAGCCCACCCTGAAGCTAGGGATCACCGTTCCCAGAACTTGGGTCCTCGCAGAAAAATAACAACAACAACAACAGCAGCAGCAGCAGCAGCAGCAACAACAACAACCACAACAACAACCCCAAAACCTCACCCAACCCAACCTAACAACAAAACCTAGCTGAGTACAACTTGTCACACTCCTTAACTACAGGTGTAATGTGAACAGCTGTCTCATGTGTCTGATATTATGGGTTCTACAGTGTTGGTCAAAATAAACCTTTTCTCCCTTAAGTTGAGTTTGTGTGGTATTTTATCACAATGGCACAAGAAAAATAGTTGACATATAAAATTGGTACCAGCAGTGGGATTTTTGCTTTGATAAGCCTGACCGAGGGTTTTAGGATTCTATGACTATTTTGTGAGAGAGATGTGAAAGAATCTGACAGTTTAAAAGCCTCTGCACGCTAGAACCCAAATATACTCGGCTATTCTGGTGGGAGCTTGGAAGACAAGATTGCTAAAACAAATGTGCCTAGAAGAGACCCAGTTCATGAGGATTCAGAAGGAACTGGACTAGGAGGCAACTGTGTGATAGTTTGGCTAAGAATCTGCCTTTAGTCTGCCAATGTCTTAAAAAGAATGAGTAAAGTTGAATTTAAAGATGATGGACTCTCTTTGATAGAGGGCATTTCAAAAGAGCAAAACATTCAGGAATGAGCAGAGCTGGCTACTTTGTATGGCTCTTATGCAGTTCTGTAGTTAAAGAAAGAACAAAATATTGAACAGAAACACATTAAAATGTGCATATTATTAAGGAGGAAAAGAGCTTAACTGATTACACCAGTCAGAATGGCTAAGATTAAAAACTCAGGAGACAGCAGGTGTTGATGAGTATGTGGAGAAAGAGGAACACTCCTCCACTGCTGGTGGGGTTGCAAACTGGTACAACCACTCTGGAAATCAGTCTGGCGGTTCCTCAGAAAACTGGGCACGTTACTTCCGAAAGATCCTGCTATACCACTCCTGGGCATATACCCAGAAGATTCCCCAGCATGTAATAAGGATATATGCTCCACTATGTTCATAGCAGCCCTATTTATAATTGCCAGAAGCTGGAAAGAACCCAGGTATCCCTCAACAGAAGAATGGATGCAAAAAATGTGGTATATATACACAATGGAGTACTATTCAGCCATTAGAAACAATGGATTCATGAAATTCTTAGGCAAATGGATGGAACATCATACTAAATGAGGTAACCCAGTCTCAAAGGATCAATCATGGGATGCACTTACTAATAAGTGGATATTAACCTAGAAAACTGGAAAACCCAAAACATAATCCACACATCAAATGAGGTACAAGAAGAATGAAGGAGTGGCCCCTGGTTCTGGAAAGACTCAGTGCAGCAGTATAAGGCAAAACCAGAACAGGGAAGTGGGAAGGGTTGGGTGGGAGAACAGGGAGAGGGAAGGGGGCTTATGTGACTTTTGGGGAGTGGGGGACCAGAAAAGGGGAAATCATTTGAAATGTAAATAAAAAATATATCGAATAAAAAAAAAAGAAAGAAAAGAAGGCTGTGACTGTAGAAGTGAAATATCCTGATCTGCACAGGGACAATAGGACTTGTGACACAAGAGTAGCCCTCTACCAACCAATCAGGGCCAGAGAGGATCTCTGGCCTACAAAAGGAACTAAGCCCCTAAGGAAAGTGCTTCCCCATGATTGGCACAGAGAAGCTTTCACATCTGTGGTCCGTTAGGGCCAGGCTGCATCTCAAACTCATGGAACTCAACAGCAGCACCAATGTTTGCAGATGTGAAATATGCAAGATTGAGGGATCGTAGAGAACAGATAAGGCAATGTGTGACAGGCTCAGAGTTCATGCAAGGAGCCCTTAGGGGCCACTATGCAAAGATGTAAAGGTGAAGTCTAAACTGCACTGAAACTGACTCTAGGAAGATAAAGACCCCAGAACCAAGAGGTGTCTGCTGAGTGACGTTGCATGGAATGGAACAGAATCACAGGGGAGGCTGCGTGTGCTGTAGGCAATAGATCTGGGGGAGTGGGACTATCAAATCCTTCTGGTGAACTGATGATTCTATAGACAGCCCCATATGCTAAAACTGGCGCTATGGGATTGAGTGTTTGTCCTGCTGGGTTTCAATCTTTGGTCCCATTATTACTTGGTATGCCTTCACCCTTCCCTTTTGGAAATTCTATGCTGTTGCATGTAAGAAATATGTGATAACTCATTTTGGATTTCATAATTAAAAGATTGCCTTGTGTATAAGATGAGACTTGGACTTTGGGTTTGTAAACAATATTAGAATTGTTAAAGTCTGCAGTGACCTTTGAAATTAGACTTTATGTGTTTCTGCATTGTATGATGTGCCATGAGTCAGAAGGGAGAAAGTTCTGACCTAAAGGTGATGTATTTGGATGTTGGCAAATGAGGGGCGTCCTGAGTACTAACATTAATTATGGGCATAATTTAGAATTACCTATGAGGTAAACTTCTGGGCAGAATGCTGAGTAATTATCTTAATTAGGGTAATTGAAGTCTGAAGATCCAGTCTTAAGGTGGGAAAAACCACTCTTTTGGCCTAAGTCCTGGGCTGCATAAACTGGAAAACAGCGGAAACCTTGAACACTCTTTCAGGATTCTCTACTCCCTTATTGTACAAGCAACACAACCAGCTCCTGCCAACTCTTGCTGCCAAGATTATATCCTTGAGTTTTGAACCAAAATCAACTTTTTATCCTTTAAGTGGCTTTTGTCAGAGTATTTTTATCAAAAAAACAGGAAAAAATATAGCTAGGGCAGTAAGCTACACAGTTCCCTCAAGCTTATCCCATTTAGGACTAGGGCTGAAGCTGAAGTGGTCAGACTCCTGTGATCATACACTATTAACATACTAGATTTCATAATTCTAGTGAGCTTTATGACAATTTCATATATCCTCTTCTATGCAATGCTATGACAAGTTTCTGGTGATGCTCCAATCCTGTGTCCTGTGGTCTGTTAAGACAGGATTCTAGCTGGACTTACTACTGAATACTAACCTCACCGCCATCCCCAGTTCTGTGTAATTCTAGGTCCACATTCCTAAGGAAAGAAGGACTGAGCCTGTAAATACCATCAAAGAGGGCTTTCAGATCAGCATGTCCCCTCAGTACTTGGCACACAGTTTCTTCAGAAAGTGATCAAGGGATCAAGAGATCAAAGACCAAGAGGAAAAGAATGAAGGGATGAGGGGAGGAAGGAAAGGAGAGACATCACTCAGTTCATTTTATTTCACTCTCTCAGATATCATTTATTACTTTGGGCACTGAGCATGTCCCTTCTCCCTGTCTTATTGATACTGCTCTCATCCTTTCCAGCTGGGCTCTAAAGCCACCTCAATTACCCAAACCACCCTGTGGATGGCTCTTCTTCCCCAGCCCTCAAATCCACTGTTTAGTGCCCATCTGCTTGGTGCCCATAGGAAGCATGGATCACAGGAAGCCCTGCGGTCTGTACATTCTGCACAGACCACAGCTTGTACAATGTTTGAAGCTGAAACTTATCCTCCTTACACTCACCACATTGCTGACCCCACTCATTAAGGCCTGGAAATGTGGGATACTGAGAGTGGCTTCTGCCATCTATGTGACTGCCAAGTGACGATTCTTTTCAGATCCATCATCAGAAAGTTTGGCTCTGGCCAAACCACCAGTTGAGATGTGTCCCCCAACACCTAAGTTATTTCTGAATCTCCTTCTCTGCTTCCTGTGTCCGCTCTCATCCTTTCTCTATCTGTGTAAGCAGCCATGGACTGAGCTTGTTGTTCTTCCTGGAAGAGCAGCACAGACACAATTACACCTACCACACAAAGGTCGAGAGAAGGAAAACCAGTAGCAGCGAGTGCAGCCCAGCAAACGCCAGCTAAGACTGGTATGACCTTGCTCAGGGCCGTCCACTGGTGCTTCTTGAGCCTGGAAATGACAGATTCTGAGATCCAGCCACAAAAGGAAGATAATCTCAAGGGCTAGAATCTCTTTAATTTGAACTAATTTTGAAAAAAAATTCAACTCACATCATAAAGTACATCTTCTCTGAACATGAACTCTTCTAGAGTGCTTTCGTCTCTTCCAAAAAAGATACAGACGAGACATGTGGCCAGGATTAGTAGCACTGTCTGAGAGACCATGCCAGTCCCTCTTCTCAGAAAATAATGTTAATTTCTCTGAAACTGTAATGATGGCAGTCTTACAAAAAGATTATTACTGATTAGCTTGGGTTTATTACTGCCTACAGAGAAGACAAGATACAGAGAAAAATCTAGGAATTTTCTATAAAACATGTCAGGAGACCTAGCCAAAACAAGATCTAAAGTTTCTGGTTAAATGACTTGCAACCAGTAAGATACACTTGGGTATCCAGGAAACCACCTAAGAGATGTGATCTCCCTTCTCCTATTTGAAAGAGTTAGAATATTTTCTATGTTAAGAGCCCAGTTTGCTCCTAGAAAATAACATATGCTAAGAGGACGCCAGCCTGAACTTGAGCGTAGTTTTGTTTGGTGAGCATTAAATCATTGAGACCAAAGCACTGTGTCATATTGTTTTTACAAGGAAGACCAGATATGAATCATAAGCTAATGGGTCTGTAGTAAGATGATAGGTGGGATTACTCACCAGGGCTACCCAAGAGAACATCTGCTCCTAAGGAGTGTGCTCATCAGAAAGAAATGAATTTAAATTCAATCTATGTTCAATCATCTTTAGAGAGTATTTAGATTGTAGCCCTAGAGTTAGGATTGGAAACACGGGCACAAAACTTGCCATTGTGGAACCACAATGACAGACGATAAAACATTCTCTGAGTTACAGGTCTGTTCTTAATAGAGTAGCTTTGTAGGCTTCAAGATAAATGTGGCTTCATAGTTTTTACTGGAGCTTCTTTGCTAGAAAATCATCTTCACATACTTTTCAGAGCTGAGATAAAATCAGACAAAAGAAAGATGAAACCTAACTAACTTCTAGAAAATCATCAGAAAACAGAACCATGGATGGATTAGTTAATAGCAACTTAGAAAATGGAAGAGAGTTTGCAATCACTGCTTCCAAGCCCATCAACTCCTGACCATAGAGGAAATAGATAGGTAGCATGGAAAAAAAAACACTTTCTCAAAACTGACACATGATGAAATGGAATACATAAATGGCTCTTTAGGTTATGTAGTCCAGGCTACCCTTAAACCTGCTGTGCCTCTCAGACTGGCTTCCCCCTCCAGATCAACCTGCCATAGTCTCTTGGGCACTAGTGTCCACACACCTAGCTATAAACCAAAGTGTTTAAACATGACTTACATAAAATACATTATAAAGAAATTAAAGACTCAAGTAAATTAAACTTATAAATTATGAAGTAGTGTTGTTTAGTAAGTGATTCTCTCCAAATTTAAATTCTAGATAAAAGATAGAATCAAAATATCAGGAAAACTGCTTCCTTGCTATTGTTCATAAATTTACAGATCACTCATTTAAAATGATCTTCTGCCAGATGGTGCCAATCATTCTAACTTGTATTCTGTTGCATGGCAAAAGGAAAACAAACTTCCACATCCCTGGTTGGGGTGAAATTTCTACTAGAATTGGACAGTTAGAAAAGCTGAGTCCACTTTCTTATATGAGAACAGTCTTCATTGTCACCCAGCTACTGGGAAAGCACATACTTAACTGACTCTATCCTGACCATAGACATCACTTCATTTAAGTAGACCTAAGTCATATGACCAAAATGAACCAACCAAGCGAAACCTAAACAGGGGAATGGGTCACGTGTTCCGGCACTTGTGGGGCCCCATGTTACTGAATAAAATTCAGAAAGTCAATGAAACAGTCTCTTCTAAACACCTGGACATCTCACAGCAGGGCACATCAGGAATCTGGTTCAAGGCCATGCGAAGTTACAGATGGGACACACAATATAGGTCAAGGCAAAAGAGATCTGTCAACCTGAAACATTCTAAATTCAACTCTAGACGAAAGGACTCAATATGAGCTAAAGGTTTGGTTATGAAATGAGCCAAGGCAAACCGAGGACTGGGACTTAGAGCAGAGACGAGTGCTAACCAGGGAAGTATCTGTGACTGGCCAGAGCCCAGAACATCCACTGCGGGAGTCAAATGGGCCTCTCAAAGTAGTGTCTACTCAGAGTTACCCTCAAGGGAACTGGACCTTCCTTTGCAGGCCAATTATTTGAGAACCGGCAAAGGGTTCTATGGCCACAGACTTGGGAGTTGGCTTGAGAAAAAGCTTGTGTGGTCCTCTATTATTTTCCTCCTAATTCTCCAAGAGCTATTCACATCTCACTTCTCTCACTTGATTGTCCTGATCTTTTATATATTTTCATACACTGGACAAGGTGCTATGTATTGAGATAAACATACATGTCTCTCAGATATTCCGTTCTTGAAGCTTCATGCTACTTCTCCCTTCCTTCTTAATTATTTTATAACAAAAGTAGGTCCTACTCATTATTCGAAATCAGATAATGTTCTTTGTGTGACAACTGCCTAATGTCATTAGCCTTGGTGACTTAATTTCATCACATATGATTTATAGGTATATAGCAGTGCATAATATATGTTGATCCAGTTACTACTCTAAATACTGAGTGGATCATGTTTACATGCTGGATCCTTGGGAACCCTACATGTGAGACTATAGATGTGCTGAATTGATATCTCCACAGACATGGAAGAACTGTCTTTGCTAAAGGAGAGAATGAAGGATTTTCAGTGTTTTCAAATTTGCATTTGCACAGAATTTCCATTGCTGGCAGCTACATTACCATCTCAGCTCATGCAGAACATGCATTGAGTATTCTAATAGTGTCAGGACAGTGACCTTGGAAGCACGTGATGACAGCAAGAGGTAGGCGTCCTATTCTGTGGGTTCTTTTTAATGATTTTGTCCCTTGCCTATAGGAAGGCATGTGCACCATGTGTGTACAACAAAGATGAAGCGAAGAAGTAGTCACACCACTAAGTATTTCATCTCATGAGAATCTCAGTGGTATTCTCTGTAAATGGCACTTGATATTAGCATAGTTTGGATATGGTTTTCATGTGCTGGAAATTTGATCCTCAGAGTGAAAATGAGGTAGTATGTCTTTAGGAGGACAACTGAACTGGGTGTAATCAAGTATTTAGGAATATATATGTATATACTCAAACATGTATGAACGTAACAACAATTAATGAAAAAAGATGCCATGATTTTCCAGAGAGCAAGGATGAGTGTGTGAAAGGGCTTGGAGGAAGGAAAGGGAAAGGGGAAAATGATCTAATTACATTATAATCTCAAAAGAAAATGAAATCAGGTTTTAAAAAGAAAGAAAAAAGAAGGAGCTGTATTCCCAAAGGAGCGATACATGTCTTAGTCAGACAGTTCTCCTGAATGAGAATGGGTGTGAGAGCAAGCCCTGACAGAGACCTGGGACCCAGGGGAGGAGGGAGGCCCCAGGGAATCTCCACAGAGTCTATGGGAGTAATTACACCTGAGATTCCTAACACTGGGGGATATTAATCCTAAGGAGGTTACATTCTGTAGCCAGGCAGGACTCTCAGTAGAGGGAAAAGGACTTCAACCCACCCACAAAGCCTTCAACCCAAAACATGTCCTGATTACAGTATGTCTGGGGACAAAGATGGAGCAGAGACCGAGGGAATGGCCAACCAATGACTGCCCCAAATTGAGACCCATCACAGGCAAGAAGCAGTTCTTGACACTGTTAATGATACTCCGTTACGCTTATAGGTAGGAGCGTAGCATAACTGTCCTCTAAGAGGCTCTCCCCCAGCAGGCAATGAAAAGAGATGCAAAGACACACAGCCAAACATTAATTAGATGGAGCTTGGGGAATCTTGTGGAAGAGTTGAGGGAAGGAGTGAGGGGCCCAAAGAGGATATAGACACCACAGGAAAACCAACAGAGTCAACTAACCTGGATCCTTGGGGGCTCCCAGAGACTGAATCACCAACAAAGAGCTAGGAGGGGCTAGACATAGGTCCCTTTGTATATATGTAGCAAATACCCATCTTGGTCTTCATGCAGGTCCCCCAACCACTGTAGTGAGGGCTGTTCCTGGGTCTGTTTCCTGTCTATGGATCCTATTCTGCTAGCTGGGCTGCCTTATCTGGCCTCAGTGGGAGAGAATGCACCTAGTCCTGCAGAGACTTGATGTGCCAGGATGGGGTGATACCTGGAAAGTGCTTTCTCCTTCCCAGAGAAGTGGAGAGGGAAATGAGGGAAGAAGCTTTGGGTGGAGGGACTGGGAGGAGAGGAGAGTTGGGCATTAGAATGTAAAGTAAATGAATGAATGAATGAATGAATGAATGAAAAAAGAGTGAGCCAGGCCCCAGAGTATTCAAAACTTCCTGTTTTGTCATGTGATCTCCTCTGCAAAAGCTCCTGACTAATGGAGCTATTTACCTTGAGGGCCTCTCCAGAGGATGAGTAGACAGGGCCACCTCATCTTGAGCTTCAACCTCCAAAACTGTGAGCTCAATGTTTTCTTTGTAAAGTGCCCAACCTCAGCACTTTGTTATATCAAATAAGTAAATGAATGGGAACTAAGACAGACAACAGTTGTCTGAGGGAAACTACACTCATCTTAATGACTTGTTCTCCTTCCCCCTAAATAGAGTCCTTGAGACTGAAGACCACAACATTCAGTCCTTGAAGCTGAACGTTGATCCTGCAGTATCTACAACCCGGAGCAGGACTTTGCTTCTGTTCCTTGTTTGAGAAGTCACACTGTGCGATGACTCCACCAATGTAAAAGTACACATAGAGTTTTCATATACACCCCCAGCACTAAAATACATACACTCATTCAGTGTACATTTATCAGATGCTTGGCATGTGTGATATGTGTAGAAATCACTAACTTTGTGAAACATTCCCATTCTTAGGAGGTCGAGGTATACTCATGGAAAAGATGAATATGATGCTTAGTGAGCAGATCCACTTCACTCACTGTGGCCATCAGGAGACGCTTACAGAGCAAGTAGCCTTCAGTCAAGCTTAGCAGGATGAGTAAGAGAGACAGTTAGGTAAAGAAGCTGCCGTAGACTCATGAGAAAGGAAGAAGCACGTGGAATGAAGACATTGCTGAGGAAACGTTATTATTTTTCTTGTCAGAAAGTAAGAATTGACTGGGCAAGTACTAGGAGTTTCCACTATTGATTAGAGAGCCTGACTTTACCACAAAGCACTGACCATTACATAAGTACAAGAAAGATGGTTCTGTATGTGGTAGGATGACTCAGAGATGGTTTCCTGCTTAGCTTGTTCTGTTTTCCAAGGATGAGCAAAAAGGCAGCATCCCAGCCCATGTGCTATTCTGCCATGTGGCTCTTAAAGCCATGGAGTGGCAATCATTTCCCTAGTTCTCTTGGGAAGGGGACACATTTGACTCCTGCACATGGCAGAAAAAAACCCTGTGTCTATCCCAAACAACGACTGCCCAACTGTAACCAAGGTAACTTTCCTGGCATTTGGAAGCCACAGCAGTTAACAACTCTTGACTTCCCTAAAACTGGCTGAAGCTACCTGGAAAGGGTCTGGGCAAGTGGAAGTGACTGACATTGGGTGCTAAGGATCTTCAAGGCATTAGCTATGTGATAGAGGCATTGTCTGGAAACAAATTCTTTAAATCCAAGGCACACAACAGCCACAGACGCAGACACATAAACTTTTCAGACCTCAAAATGCAAGATGAAGACGGTTGCTTAGAGATCTAAGCAAGAGGTCAGCTCTTCTTCCCACCATGCTGGGCACACACTGGGGATCAGTATGGTGCTTAGAATCCCACCAATTCACTCGAGCTGCACAGCTCCTCAACCTCCCCTCCCCCACCCTTCTTTGTCTTTATAGGAGATCCCAGTTCCTGGTTGTTCTGCTTCACAATTTCCTCAGTACCAAGGAATTTACTAATTCACTATTTAATCTGATTCTTCTTCCCCATCCCTTTTTACCTATACCTTAACAACTCTGTAACAATGAAAGCAAAACAAGCAAAACTCTTTAAAACGGTAGAGATGCTTCATGGATGATAGAAGTGTTTCAAAACAGTTGGTGGCTACACAAGCCTCTAAATGACTGAGACCAGCACGAATGGAGGAAACACACGGTGTGCAAGTTGTATCTCATAAAACTTAGTTTCAGAGTCGGAAATAAATGTATGTCCTTAAAATAGGAAAACAGGTGGAATCTTCCACAACTATATAGTTAGTTGGTATGTGCAATGTTCTACTGTGAAATATTTGAAGTAAACTTAGTCTCCTGGAAGAAACTAAAGAAGAGAACTATTGGCCCAGGGACAGTGCATCCTGCTCTTCTGTCTTAGCATGTTCAAAGTATGGCTCCTCTTGGGGTCTAAGTTCCCTCCCTCTTGCTGTATGACTTCAGGAAAGAAAGGACTTATTTTAGTCACCATTAAAATGGAGTAACAGTATGGACTTGGGTGTGCTTCAATGATAGAGCTCTTACCAAGCGTACATAAAACCTAGACTTCAATTCTGACACACACAAAGGGAGAAAAACCATATAAAGCAAAATAGCACCATATTTCATATGGTTGTAGCAATCTCTCTCTCTCTCTCCCTCCTCCTCTCTCTCTCTCTCTCTCTCTCTCTCTCTCTCTCTCTCTCTCTCTCCTCTCCACGCATGCACACACATACACACACACACACACACACTCACACAGTGGTTACATTTAACTATACTCTTGGTTCCACACTACAGCTTCTATGAGCAAAGGAAATTCCTGAGTCCTGTTTCTAGGTACTGTCTGGTAAACAGTGATCACTACTTTGCCTAGTGATGGCCACACCACCCAGCTTCCAGTTAGACCCCAGTCCACATGCCATTTCCTGATATCATATGATTTTTAGCTGAACCCAAGAAAGCCCTATTCACTGACACAAACACTGAAACCTCTCTTGTGCAAAAAGGCAACTCACTGATCTTCCATAAGGAAGGGAAAGAAGGGAGATGGCAGCTTATTTCATCCTTCCCTTGGGTGACACCTAAACACAGTAAGTAGATAAATGCCTTTTCAGGACTCTTCAGTTTTTCACTGTCCATCCAGTAAAAGTTTTCTAGGAATCAGGAAAAAAAAGCTTTTCCTCGAGGGCATCTTCCCCTTGTTTAAATACCCACCATGTATGCACATGATAATTGAGAATCCATGATCTGATGGCCCTGCAAAAGTACAGGATGCTGCTGTGGTGAGACGCCTAGGCTGCCACAGAACTCGTGACCACGTAGTGAGGGTAGAGGCCTAAGGCCAGCGATTGCTACTAAGAGATAATCCTAAAACACATAGACACAAGGAAGTAAGTGTGATGTAAAGTTTTAAAGGCCGGTTTTGTGTTAGCTTGACACAAGCAAGAGTCATCAGAGAGGAAGGAACTCAGGTGAGGAAATACCTCCATGAGATCCAGCTGGAAGGCATTTTCCCAATTAGTGATCAAGGGGAGGGCACAGCCCTTTGTGGGTGGTGCTGAGTTGTACTACTGGTTAATGCCACCTGTAAGTCCGGGAGATTCGCAGTGTTGAGACATCTTATACAATTGATAATTAGTAAGAATTCTGCTTGCCCTAATCCATAGGCTGTGGTGAAGGAAAACTGCAGTTTAACTGGCTTGTGGGTGGGTGTGCCTTGGGTTTTTCTTCAGGTGATTCTAATTCATTGAAATTTTAAATTATAATTAACAACGTTTAGTGTAATTTTGTAGTAAAGACAGGTTTTTCTTCACACTACTGTCCTCAAGTGTTAACTGTATAGAAAATGAGTTCAAAACAGTTACTATCCAATAAAAAAAGGAAGGAAAACTGAGCGAGCCAGGAGGAGCAAGCTAGTAAGCAGCGTCCTTTCATTCCCTCGGCAGCAGCTCCTGCTTCCAGGTTCCTGCCCCGACTTCCCTTGGAGATGAACAGCAATGCAGTAGTGTAAGCTAAATAATCCTTTCCTCCCTGACTTGCTTTTTGGTCATGATGTTACATCACAGCAATAGAAAGCCTAAGACAGAAGGAATACATTAGGAAAAAAAAAAACATTCCTCAGAAGGTATAAACACTTCTCAGCTTTTCTCTCATTAAAGTTGATCTTCTCCTTCTGCCTTTGCTAACAACTTGGAGTTTTCCTTCATGCACATGTATAAAAATATTCAAATAAATCTTTTAGTCTAACAATCTAACACAGATTTGATATCTGTGATTTCAGATATCACACAAAGCATGAGAGCAATATGACACTGGATGGGGAGTGGGACAAACTCATGCATCAGGTCCTAGAGCCAAAGAAAAAGGATTGTGTCCGTCCCAATCCAGTGTGGGACAGCTTGCTGGCAGAGGCAAGTCTTTCTGTAAATGGCAGGGAAAATCTGGAGACTAAACGTCTGATCCCAGGCCATCAATGAGGCAACAGCCTAGGCATGCATCCCAAAGGGCAGGTGAGCCGTGGTAGGTAGGTGGTGGAAGGCTGGAAGGCGGGTGGTGGTAGGTGGGCGGTGGTAGGTGGGTGGCAGGCAGTGGTGCTGGGTAGATGATAGGTGGTTGGCTCTGCAATTCCCCATTTAAAACACACCTAAGGCTCCAAAGGAGCCACTGCAACAGCAAGAGGTACAGTCAGCAAGATGACTGGTATCCATGCAGCAGCAGGACGGAACATCTCCTTGTAATTGCCATTGTCACAGATTGTCCATCCTCAGGCCTGCTCCGCCCTGCTTCCCCAGAGCATCATGAACTCTCTGAGCAGGGATGATGACTTATCAGTGCTGAGACTGTGTAACTTCATACCCTGACACAGAGTAACATCAGAACTCAGGCACACTCGGTCAGGGAGGGAAGTTTAATTCGTCTTATGTGATTTCCAAGAGGACCGACTTTGACAGCATGAAAGGATCTCCAAAGTCACTGAAGCTACTAACCTCCACCCCCCTCTCTCAGATGAGAATGTATTGCCTCTGTTTTACCCTAAAACCCATGTTTCTTCAACAGTTGTCTTTGGTTGACATTTCTAGAAACGATGCTACCACCGTCAACAAAGACTACCAAACACCTTGTGACACGCAAGACAGACCTCTCAACAAAACCACACCCTCAAGAGTACCAAGTGTAAGAAAGCCTATCCCTGTCTGTCACATATAAAGACGACAACAAGTACTGTGTTCGGACCACAGGTGTGCTGGGTGAACATAAAATGCATTTGTTCCACTGTATCTATAGCTCTTTCTTGTCAACCCCAGGGAGCTGGCAAGGAAGTGACAGAAACCACCTATGTCATCAACATCAAAGGTGGCTGCAGGAGGGCCCCTAAGCCAGGACTTTGGCTGTAAGTGAGGAGTAGGGTTTTATTTCTTGTGAAAGCTTTGGATATCTTGAAAAAATACTCCAAAGTAATGAACTCTGTAGAACAGAATGAATATGAAGCCCTGTCTGGCGAGCAGCACTTCAGCAGTCTATTATGCAGGAATTTGCCCATCCACTAATGTAGAGGCATGCTCCGTGGAATGGCCCTCTGCTGAGATGCTCAGAGGAAAGGGCACAGAACAAACCAGTGGTTTGGCTAAGAGTGGGAGGCGTGAAGGAAGCACTGTTGGTCTTTTTCTGAAAATCGTGTCACCCTGTTATTGGTTTCCAGTAAGTTATGTCCCCATTAAAGGATAATTTGCTCTCCATCAAACTTCTTTGAGGGGGAAAAAGCCATGCTTTGAAGACTGAGGATGCCGTGATCATAGCAAAGGAAGCCCACTTATAACTTGGAAACAATGAATGCACTGCTACATAGAATCAGCAGCATTGAATGAACTGCTCTTCCCTGCACGCTCCACAGAAAGCCAAAGCCTCTGGGCGGCTCAGAGCCTACAGAGTCTGTGTGTGCATGGGAGGGAGAAGGCAGATGCTTGTTTGCAGTGATCAGTGAATGATCTTGGAGTGCTGCACTGTGGCTTCTGTCCTGTGAGGAACGGAGCAGAGAAACTGGGCAGAGCTGCTGCCAGGGCAGAGACAGGTGCCAGGCAGAGAGTGGGACGAGGGCACAGAGGAAGGGTCAGCTGTGTTTATCCAAGCAGCTGCTGTGACAGCTCAGGGAGGTTGCAAAGCAAGACTTACAGAGCATAGAGGCCACAGCCCACAGTGTTCTCTGGATATCTCCTTCGTGCACTCCAAGGCCACACAACACAAGGTTAGTAATTTTCCAGTGAGCTGAGCCACCCGTGATGGCTGCAGAATATTTTCTCCCTGCAGTTCTAGAAGCCAAGCTGTACTCAGAGTACATTGTGTAGACAGTATTTGTAAAATGTGCATGTGGACATCTGTGGGCATACACATACACACACACACACACACACACATATCACATACACACAGCACATATACACACAACATACACACACAGCACATACACACAGCACATACACAAACATGCATACATACAACATACACACAACACACACACAGCATGCACAGCACATACACACACAACACATATACCACACACACCACACACACATGCACACATAAACATACATATACACACACAAACATACAAACACACACACACACACACCACACATGCTCATGAACACTCAGACATGTACAGATACAGTGGCACCCCTCTGTCCCTCACCTGCTGTGGAGAAAGGAGCAAGCCCTGACAACAGCTCTAAGTCTCCCTTTTCTATGTAACCTTGGGAATGTGCTTGACCTTCAGAGCCTCCATGTGCTTAGCTGGAAAGAAATGAAGACAGGAATTCCTACCTCACCACTCTTCTCTGAGCACCTGTGACACACATATACGTGCCTGCTCTCTCACACCACTGCCTGGGATGCAGCTCTTAAAGCCACTGGGCTCACTGGAACTCACACATCTCTTTCTGTATATTAATAAGACTGGGCGCTGGGACTTCTTGGGTGGTGTCAAAAGGAACTGCTTCCAGGGAACAAACCTTGTGGGTAGGGGACCGAAAACTCTCTCCCTCCCTGTGAGCTTCAGTGAGGAAAAGGAGCTGAACGAAGGCTGGCCTGACCATGGCGCACAGGTCAGGGCATTAACCATCGGCCTGGACAGAGAGCTCTAGGGAAACCTAAACGGAAAGTCAGAGAACTCTGGGGTAGTCCTGACTCTGGACCGATGGATCTTGCCGTCTTTATCTTCTTTATCCACTGACTATTCCTAAGTCATGACTGATATACCATTAAGCAAAAGTAGTTACGATGCTTTCCTGAGATCACAAGCCATTCTGGCAAATTCCTCAAATTGCATTTTTAAAAAAAGAGTTTGGAAAAACCTCTGTTCTACAGCTGCCCGAGATGCAAGGGAGAATCCAACTTGGATTTTTAGACCGACAACTGACCGCCAAGAAAGGTTCTGACTTGTTGGTTTGAACCTTAACCTGACCAGATTTACCTCATGGAAGTCAATTCGGATAGTGTCTGAATTGAAATACCACGGGAACCATGTCTACAGAGAAACGAAGCAGCACTGGATGTAGGGAAACATACGGTTGGTGCCAGAAGTAAAGCACTGTAGCTACAGAGAAGAAACAGTGATAGCGGGCTTTGAAGATTCAGTGTCTGTATTAGTCATCTTTGTCACTATAGCAAAATACTTGAAGCAACTTACTTACAAAGAAGAGTATCTTTTACTTATGGATAAAGAGGCACATTCTATGATCAAATGGAACTGTCACTTTTAGATCTCTGATAAAGGTGCAGGACTTCAAAGTGGAGCAGGAACTGGGGCAAGGAATGATGTATGACATTTTCTGTCCAGGAAGCAAAAAAAAAAAAAAAAAAAAAAAAAAAAAAAACAACTAAACAGAGAAGGATCAAGGTCCCGTGATCCCCTTAAGGAGCACACTCTCCCCTGACAAGACGCCTTTCCTCTAGGCTCCACATCAAGCCTAGCAGTGCTACCCGGGAGACCAAACCTTAACATGGGATTAACATATTGCATGATAGACATTCAACGTCAAAACTGCCGCATTCTCTCCCTATCCATAAAGTCCCATTCCATAGATCGGAATGTAATGAGCCCATCCTTAAGAAGAATTGCCAAAGTCTTAATTGCCACAGCATTGCACAGCAGCCAAAGTCTCTATCTATGGATATAAAGGTGGTATACAGCATCCCACACTATACCAGACATATGCCCAATGCTTGGGTATCATACCCTGCTGCTTTGCTGGATGCTATGAGTGGCCTCTCGGTCAGGCTGATTTTGCACACGGCCTATATCTTCCCCCAGCAGATGATCCTTGCTCCTGGAAACTTCCCAAGGTTTCTTTTTTTTTAAAAAATATTTTTATTTTCTATATTCTTTGTTTACATTCCAAATGATTTCCCCTTTCCCAGTTCCCCCCTCCCCATATGTCCCATAGACCTTCTTCTCTCCATCCATTCTCCAATGACCTCCCTCCTTTTTCTCTGTCCTTATATTCCTCTCCAATGCTAGATCAATCCTTTCCAGGATCAGGACCTTCTCCATACTTCTTCATGGGAGTCATTTGTTATGCGATTCATGCCTTGGGTATTCAGAGCTTCTGGGCTAATTAATATCCACTTATCAGAGATTGCATTCCATGTGTATTCTTTTGTGATTGGATTACCTCACTTAGGATGATATTTTCCAGATCAAACCATTTGCCTAAAAATTTTGTGAATTCATTGTTTCTAATTGCTGAGTAGTATTGCATTGTGTAAATATACCA
Source organism: Apodemus sylvaticus (assembly GCF_947179515.1). NCBI lineage: Eukaryota > Metazoa > Chordata > Mammalia > Rodentia > Muridae > Apodemus > Apodemus sylvaticus. Next base: position 16,808,224 of record NC_067487.1, read on the forward strand.
CATTTTCTGTATCCATTCCTCCTTTGAGGGACATCTGGGTTCTTTCCAGCTTCTGGCTATTATAAATAAGGCTGCTATGAACATAATGGAGCATGTGTCTTTATTGCATTCCTGGGAATCCTTTGGGTATATGCCCAAGAGAGGTATAGCAGGGTCCTCCGGAAGTGTCATGTCCAGTTTTCTGAGGAACCACCAGACTGATTTCCAAAGTGGTTGTACCATCTTACACCCCCACCAGCAGTGGAGGAGTGTTCCTCTTTCTTCACATCCTCACCAACACCTGCTGTCTCCTGAGTTTTTGACCTTAGCCATTCTGACTGGTGTAAGGTGAAATCTCAGGGTTGTTTTGATTTGCATTTCCCTAATGGCTAATGATGTTGAGCACTTCTTAAGGTGCCTCTCAGCCATCCGAACTTCTTCAGGTGAAAATTCTTTTTTAGGTCTGTACCCCATTTTTAATAGAGTTACTTGGTTCCCTGGGGTCTAACTTCTTGAGTTCTCTGTATATATTGGATATTAGCCCTCTATCAGATGCAGGGTTGGTGAATATCCTTTCCCAAATTGATGGTTGGCATTTTGTCCTTTTAACAATGTCCATTGCCTTACAGAAACTTTGTAATTTTATGAGGTCCCATTTGTCAATTCTTGATCTTAGAGCATAAGCTATTGGTGATCTGTTCAGGAACTTTTCCCCCGTGCCCATGTCCTCTAGGGTCTTCCCCAGTTTCTTTTCTATTAGTTTCAGCGTGTCTGGTTTTACATGGAGGTCCTTGATCCTTAGGTTCCAGTCCTGAGGCCTCTGGTGGGAGCCTTCAGATCTCTGCTTCAGGATCCTAAATTTCCCAAGGATTCTAATGAAGTTTTGGTATCGTGTTCACAGCTTCCCACACCGCTCTCTCAGGGGCTGCCTTCAGCTCTTGCTTGTGCACCTCCCAGCCCTGAAGGCCGCCTTGTGAAATGTCAGTACCAAATACCAAGACCCATAGGTATGATGTCCAAACTAGTCTTGCATGTATGATACAGAGATCATCCCTTGAAAGCAAAGGTGATAGTCCAAAGTCGGTTGTTAAAAGACACTGAAATGAAGCTCGCACAATCCGCTCGCTGTGTTCACAGCTTGTTTTCTTCTTTCTTTTTTAATGTTTTTTATTGGATTTTAAAATTTATATTTCAGATGTTGTCCCCTTTCCCAGTTCCCCCCCCCTCCTGGAAACTCCCTATCCCATCCCCCTTCCCCTGCTACTATGAGGGTGTTCCCCCACCCCACTTCTGCCTCCCTGCCCTCAATTTCCCTACACTGGGACAACTATCAAGCCTTCATAAGACCAAGGACCTCTCCTCCCATTGATGCCTGACAAGGCAATCCTCTGCTACATATGCAGCTGGAGCCATGTGTACTCTTTAGTTGGTGGTTTAGTCCCTGGGAGCTCTGGGGATTCTGGTTGGTTGATATTATTGTTCTTCCTAGGAGGTTGCAGACCTCTTCATCAACTTCAGCCCTTTCTCTAACTCCTCCACTGGGGACCCCGCCCTCAGTCCAAAGACTGGCTGCAAGCATCCACCTCTGTATTTGTAAGGCTCTGACAGGACCTCTCAGGAGACAGCCCTATCAGGCTCCTTTCAGCAAGCATTTCTTAGCATCCACAATAGTGATGGACACAACTTGTTTTCTACAAGGGAATAATTGCTCCGTGTCACTGAATAAAAGGAGGCCTGATGGGACCCACACAATCATCTGCAAACCTGCTTGGGTGTGTCTACCATTGACTCATGGGTGTCTGGCTGTGAGGGAGGAATTGCACTGCTCTTCAGGAAAGAGCAGTCATGGTGCAACACAAACAGGAGGTGTAGATACGGTGGGTGCATATCTGAGCTGCAGAGGTTCAAGTCCCAGGCTGGTGCTCAGAAATGCTCTAGTCCAAGGTGTCACTTCAGAGACACTGAGGGCAAAGTCAAGGTGACGACTCCTAGTCGCTCCAGCCTAGGAAGCAGTAGTAATTACTGTATTCCTTGAGGTCTGGTGTGAGGATGGAGAGGACTCCTCAGAAGCTACCAAACTAAAAATGACAGAAATAGAAAGCCCGGTGTGCATGCTACCCGTAAAGCCACACACACTGGGAAGCAGAAGAGCAGCGATAAAATCTGCTTTAGCAAATATACACGGTTTCCTCCAAAATACCATAGCTTACTGTGATCCACTAGAGTCCCTTATACCCTAGATTGGTGGCATCCAACGCAGCTCATGATTTATTTTCTTTCTAACAAAACATTGTAAGGAAACTTTCATCCCAGAAGGAAGCCACCAAGACCTAAGGTCCAGGTTCCTATGCCACCAAGACAGTCATCACCAAACCTGACCTGCCTATGGAAGGCCTGGCTTCACTGCAGGGAACCAGTGCCGAGGGAACCTGGGCGTATTACCAATTGACTTTACAGAAGACAGTTTCAAGAAGATAATCTTTCCAGATAGATTCCACCTTCCTGAATTACGCAAAATGTATCGATATAAGCATGACTGTCCTGAGGTATTCAATGGGAAAACAACACTTTCTAGAATCCCAGCATCAGGCTGCCTTCAGGGAATTATTAGCAATGGAATACATTCCTCTAATTCTGATTTTTTTTAACCAAAGGGTATTTTTTTTCAAAAAAAAGCATTATCAGAGTTTCTTAAAAACAGGAATATCTTATAATGCCAAAAATAAAAGTAGCAGAAATCTCATTTCTACCAAAAAAACAAAAAAACAAAAACAAAAACAAAAACAACAACAACAACAAAAAAAAACTAAAAGAAAAAAGATACTGTGTAAAATCCCGCCATGTCTCTGGTTTCGGCTTCACAGAAATGAGTTTGAGGGTCGTCTCCAATATGCTTTATTTTTCACATAGATCTTTGTTTATCTCCCAGAAATTATCATTATTCTTTGCCAGTGGTAATCTCTATTTTTCTTCCAGTAAGCCTGAGGCTCCCACCCTGGCCAGGGTACAAGGATCCATGTCCTTAGGAGATTTACTTTCGCCATCAGAATGAAATGGCCTTCATACTCATTAATATAAAAATTGAATTCAACATGATTGTTCATTGTTATGGGTTAACTTCTTTTTGATGAGTTGGAGTTTCATCTTGAGAATTAAAACTGTAGCCTGAAAAATGTAAAAGAAGCAATCATCTAAGAATTTCCGTGGTACAGCACTTAACTGTCCTGTGTGCCTCGGGCTGCTGTGACTGCTTTCTTCATTTGGGAAAACATCAGGCAGGCTCATCAATAAGATTAGGACTCTTGATTCTACAGTAATATTTTTAATAGAAACTGAGACGGGAATTTGGAAAGGGCATTTTAAGAGAGAATAACTTAAGATGAAATATTTAGCCCATATCCTTATTAAGACAAAATTTGTGAGTCTAATTCCAGCCATTATTGTGTAATGAGTGCCCTCGAGTTCCTTAATTCGTCAATTTCCTTCAGCGCACTTGCATTAGCGTGGCCGTGCACTTAGCTGCTCTTCCTGTGCTGTCTCGGGCTCCCCTCACTTGTGCTGCCAGCTTCCTCCCCAGCTGAGGATCATGGTCAAGTGGTTCTTGATTTCACAGCCTCCTCTGCTCAGGAGAAGGGAGTGAGTTCATCAATAAACCTGAACCCAGAGCCCCGCCCCCAACCTCCAAGCACAGGGAAGATTGCTATTCAGTAAAACCACACATTCTCGGGTAGTCAGAATCCTTAAAATACTGGGGAGGAAGGAGAGATAAAATGATTTCCACAAAAATGGCACACCAGTTACATTGAGACTTGGAGGTGTTTACTTTTTTTCATGGTTAGCTTTGTCAGCAAAGACGACTTTTGCTTACAGTATTTTCAGATGTGCCCCTTGTTGGTATTCTGTCTAAGCTCCACCCCACACTTACCTGGCAACTGCCAGGTATGCCCTGCCCCATAGACTTGGCCCACTATAAAAGGGGCTACTTGCCCCTCCTCTCTCTCTCATTGCTCTTGGCACTCTCACCTCTCTGCCCCTCTTGGGCTCTCCTCCCCTCCCCCCCTCTCCACACAGTCATGGCCTGCCTCCACTTCTCTACTTATCTACTCTCTACTCTCTACTCTCTCTCTACCTTTCTCTACCTCCACTACACCATTAACTCCCATCTTCTGCCCTGAATAAATTCTATTCTATACCATGTCTGTGTGCATGTGGTCCCTCAGGGGGAAGAGGCGCTTGGTCATGGGCCCACCTGGGCACCCCCTTCCCCCACACTACCGTGCCACACTCCCTTAACCCCCATTCTCTCTTTTTAAGCCCCCTTTATTGGTGCATTGGCCCTTCACCCGTGGAAGAGCTAAATCTTTCAGCCATACAGCCACAGCTCAGTGGGAAAGAGCACTGACTAGCTAGCATAGGATGTGTATCAGAAGACACAACTTCAAGTGGCAAAATAAAATAAAATAGAAATAAAACCTGTACCTTCAAAGGAGGCATTTCAGTGATGCACAGCTTTCTCTTTTTGTCTGATACCACCATAGAGTGGGACCTGTTGGGGGCCGCCCGAATGCTCCTATGATCTCCATTACAAAATGGCGCCTACTTCCTGTTCTTGCTGAGCCGTAAACAGGCCCGAGTGCGCATGCCCAAGCGGAGTTTCCCGCCACTGAGTCTCCGCCTACCTCGTGGCGTCATATGGGGTAATGAGCCGCAGCCAACCAGGGTACGCCACGTCCAAGGCGGGAGGACTTGCCTATATAAGACTTGGGTTCGCGCTCCCTCGGGGTCTCCGTTTTTGTAAGCTTATGGTCTCCCTCTCAAGACGCATAAAGCTTTCTACAGAAGGATCCTAAGTGTGTCGTTCTTGCTGGCGAGACGGTAGCGCGGGACAGGGACCCACATGTATAAAATCAAAGTGATTAGCTCTCAGCAGAAAGGCAAGGAACAACACACCATACGAGCCTCTGCTCCTGCACCCATCTCAAGAAGGGTAGAGAGGCCCTTGCCCAAGCTCACAGTTTCATCAAACCAGATGTCTCCAGGGGCTGAGAGTCCAGTCACTCCAGCTCCTTGAATTGCAGACAACTGCTATTACAGGTGGTTTGGAAAACAGTCAACAGTACCCTGTAAGCTTCTAACTACAAAACAAGCAAGCAAACAAACAAATAAATGGAAAATAAAAGAATCATTGTTTGGCTACCCTTCAAGATGGCATCATATCTTGGAATGCCTTGAAAGAACCCAGGATATAGCACTTGCTAAATGTATGAAAATATCTTTCCCTACGGACAGAAGCCTAGGAAGCTGGACTTGGGCAGAGTGTCTTCAAATCCCTTTGCTTCTGATCTCATAGGGTTGGGCAGTGGTAGGCTCTAAGGTATTTTACAAGCACAAAGTTCAAGAAGAGTAAATGCTTCCCAGGCAGGACGTTGGAGGAGGACAAACAGAGGGGCAGAGAGGTAGACTGAAAGATGAATTGTAACTGTCACTCCAGCGACTGGGATTCCAGAAGGATTACTTAAGTCACAAGATGGAAATCCACTGAGAAGGACAGGTGAGCCAACCCTGCAGTGGTCACCGCAGCAGGGATTTAGCAGCTTCGTCAGGACAGCAGAGGATGGGCAAGCCTTGAAGCTGCCCTCCTTCAGGAGACACACGCTTCACACACGCAGGACAGGAAGCTCAGCATGAGGGCTGAGCACTCTGGAAATCCGTAGATTGATTTTCTTTAATACGTAGATGAATAAAATATGACTCCATTGGCTTTCCTATAGCATGATTCATCAGAGGTGCTGTGAATTATTTATTCGTGACTATCTATGCTGTAGGCTGCCTGTTTATTCACTAATCTTCAAAGCTATATGGTAAAATGGTACAAAATTTCCTTAAATTGATTCATTTAGGGAAACATTTTAAACAGCTCTCATATATATGCATACACACACATATACACATATATGGAATATATACATATATGTGGGATATCTGGATATATGTGCGTATATACATACATATATATACATGCAGATATACACATATATAGCACATATGCACATATTAACATATACATACATATAACATACACATAATATGCATATGTATATATACACATATACACATATACATACATATACATGTATATATAGGGCATAAAGGCAATAGAAAGTTTTTGCAAGCAGCAGAGGGTCTGGCCCTCAGGAAGGGGAAAAGCACACTGAAATTATAGCTGCTTTAATTTAAACATTTTTATCCAAAGAAACCTCTTTGATCCAAGAACATATTGATGTCAATCACAGTTTGGTAGCTGTGGCCAAGTACCTAAGATAGTATGGTTAGTTTTGATTGTGTCAAGTTGACACAATCTCGAATCACCTAAGAGGAGGGTATGGACAAATACCAAGCAAAGTTAGGTTGGCCCATGGGAACGTCTGTGGTGACTGCCTTGGGTACATTAAATGAGGGGGGAAGACCTGCTGCTCACTGTGGCGGCAGCAACCTCTAGGAAGGGGGCTGTGAACTGCACAGCAGTAGGGAGAGTGCGCTGAGCAGGCACACATGCACTGACCCAGGGCCCACTCCCCTGGGTTGTGGGTGTAATGTGAGCGGCTGCTTCAGGGTCCTGCTGCTTTGACCTCCCGGAAAGAGTGCGTTGGAATCCGAGATTATCAGTTAAACGAGTCTTTTCTCTTTTATGTCTTATCTTGTCCTGGCATTTTATCACACCAGCAGGAGAGTAATTAGACGTATAAATAACTTAAAGGAGGAAAGGTTTGCTTTAGCCCCTTGTTTCAGAGGCTTTGGTTCATGGTTACGTAATTGGGACAGTGAGACATCAATGACTACGTGGCAAAGAAAACCACATTTAACCTCATAATGGTTGTGAAGCAAACAGAATAAGGAGGTGAGTCCTAATAGCTCCTTCAAGAGCAAGTATCCAGTGACCAAACTTCCCTTCCTAGACCCCACCTCCTAAAAGTTAGACAACCTTACAATGTGTCATAAATTAGCCATCACACCTTAGGCACACAGAAGAAATTTAAGATCCAAACCATGATTTACCCAAACTGCTAGGACTGAGCCAGTAAGAATCATCTCAAGAAGAGCAGAGGACCTGTGTGCTTAGCAGAGGGCAGAGCGGCGTCCTGGAGGCTATTCTAAGGCATGGGAAGAACACAGGTAGCAGGAGACCCACCAGCAACACTGAAATGGGCTCAAAGAAGTCGGCACTCACAGCGTCAAAAACAAACTTAGTTCTTTTAAGGGAATTGAGGTTCCCCCAAGCTGCCTAGAAAACTAGTCACTAAGGAGTTTAAAGGTGATATTTTCTTTGTTGCTATATGTAACATAAACCTGAGCAGTTTACATGGTGATGCAGTTGGTCTGAACAGGGTGAAGTGAGGAGTTGCACCAGTGGTGGCTGTACAGGACCCAAGAGAGCAGGAGAGCAAAATGCTGAAGTGTGGAACTTAGAAAACAGCGACATTTCTGGAGAAAGACTACGAGTCCTGTTCATTGGATGCTGAAAAAGCATTTGACAAAATTCAGCATCCTTTCATGCTTAAAGTCTTGGAGAGAACAGGAATTCAAGGCCCATACCTAAACACAGTAAAAGCAATATACAGCAAACCGGTAGCCAGCATCAAACTAAATGGAGAGAAACTTGAAGCAATCCCACTGAAATCAGGGACCAGACAAGGCTGCCCCCTTTCTCCTTATCTTTTCAATATTGTACTTGAGGTACTAGCTCGGGCAATTCGACAACATAAGGAGGTCAAAGGGATACAAATTGGAAAGGAAGAAGTCAAACTATCATTATTTGCAGACGATATGATAGTCTACCTAAGTGACCCAAAAAACTCCACTAGAGAGCTTCTACAGCTGATAAACAACTTCAGCAAAGTGGCAGGTTATAAAATCAACACAAGCAAATCAGTGGCCTTCCTATACTCAAAGGATAAGCAGGCTGAAAAAGAAATTAGGGAAATGACCCCCTTCACAATAGCCACAAACAGTATAAAGTATCTTGGGGTGACTCTTACCAAACATGTGAAAGATCTGTATGACAAGAACTTCAAGACTCTGAAGAAGGAAATGGAAGAAGACCTCAAAAAATGGGAAAACCTCCCATGCTCATGGATCGGTAGAATCAATATAGTTAAAATGGCCATTTTGCCAAAAGCAATCTACAGATTCAATGCAATACCCATCAAAATCCCAACTCAATTCTTCACAGAGTTAGAAAAAGCAATTATCAAATTCATCTGGAACAACAAAAAACCTAGGATAGCTAAAACTATTCTCAGCAACAAAAGAAAATCTGGGGGAATCAGTATCCCTGACCTCAAGCAATACTACAGAGCAATAGTGTTAAAAACTGCATGGTATTGGTACAGTGACAGGCAGGAGGATCAATGGAACAGGATTGAAGATCCAGAAATGAACCCACACACCTATGGCCACTTGATCCTCGACAAAGAGGCTGAAAACATCCAATGGAAAAAAGATAGCCTTTTCAACAAATGGTGCTGGTTCAACTGGAGGTCAGCATGCAGAAGAATGCAAATTGATCCATCCTTGTCTCCTTGTACTAAGCTCAAATCCAAATGGATCAAGGACCTCCACATAAAGCCAGACACTCTGAAGCTAATAGAAAAGAAACTGGGGAAGACCCTTGAGGACATCGGTACAGGGAGAAAGTTTCTGAACAGAACACCAATAGCGTATGCTCTAAGAGCAAGAATTGACAAATGGGATCTCATAAAATTACAAAGTTTCTGTAAGGCAAAGGACACCATCAAGAGGACAAATCGGCAACCAACAAATTGGGAAAAGATCTTCACCAATCCTACATCAGATAGAGGGCTAATATCCAATATATATAAAGAACTCAAGAAGTTAGACTCCAGAAAACCAAACAACCCTATTAAAAAATGGGGTACAGAGTTAAACAAAGAATTCTCACCTGAAGAACTTCGGATGGCGGAGAAGCATATTAAAAAATGCTCAACTTCATTAGTCATTAGGGAAATGCAAATCAAAACAACCCTGAGATTTCATCTTACACCAGTCAGAATGGCTAAGATTAAAAATTCAGGAGACAGCAGATGTTGGAGAGGGTGTGGAGAAAGAGGAACACTCCTCCACTGCTGGTGGGGTTGCAAATTGGTACAACCACTCTGGAAATCATTCTGGCGGTTCCTCCGAAAATTGGGCACCTCACTTCCAGAAGATCCTGCTATACCACTCCTGGGCATATACCCAGAGGATTCCCCACCATGTAATAAGGATACGTGCTCTACTATGTTCATAGCAGCCCTATTTATAATTGCCAGATGCTGGAAAGAACCCAGGTATCCCTCAACAGAAGAGTGGATGCAAAATATGTGGTATATCTACACAATGGAGTACTATTCAGCCATTAGAAACAATGAATTCATGAAATTCTTAGGCAAATGGATGGAGCTAGAGAACATCATACTAAGTGAGGTAACCCAGACTCAAAAGGTGACTCATGGTATGCACTCACTAATAAGTGGATATTAACCTAGAAAACTGGAATACCCAAAACATAATCCACACATCAAATGAGGTACAAGAAGAAAGGAGGAGTGGCCCCTGGTTCTGGAAAGACTCAGTGAAGCAGTATTCGACAAAACCAGAACGGGGAAGTGGGAAGGGGTGGGAGGGAGGACAGGGGAAGAGAAGGGGGCTTATGGGACTTTCAGGGAGTGGGGAGGGGCTAGAAAAGGGGAAATCATTTGAAATGTAAATAAATTATATCGAATAAAAAAATTAAAAAAAAAAAGTCCTATGTCCATTAGATATGCAGAGGGGATTGTAACTGACAGGTAGTTATTTATTAGCACAAAAGAACTTCCATATGCAAAAGAGGAATAACCAGGATTTAAAAATCAAAACAAAACACAGAACTGAAATAAACCTGAGCACCCGAGACACAAAGAGAACTCCAGAGAAGGATCAACAGGAAGTGAGTCACACCGCTGTCCAGAGCCCCTTCCAGGCTGTGGCTGGGCTCAAGAATAGTTTGCTGAAAGTAATGGCGGAACAAGCCAGCACTGAGGGGAGGAAAGAGCAGTCAGGAAGTGGGTAGACACAAACAGTACAGTGTGGAAGCCAGCTGAGGAGCCGGGGAGGGGGAGAGAGGAGTGTCGCGCTGGCTAGGTGGACCGAAGGCTTGCTCATCAGCTTCTAGAGCAGACATGGAAAGCTATGTGAGTCTGTGTAACTCGGACTTGGAAAATAATCCAAGCAGAGAGTGACACGTGATAGTGAGAAAGGTGGGACAGGACAGAAGCCTGGAGCAGCATCTAGGCGGAACCTGGGAGAAGAATGGAAATCGAGATCCTGAATAACTTGATGTTTCCTCTCTGGTCCACTTGGAGAACTGTCACTCAGGGACCACATGTCTAACATGCTACTGGATTTGAGGGAGAGTCAACTAATACTTCAAAGTCCTAGATGTTTTCACATTTGAGGTTGTCAAATATTTTTTTAAAAAGGGAGGCCAATGAACACCATGTTTATGGAAGAAGTGAAATCCCATCAGACAGACAGACAGAAACACACACACACAGCTATGTTTCTTAACTTGCTGTCAATACCATTTAGGGATCCTCAAGTTCTTGAGTTTATTGCACAAATTATCTGGGTATACCAGAAAGCACAAAGCTCTGTTTTATTACTTATATATACAGTGATAAAACTCACTCCATGAGTTCAAGGAAACGATGTAGAATGCAATGGTGCAGAACTAAGTATCCCCTCCTGAGTGGATGCCCCGCCCCCTCCCTTGGCTTTATGTCCATACATTTTCTGCTAAGTGCAGAACTCAACAGCGCTCCTGTGCCAGCAGGCAGTCCGAGGACAGCAAGCTTAGGCCAGCCTCTGTGCAGCATTCAAGGGCTACGGGGACCTCCTAGGGAAATTCTGGGTGCTATTTGGTCTCTGCAAGTTTACCTTGGAAATTTAAATTCCCATCAATTCATTCACTTTCTCCTTTTTCAAATATGTTTTCAGTTGGCATAGAGTCACATGACTTTCCCTCCTCCACCCCTCCCATGACCTTCAACTCTCAAGCGGCTATTACCTTTTCACACTTTTATGTAACCAATATATATTGAAAATTCTCAATGTTCCAGTTACACACAGAGAACATTATGGAAAAATAAGGCAATGCTTGCCTCATTCCGGCTCCTACTTAGATAACTACAATAGACTCCTTCCTGAGCATCTGGCTTCTGCTTCCGGATCTCTTTTGAACAGAGCAGCCTGGAAGTGTTTCTCAACAATTACGTCATCTCAGGCTAGCGCTCAGCTGCAAATCTTCAGGAAGCTTCACAACTCATATATGAAAATGGTATAAGGAACAGAGTCTAAAAGGTGTTTATTCCTATCCTTGGAAAGCCAGGCTGCTGCAAGACCTCCTCTGACCAAGACAACATAGTAAGCGAGACATGAGGAGGACAAATATCAACATGAGCCACATGTATGCCAACCCACAGGACAGCCACAAGACTGACCAGGATCCAGCTCCCTGGCATCTACCAGAAACATACCCAGTTGAGACCCACAGATGAACTGCTTGGCTGAGCCCAGACAAATTGCTAATAAAGAGTTTAATGAATTAAGCAAATAGTAGTTGTTTGAAACCATCAACTTTGTGATGGTCATTCATGTTGACAAAATTAATCAATACAACACCTCTTCACACTTTCATCTTGCTACGCCGAGCTCCTTATTCGGATATGAACATGATGTGTGTACTGTGAACTCCCCTTCCTCGGGTGCATGTGTCACCCAGATACACACATGTATCACTTCCTTCAAATTCCTGCCGAGCTGCAATCCATCAGTGGAGCAAAGCGGTCCCTAACAGGCCATATGGGTTTAAGCCTAAATGCCACAACCCAAATAAACACTTGCTGGTTTTTGTGCCTAAGTTTTACTGCCATCTGACACAGTACTTTATTATATATTTACTTATTTATTTTTAATCCATCTTGCCCACAATCACAAGGACTTCCTTTGATTTCATTCACTGCATTAGCACATACAATGATGGTGACAGGGTAACAATGTGATACATATTGGTGACATAAACAAGAAAATGAACAGAGCAAACCAATAAATAAAAACAGCTATAAATAAACAACATAAATAAATAAACAATGGCTATAAATAAATAACCAACATATATAAATAAACAACAGCTATAAGAGATTTAAGATAGGGTAACAAAGTGGTGATTAGTGGGTCCAGAGGTGAGATTAGGAGCCACCAGTTGAAGTAACAATAGAGTGGATACTTAGATGCAAGGTTTTCTCAATAATGAAAGCCCAAGTTGCAGTAGCAATGTTACTGTTAACAATGGCATTTGACTGTGTTACAACAGCTCAGAGAACAACCATTGGCAGATTCAAAGAGCGGAACTAAACTAAGCTTTCATACCCAATGAAACAAACTCACCTACCCTGAAGCAGCAGCCTTTCTACCAGATGCTCCATCAATGCCCTGCTACCGGTATCACTACAGCTACAGCTCATACACATCTAATAAGAGGAAAGCCCTTTTGAGGACCTGTACTTTTCTAGGCACTAATGTTGTAGAAACAGTGGCTCTGGATCATGGCCCCAAAGCTGATCCACAAACTAAACATTGGTAAATCTGCTGCTCTGTGAATGGGGATAATATGCATAGCTGGTCTAGAGCAGAGAGCACACAGCTCACATTCAACAAGGAGTTTGTAGCCTAATCCTAGAGTCCACTGAGATGAAGACAGTCCCCAAATGGCTTCGTGCCATGTGGCTTTCAAAGCATGAGATTAACTTCCCCGCAATGCTATCACTGCCATGAGGAATCTAGTCTCCCGGCTCACTCCAGGAATGAATTCAGAGCTTGTAAAAACCTGCCAATGCTATAGGACTGGCTCCTCTACAAAGACCATCCCGTCATCCACCCTGGATGCCATAGTTTCATGCTACCCGACACTTTGATATAATACCAAAGGAACCATTTGAGGAGCCAGGAGCAAGGAGAAAATACTACTGCATCTGAACCACAAGGAAGGAAAATTTATCCAAATAAGTGAGAAGACATTTAACATAAATCCTTCATAGATAATCTGATAAGAAGGAGCCTCAATTTTCACTCTACCTCACAAGAAGGAAAACACCAGCAAAGATATATTACCCCTGAAATCTGTAGAGACTAAGTCGATGTCAGGAGAATTTTCTCATTCTGATTTATGAACATAACTTCTTACTTGAAACTCTCTAGGATGCAATTGGATTTAGATGAATCACTTATTGTTGATGGTCTGTGTTTCTTAAATAATGTTGCTTTAGTCAGGAATCATTGTGCACAAATAAGTATTGCAAACTACTAAAGTCAGTAGGGATTAGTGAGGGAATAAAGGACTCACAATCGCAACATCATCTAGGACTGAAATTTGAAGTTGGGGAGGAGGATGAAAGAGGCAGGCATCCTGTGGTCTGGATGTGGTTGGGTGTGTTAACACACGCCCTTTCTCGTGGAAGCTTGGATGCAGTGTGGTGATGAAGCCTCTGAGACTTGGGAATTGGTTCAAGGTAATAAAGTTGCTGAGGGAGCCCCTCCCTCTGAATTGCTGCGAATCTCACAGTGAGTTATCCCGGGGAGACAGTGCTCTGAAGAGGAGGGATGGCTCAGTGGGTGATATGCTCATTGTGTGAGCATGAAGATATGAGCTTGGACTACCAAGCCCATATAAAAAGCTGGGAGTAATGTCCCATGCCTATATCCTTAACACCGGGTGAGCAGCTTGCAGGCTAGGCTAGCCAAAATGATGGATTCCAGGTTTCCTGAGAAGGCCTGTCTGAAAAAAATAAGGTAGATAAGTAACCGGAGAGGACCCTAAGGGAGCACACACGTCTGTTCACACACAGACTATCCCCTCCACCTCCACCAGCACAGTACAGAGACAGGAACGTCTTTGGTCTCTGGCTTCCTATTTCACCATGGGATTTCCCCCTGCTCGAGTGTGCTCCATCTCTGATGCCTTTGACCATGTCGTGATGCAGCCAAGGAAACCCTCACCAACTTCTTATTCTACATTCCTGGACGTTCAAGATACTGAGCTAAATAAACCTTTTCTGGTTTATTATAGTAAATAAATAAATAAAACTTGTTTAACTTTTTAACTAGCTCATTTCCATTATATTAAGTGATGGATTTCATTACATTGTTTATCTTGTGCATTCGATTTGCACTCACACCCACCCCCAATTCCCTGTCCTATAGCCAACATCCCACTAGTGCTCCTCTGCACACACATAAAGTCTAACTTCCGTAGACAAGTGAAATATGCGATTATCATCTTTCTCACTTTACTCAATATGAGGACCTCCAGTTCCTCGTGTTTTCCTGTAAATGACACCATTTCATTCTTTGAGGCTGAATAGAATGGACACCGAGGCTGGTTATGTAGTGGGGCTGTTGTGAATAGGACTATAATAAGCATGGGTGCACAGGAATGCCTGTAACATACAACATGGAGTTCTATGGGTTCACTACTGAAGTGGTATTACTGAGTCACGTGGTAGCTCCCATTACAGTTTCCTGAGGATTCTTCAGACTGACTTCTCCCCATGGCTACACTACTTTCCACGCCCACTGATAGGGAATGAGGGGTCATTTCCTTCCCTCACCCTCGCCTTGATGATGCCATTCTGGCTGGGGTGAAATGTCATCTCAGTGTGACTGGTGGCTAAGATAATTGAGTATTTTCCCGTATGTTTATCAACCATTTGTACTTCTCTCAGAATGCCTATCTTCAATTAATTTATTATTGATTTGATTGTTTGCTAGTTGCCTTGGTGTAACAACACACAGTTGACTAATACAGCACATAAAGGAACAGGAATCAATAATTAAACAGCTTCTGAGTTACAGAAAGCTTACTGATTCCAAGAAGTTGTATGCCAAGAACGTACTATATAAATGCCACTAATTAGCAATGTAGTCATGCATTATGTTGGCAGATAAACTAATTTATAACACATGAATTATTATGTTTCTTGCTTTGAATTTTAATACTTTGCATATTAAGTTAAGCTTTGTTTCTTAACTATAAAGTCTCTGTTTATCACTAGCATTATAATAGATACCTTTGGTGCTATGTATATGTTTTAAAACGAGAATGAATTATTCATAATAGCAGAAAAACTCAGTCTATGTGGAGGTCCTAAATTTCCTAGGGCAAGAAAAGCTAAATGGTGCTGCATTATTTTCTGGGCTTTGGTCCTGTTTTAAGGTTTTGACATAATTCTAAGTTCCTTATACAATGAGATCTACATAGTCAAGTCTGTAATGAGTACTGACATTAAACAAATTCATCCTAGACATTGTTCATCACTAATAAAAATGAAATATTCTGACCTTAAATGACACCTATAAATCCTTTGCTCCAGTTAGCATGTATTCTTCATAGGACTAGATATAAAGAGTGAAATAAATGTAACAAGTTCAGTAGTATTAACTTAATTAATGCATTAAGAATGGGAAGATGTAGTTAAAGAGTCATAAACCTTTAATAACAACACAAGTCTGATCTACTTAGATTGGCATAGCTCAGTCAGGGGAAAAAGCATTTCTCCAGATTTGTTCAAATGGTGACTGATGAAGCTAAAGCAATATACCTAGAGTAATTTAAATATTCAAGTTTTATTGAATATAATGCAAATTCCTGGGATGGCAGGACTTAATGAATATTATAATATATGGAATGAATATTCAATTAGCCCCAACTCACTTCAGTCATGTTTACGGCTGAGATTCACACACATGCTCTGCACAGACTATCAATCATCTTGAAACCTGCCCTTCTCTACAGTCAGGTTGAAGCAATGAAACCACCTGGCCATCTGAGTGTCCAGATGTTACCACACAAGGAAGGGGTCTCTACAATACAGAGGACAGAGACATGAGTGAATTGGCTAGCCTTAATAGTCAACTTGACACAGCCTAGTATCACCTGAAAGGTGTCTCAGTTGAGTGATTGTCTTTATCAGGTTTGTCCAAGGACTTGCCTGTGAGGAACTGTTTTCATTTTTAATGGATAAGAAATGGTTTAGCCCACTGTGGCAACACTATTCCTAGGTAGGTGGTCTGGAACTATACATGAAAATAAGCTAAGTATGAATCTATGAATCAGACAGAAAGCCAGCAACCAGTGTTAAGTCCATGGTTCCTGCCTCCAGGTTCCTTCCTTGAGTTCCTGCCCTGCCCTCCCTCATTGGTGAACTATAATCTACAAGTATTGAATGAAATAAACCCTTCTTTCTCAAGTTAGTTTAGGTCAGAACATTTTATCAAAGCAATAGACAGAAGCTAGAAGAGTGAGCAAGTCACTCCGTTGAGGAAACCACTGAGACTTTGAGGCTTGCCCCCTTCAACATACTTCCTTGGCCAAAAAAAAAAAAAAAAAAAAAAAAAAAGCAACATGAGTCAGCACAACAGACATGCTTTTGCATGTGTAGCTGGCCTTCTAGACAAGGTCTCCTTATCAGTTACAATCTGCTATTGTTCTACAGAGGAGAGAGGCTGCCCAGCATGTAGCAATACACCTGTTTTGTTGAATTTTACTCTAATTAAAATCCTGAGGACTTTCTCCACATCCTCGCCAATACCTACTGTCTCCTGAGTTTTTAATCTTAGCCATTCTAACAGGTGTAAGGTAAAATCTCAGGGTTGTTTTGATTAGCATTTCCCTAATGACTAATGATGTTGAACATTTTTAAGGTGCTTCTTAGCCATTCGAAGTTCTTCATGTGAAAATTCTTTGTTTAGCTCTGTACCCCATTTTTAATAGGGTTATTTGGCTCTCTGGTGTCTACCTTCTCCACTGCTGGTGGGAATGCAAGCTGGTCCAACCACTCTGGAAATCAGTTTGGCTGTTCCTCAGAAAACTGGCATAACACTTCCGGAGGACCCTGCAATACCACTCCTAGGCATATACCCAGAGGATTCCCCAGAACGCAATAAGGACACATGCTCCACTATGTTCATAGCAGCCCTAGAGAAAAGGGAGGGGGAAAGATAGGAGAATGGATGGAGAGAAGAGGACTTATGGGACATATGCGGGGGGGGGGGGGGGGGAACTGGGAAAGGGGAAAGCTTTTAGAATGTAAACAAAGAATATAGAAAATAAATAAAAAAATAAAATATAAAATAGCCAGAAGCTGGAAAGAACCCAGATGTCCCTCAGTGGAGGAATGGATATAGAAAATGTGGTATATTTACACAATGGAATACTACTCAGCAATTAAAAACAATGAATTCATGAAATTTTTAGGCAAGTAGTTGGATCTGGAAAATATCATCCTAAGTGAGGTAACCCAATCACAAAAGAACTCACATGGAATGCAGTCACTGATGAGTGGATATTAGCTCAGAAACTGAATACCCAAGACACAATTCACATATCAAATGACTCCCAAGAAGAAGGGAGAGGTCCCTGATCCTGAAAAGGCTTGTTCCAGCATTGTAGTGGAGTACCAGGATGGAGAAGTAGGAGGGGGTTGATAGGAAAATGGGCGGAGGGAAGAGGGCTTAGGGAACTTATGGGGAGGGGGGAACCGAGAAAGGAAAATTCATTTGGAATGTAAACAAAGAATATAGAAAATAAAAATTATAATAAAAAATAAAAATAAATAAAAAAATTCCTGAGGACTATGCTAGCTATGCTAGAAGATCTAGAGGAGAGAGAGGTCATGTGCTAAATAAATACTCTTAATTGGACCGTTGTCTCAATCTTTTCTACTCTGGTGTCAATCTCATGAACTCACTTGCCCTTTGGAGTCTGAATAAATGGGATCATTTGAGGGTAGTTTAGGAGATCAGAGGGCAAAAACTATAAAATTGTGGTATTGATCCACATGTGGTAGTGAGCTACAATAAACCCCTCCTGCCTGCCCAAGAATGTGGCTGTGGCTGTAGTTCCCCCCTCTATGCCATCTTCTTTTCCATAGCCACAGCACCTGATCTTTTAGGCCCTGCTAGTGTAGCTACCAACTCTTGCTGGCTTTCTTAGTCCTAACTATTTCATTAACAAAACCCACCGGGCAACCCATGATCCATGCTGGTGGAGGAAAAGTTACACTTGATGTAAAAGGCTAAAACTATTTGTATGGAAATGTCTACAGGAATGCCCCATTGCTGGAGAAACAAGATGTTCTCACACAGTAGGCTTCTTAAGGCCACCGGAAGCACACAGTCATACCAGGAGGACAGTGGGTGTGACTGAGTAGCACTCCATCAACGCCTGTCTGTGGGCAGTTCCCTTGTGAATGACTGCCATGGATGAACACTTCCGGGAGGATGTGAATTTGAAATTGATAGGATCACACTACCATGCCAGAAGAAGTAATACCTAATATTCTTTGTATTACCACCTGTGATCTTTAGTGTTGCTAATTTGGTAGAATCTAATGACTATGGGGTAGGGTGGGGTGGGGTCATGCCTATGATGTATCACCTTGGTTACATCAATTGAGGTTATCATACTCAAGCGGGATATTCATTCATTGCTTTATACTTCCCAATTGAGAACTTGATGGCAACAGTTGCTTCAAGACCCTCCAGTTTTGATGTCCCCATCATGATGCTCTATTCCTTTGAGCTGACCACAGAAAACTCTCCTTAAGTTACTTTTGTCAAAGCATCTTATCACAGCAACAGACACACACATGATCAACCATGTGACTCTGAACTAACATGGTGTGGGATAGAGTCATTAGGAGGGACATGTGTGGGAAAGAGCCCTGAACATAGACTGTGCCCTCAAAAGAGCAGTAACTTAATTGGGACAATGCCATCGGTCATGTATCAAACCGTATGCATATACACCTTTCTCAAGTTTATAATTCCAAGTCTGTGAAGAAAAAAAATTGCATTCAGTGCTCAAAACAGTTCAGAAAAACAAATATGTGAACAGTTTGGCATCTGTTCACGGCAGGAAATCACAAGTCATTTGGGTACCCGATGGGCACCTATGCTTTAGAGAATAAACTTACCTTGGGATATTATGCCTACTTCCTCTCATTAATGAATCAGGCCTGTCCTTTAACAAGGATGGCCTTACCTTTTCATCACTGGAATTACTATATATATATATAAAGAAGTGACATCACCTCTTGACAGGCCCAGCATGAAAAGAAGAAGCCTCTGCTTTGGAGGGACTCTCAGGTTTATCACAAGAATTTATCATCTATTCACAGGGGCTATGGAACTGGCATGGGGCTGGCACAAGCTGGCAGAGAATGAGGTTACAATGCTTCCTTCGTTTCTGAAGTAACCAGAACCTTAAAATGCTAATGCTGGAACAATTTCAAAAGCATTTTATGGATAGCTAAGGTCATTAAAGGGGC
The DNA here is from genome assembly GCF_947179515.1 of Apodemus sylvaticus. Classification (NCBI taxonomy): domain Eukaryota; kingdom Metazoa; phylum Chordata; class Mammalia; order Rodentia; family Muridae; genus Apodemus; species Apodemus sylvaticus. Next base: position 16,827,624 of record NC_067487.1, read on the forward strand.
TACAGACATTTCAAACCATCTCCTCACCTTCAGTAATATCCCCTTGGTTAAATTTTTCTTGACACTAACTAGTTTGTGCTTTTAATTTTTTCTATAAAATAAAATACTAAACAATGTATCAGTTCACAGTTTACAATGAGGGAAAAAAGTACTTATTTTTGAATGTTTTATCGAAGTAGTTTTGGCAACTTTAATTTAACTTAATGATAAGACATTCAAATAAAATATTTATTTTAGAGTTATTTTATAGTCCCATTATGCCTTAATTAAGAAAATTAATGACTTGCTGGCTCAGCAAGGCTTTCTTTCTATGCTGAGTTTCAGCAACTATGGAAAAGACTGTGTAAAGTTTAACTGTAGAGATGAACAGGGTGGCGCCTCTCTGAAGTTTACTTTCTGGTTTCAGTAAATAGTGACCTCCACTTGACATTTCTTACAAGGAGTTATCCACCTCTTTGGCTTAATGCTGTTTTCTGACTCCAGCTCTAACTGTTCTCACATACTTTATGTATGCTAAAAAGGCAAAAATCAAAAAAGAGACAAATGAATGTGTGAAAGGTATATAATTAAATATGTGATACAAAATCCAAAATAGGTGTTTTCTTTTCTTCCCATTTTTTCGTGTTTCAAAGTCTATTTACAAAAACAAAATGAATAGAATCACTGTATTTCACCAGTTACAGAGAAAAGGAGAGACTGGCGTTTATTGCCCAGATGTTATACTACCTCAATTGGCAAATATGGGTGAAATCTAATTTTAATAAATCTTAATGTTGTACCCAGATTCAGGTTTGAAAACTTGGGTCCACTTCTCAGCTAACAACACATCCTGATTGTTGTAACGGTGAAAAAGTGGTAAACCCCATGTCCTTACAGACACATGTTTGAGTAACTCTTACCCTATGTCATAAATCAATTAAAACCACCAGTGCTTCATCAAGGCTGGTTGTGTACAGATCTTGAATTTCAACACTTGTACTATTCAACACATGCTAACACACTGGGGATTCGGATGCGCCAAATGCTGTCCTGGTGACATTTATTTTATACATTTTAAATATAGCAAAATTGTCACATAGAGTCTACAGGGATTCAGCCTTGGTGCTCATAGGATATAACCATTATAGCAGGTGGAGGGAGTGCTAATAGCTAGAAATGACAAATTGATGTTTGGAAAAGAAAAGAATCTTATTTCTGATTTAAAAAAGAAAAAGATCAGTTGTTCTGCTGGTGGAACACAGGAAGAAACCAGGCATAAAAGATAACTACTCAATTCTTTCATGAAAATAATCCAAAGTCATTACTGAAAAGAGTCAAAGAGCATTCAAGATGTGCTTCAAATTTGAGGTATAAGTGAGGAAGGAGAGAAGCTTCACTACCACAAATTGACCTCCCTGAGTGTCATAAATGGACGCTGGAAATCCAATCATCCTTACAGCAGTTCTATCAGGCATGGTTTCCATCCTCACTGGAGATAGTTTACTTCTTAAGACTTAACCATTTGGCATACTTATTTTTGCACAGATGCCTGTAAGGTTGAATGGATTCATTGGGAAGATGAACTCGGGTAAAGCTTCTATTTTGAACAGATGCATGCCTCTAATTGTACGTGTAAATCACCAGCACTGCTCATTTTCCATTTATCAAAGGTCAGCCTGAAGCTGTAACCTGCAGGGAGAAGCAAGCTAGCACATCCACAGGTGTAAAACCAAGATGAGTTCAAAACAGAGAGCGAAATCAAGGTTGCAACCACAGAGGCATAACACTTCATTCATAGGGAGAGTAACCAGCCACCAGGTGGGACTTGGCAGGAGCCGATTTGTTCAGGAAGTGGCCTTATGGCCTCATTAGAATTGCATTCTATGGTGGCTTGCAAGTGGAAACCTTAAGCTACCGCTTTGCAGGTGCTACTTTGTATACAACAAGAAAGATTATGGAAATATTTTCAATCAAATTTGAAACAATAGACACAGTGTGGAATAGCACTGGAACAAAAGTGTAAAAATAGACCTTGCAAGTAGAAGGGGGGGCCTCTAAAACAAAATGTATCCTTGCCAGCAAGGAGCTAGGGGCGGGAGGAGGAAGACTGGGCAGTGATTTAGGAGGCGCCATCATAAACCGAGGCAGTGATTTTAAAGGTCCCAGCATACCTGCTGTAGTCTGAAGTGTGTCAGTTATCCACTCCAGGACGTTTTGTCTCAGATCCCTTTCTGTTCTAATATTCTGTATCCACTGGTTGTTGTTGTTGTTGTTGTTGTTGTTGTTGTTGTTTTGATGGACAGCCAAAAAACACTCCCTAACTCCTACACCAACTACACCCTCAGCTCTAATTTTGGTTGGTTTTTGGCTTCCGAGAAACTAGATCTTGGTGAACAGGCACAATTTAAACAGTCCCAGTCATTATGTCGCTTATACTTTGTGATAAGGGAAGTTTGCCAAGGTAGAAATACAAAACACCAAAGAAGCAGCCACTGCCCGTGATCCTGGAGAATCATTCCGAGACTGGCTGCAGAGGGTTTATTTTTATCTACGTCCACAGGGCCATTGCAGGAGCTCAGAGAATTTACCAGGCAACTGGATAAACACACAGGAATGGCTGGTCGCAGTCTTCAGAACCACAAATAAAAATCAGTTCCATCTGATAGGTGTAAGTAGCCCAAGAGGAAAAGCATGGTGAAGAAACAGTGGGTAATGGACCACATCATGGTGAGAGGCTGGGCACCTTCCCTCATGGACCATCAGAAAATCCCTATCATTCCAACTCAGAACAACAGGATGCCATTCTTTTTACTCTGAGAACATCTACTTCACATCTTTCTTCATTTCTTTCTTCTTTAAGAAACCTCCCCTACAGGATGTGGATCTGCATAGTCAGTCTGGGGGGACTTTAGATAATTGTGCAATAATTGTCTAAGGAGAGATTTTTAGCATGGGGGAAAGGTGCTCGAAACAGGGAGATGAGGGCTATGCCTGGAACTACGTGATTTGTATTCAAAGCATCAGAGAACAAGAGAATGTGGCATGTCAGCCTGGAGGCCAAGGAAAAGAAAAATGATATTTAATTTGCAGACACAAAGGACATTTCAGAAAATGTCCTGGAAGTCTCTAAAAGCCTCAAAGCAGCTAAGCCCTATTAAGCAACAGAAGCAGGAAGCCTGTGTAAAAATATTAAGTGCATTATTGAAACCTAAATCGAAAAATAAAACATGAGATTAATTCTCTCTATCCTGACTGCCACAATTTAAGGGGGAAAGGGTTCATAGGAAAATGCCATAAATAATTCTATCTCTTAAGAGATGAGATCACATAGTTCAACGGGAAAACATTATCAAAGAGATTGAAAGTCTTTAGGATCAGGGAAGGGGGTGGGTATTATCTCAGGTACGGAGCAGCCTCCACGTCTATTCAAAACTGTGTAGTAAACCACACTGAAACTACAGGCATAGGCATAACTGTGGCTTCATCTGGAACATGTTTCTCTGTGTGGGGATCATGAACCCCAATGAAAGGTATCAAGAAACAGCAAGATCAAAGGAAGGAAGAGAAAGAGATAGGCGGGGGAGGGAAGAGGAAGAGAGTGAATGTGAGTGACTTGGAAGGACTTTTCAACACTGGTAAAGGTCTTCTGCTGAAAATTCAGGGCCTTCAGAACTGAGTTTGAGTCCTGTGTCTCTAACTGTGCCCAAGTAGTCCATAGATAACGTAACGGGGTGGCTGGTGAAACACACCTTGTGGCATTAAGTTCAGGGGAAAGCTGAACATAGCAGTATACATGCTTCCTCCCCAAAACACGTGCTTGTTCTCAGAATCTGAGAATCTGAGAAAAGAGGACCGTGAGTTCAAGACAAGGCTGGGCTACCTAGAAAGACTTTGTCATAAGGAAAGGTGTGGAGGGAGAAGGAAAGGCTTATGAGAAACAACAGTAATTAAATAAAATAAATGTCTAAGTGGTGTCCCAGAACACAAAAGCAGAGCAAAGAGGACAAATAAATGAATAGGATATAAGTTAATAAAGTAAAAAATAAAAGAAACAACAAACACAAAATTAGCAGACCTTCTTGAAAATGGATACTTTTTTTTTTTGAGACAGGGTTTCTCTGTATAGCCCTGGCTGTCCGGGAACTCACTCTGTAGACCAGGCTGGCCTCGAACTCAGAAATCTGCCTGCCTCTGCCTCCCAAGAGCTTGTACCACCACTGCCCGCCATGGATACACCTTTTCACGTCCAGAAAGAACAAGGCAATCATCCCCTGGAGGAAAGGGCTTCCAGTAACCATGTGATTCTCCCATGGGGTAGCCAGAGTCCTTAGGCCAAAATCAAGAAACAAAAATCACACAAGATAATGACTATTAGATGCTACTGAGTGCAGTTAATGAATAAAACTAAAAGCAACTGCAAGAACCATGGCTCTGAAACACAAAGACGTGGCATGTGCCCTGATAAATGCAGAAAGCCAGCTCACCCCAGAGAGCTGAGAGAAGCACACCAAACATAATTCTAGGAGGGAGAAGAAAATCATATACAATAAAAGCATAAAAGGTACCAATAGAATATCTAAAATTCAGGATATGACTTGCTACAGTTAGGTAGTAAAGAGAAAAGATACACTTAAATGGGGAAAATACTTATTTCTTCACAGGTCTTAAGGGGAATGAATAGATACTGTCTAAGAAAGCATATCTGCGACACTTCAATTGTAAAGGTTGTTCCTAGAAGAGTTACAATGTAACATAACCTTTCCAAATCACAGAGAAAACGACACAACTAAATCCAGACCCTGTCATAAAAATGTAAGTGTTGGAACAAAGAACAGCATAAAACGTGATTACAGAACTGAGACAAGACACATAAATACAAATAAAAATTCCCTTTATGAAAAAAGAGCCCCATCTTTGTCCCCACAAGGAAAAATAGCATAGATATATGTGGAAACGCAATAGTGCATCTGAGAAAGGGTAAAAATAAAAATGTAGAGAACAACATATCAGACGGAGACTAATCAGACATGAGAGTAGGAAGGGAACTTGAAAAAAGGCTCTGGGGGAAGGCATGGAGGGACACAGGAGAATGGGACATGAAAATGACTAAAATTCGTTACATAAACATATGTGTCTGTCAGTTAAAGACTCAGTCACATTGCTCTGAATGAGACACATTGGACTCATCACAAAAAAAACATCAGGTAGAATATCAAGTAGCAAAAGTGACTGTAAGGTTGTAGAGTGTGTACCTACCGTGCACCTAACACTTAACAAACACGACATCAGTATTTATGTAGCAAAACTGTTATGAACTGAAACAGCACTAGGGACCTTGAGGAGGTTAGAGGAATCCTTCTCCTGGAGAACTTTCAGAGGAACAAGATGCAAGAATAAAGTTACAAAGCCACTCAAATAGACATATAAATAGACACTGCATATCAGAAAACAACTGTGAGACTTCTTCAATGTCTACTGGATGCTTTTACTATGTATTAGGCTAAAAAAAAAAGCCCCAGCAAGCTATAAAAATAGAAAGAGACAATACTGTTTGTTCACAGTGCAGTGAAATGGAAAATCTATAAAACTGGAGAGAGAAAGACTCTAACATCTGCACAAAATGGAAATTCTCCAAACTAAGTTGTCAAAATTTTAAATCCAAATATAAAATACAGAATACTTATATAATACTGAGCAACAATGGAATGATCTCTGGAAATATCCACAGAGTCCTACGATATTTATAGGACAGAGTGTTGATCATACTGCATACACTATTGAATTATTAAATATGAAATAATAAGACTATGTAAAAGAACAAAACTTTCAAGTTAAGAAGTAAGATAAGCCACTAAGTAGCCAAAATAGAAATAAAAGAAAAGTTAGAAAATGCAAAGCATCATGGGTATGAAACAATTTACTTGCCTTAGTCTGTTTTCCTTTCAATTGCTTTTGAAAGTTGAAATTACATATGTGTGGAGCGGGTGCATACACTGCTCACAGAGGCAATGGGTATAAGATCCCTGGAGCTGGAGTTACATGTGATGTGGGCAACTAGATGTGGATTCTGGGATTGGACTCAGGTACCCAGCAAAGCAGCAAGCACTCATAACCTTCAAAGCATCCATTGAGGCTCCTTAAAAAATACTTGATGATATATAGAACCTTAAATGAGTGGATTTTATAGACCCAAAGCCAACTACTAGAAAATGAAGGTACAGGAATTTCTCAAAGCATAAACTTCCCTAAATGCAGTAGATATCATCGGCTTCACACATGATGAATCCTTCAAGAACAGATGCTGCCAATGTCTACTGTGCTACAAAAGATGGGGAGAGTGTCAGAGTCTTCCTGCACACCAGCATGGTCTCCAAGGCAACGTTCAGCATGTGCAAATACACATGTTCCCTCACACATGTGTGCACATGCATGCCCTCAAACAACCCTACAGCTACAAAAAGCCTTAAACCTACACAGCCTAAGTTGAAATAACTGTTCAAAGGTTAAACACACATACCAATATAACTCTGAGTTTTTTAGGAAGCAGATACCATGTGGAAGCAACAGACCTAATCTTTATTACAAATAAGATAGCCACTGGAGTTTTATGGGAAGAGCTGGGACCAGCAAGGGGAATTGGGATGGGGTGGTCACTAAAATAAAACTGTCCAGGTGAGAGCCACTCTTATCCCTGTCCATAAAACACTACAGAGCCTTAAGAGAGGGCTGAAGAGGAGGCTCATGATGAGAGGCAAGGCTCCTGGGGTTGAGGTTAGAAGATAATTCTTGTGTTACCCTTGATCTGCAACACTCAGGGTAGCTGTGAGCGGAAATTACCCCTGGGCCTTGTCCTTAGCACCAAGGAAGCTAGCCAGTGTACATTGGTAGAAGTAGGAAGCTGGGGGCAGAGATCTTCATATTAGTAAGTCAGAGAGGAGAAACAATATTTTCTCCATTCACAATGAGAAGGAATTTGACAAATTTAATAAAATCTAAATGCATATATTCTTGGGTTTTTATTTTTGTTTTTGTTTTTGAGAAAGGATTTCATTTACTGTAGTCCTAGCTGTCCTGGAACTCACTCTGTAGATGAGCCTGACCTCTAACTCGCAGAGATCTGCATACCTTTGCCTTCTGAATGCTGGGATTAAAGGTATACACCACTGCTGCACTTGGCTGTATTCTTGATTTTTAAAAACTTCACAGGATGAGACTGTGTGTGTGTGTGTGTGTGTGTGTGTGTGTGTGTGTGTGTGTGTGAAGCAGGCAGAGATGGGGACAGAAAGAAAGAGAAACAGAGACAGGAAAGAGAACTAACATCATAGGAATGCCTAACATAATGTGGTACTTACATTTCTGGCATCCTAAGTAGATGAACCAATGCCAAGATTATTATTTTTCTTTTTTTCCTGAAGTCATGGTGAGACGTGCCACAACCCAGAGAAGGAAGGAGTCTGGGGTGTGGCAGGGATGATCTGAGGCTGAGGGAGTCCATTTACTCCCAAGGATAGAGGGATGAGCTGGTCTAAATAAACCAACAGAGGAAGAAACACCAGCTGTACCACCATACACGTGTTTCCAAACCCTCACAGTATGCACTGGAGACGTTATGTACCTGATGAAAAATAACACAGCAAATAGTAGACATTCACAACCTAGATAGAGTTGGTCCTGATTCAGTGAGGATTGGTTCCAACATGCCCAGTTCCATGGAGACCAGACTCCATGAATCCTATACAGAAGACTGTCACGACCACCCTCGCCAGCAAGGAATGACGCAACGCAGGAATATCTTCTTCAAGCAGTTTATTCCCAGGGGGATTAAAAAACACAACAGACATGGCTCACTCTGCAAGGAGAATGCCCCCCCCCCTTACTGAGATATATACTAGAGGCCAGGGAAGGGAACAGGAAAAATCAATTATAGTCATAAGTCAGGCACCTGGGAAATCCGTAACACACTGGGCGGGAAGGCAGGAATCAAGCTAAGCCACGGGATGTTTTACTCTCAAGAAACCTCTGCAAACAGCTCAGCTGGGGGTGTTGAGCCAAGCTCTCTAATTCCCAACAGAAGACAGTGGTGGATTAGTGACCTATAACCTATTCATGGAAATACTCTTTCAATCCTGTTTATGTGAATCATCTCTAGGTTATTAACAACATGCAATATAAATTAACTGCAGTAGTACTTTCCCCATTGGTATAACTGCACTGAAACTGACTCCCCTCCACTCACTTGTGGATGGAATAGAGGTTTTTTATTTAAAAAAGAAAGGAAGGAAGGAAGGAAGGGAGGGAGGGAGGGAGGGAGGGAGGGAGGGAGGGAGAGAGAGAGAGAGAGAGAGAGAGAGAGAGAAAGAAAGAAAAAAGAAAGAAAGAAAGAAAGAAAGAAAGAAAGAAAGAAAGAAAGAAAGAAAGAAAGAAAGAAAGAAAGAAAGAAAGAAAGAAAGAAAGAAAGAAAGAAAGAAAGAAAGAAAGAAAGAAAGAAAGAAAGAAAGAAAGAAAGAAAGAAAGAAAGAAAGAAAGAAAGAAAGAACTCTCCCTGAGACTGTGGTGTTTCCAAATAGATGGCTTTTAGGGCAACCAGATGACAGAACAGATCACAGAGGACTCTGATGTAGCCTGTCTTTACCCTCAAGGCCTACACACTCTGGATGCCAGCCTTCAAAGGAGCGTGGTACACAGTGTGACTTGGTGAGCCAGGTCAAGGTCACAGTCAGGGCTCGCACTGCCCTTGCCTCTCTTTTTTGTTGGCTCTACTTATAGCAAAACTCTATTGACGCTCTTTGCATTTCATGTTTGAATGTGCAGACGAGAACTGTGTCAGCTTTAACTGGAGCAGGATACTCTGTACCCATACTGCCTTCCCTGACTGCCCCTTGCCATCTCACACTGACTCAGGCACTTCTGATCCTTTGCCCCTCTGACTGGCTTCTCGTCTCTGATATGGCACAGTCCCACAAGACGCCAGGGACAAATGCCCATGAATGTGTAGGCATGGCCCAGGGGGCAGAGCAGGGCGGGGAGACACATCTCAGCTGACCTTGCCTCCCATCTTCCCGCCCTTTTCTGGCTTTACAACAATGGGCCAGGGCAAACTGGCCGCCCTTGGTCCACTCTGCCTAGTTTCTGCTTTCTCAGCACCTTTTAAAGGAAAGCTCCCATGTCCCCACATGTCAATATTCTCTCTCTCCTGTGCCTTTAGGCTTCACTGATCATTTAAGCTACCTGTCTGGTACAAGCATGCATCCTTGATGGAACACTGAATCACAACTAAGCCCTAGCCAGCGCTATATAAATAAAGGTGCCCCCCCTCCATTCCAACTCAATCTTTTTCTTTAATCTAGAGATACTAACTATAAAATGGAGCACGATAACAGACAGGAAGGCAAGTAACTTGGAAAATCTGTCTGGGACCAAGTCAGGGAGGGGGCATTGGGGATGGGAGAAAACAGCCAGAACACTAAAAAAAGAGTTTGTGTGAGTCCCTCAATAACTGACTCACCTTGGACAGCCTGCTGATAAAACCTCCTGGGAGCACGAGTGGGACTGCGAAAGTATAGGCCAAGGCTCCCTAAATGAAATGCTTAGGCCCACCCATAGGGTCTGAGGTCTGACATCTTCCTTTCACAACCTGATTCTTTACATAAGCATGAAGAGGTCTCTTGGACATGAGTGCCCAGGCTAGGTATCAAGAGTGTTTGTGTTTTATAAGCGGCCCATACACACAGGCTGAAGGCAAACACTTGACAACCTTTTCACAATGTGAGTACTTTGAAGAGTCCCACCTGTCTCATCGGGGTCAGTACTGAACTCATCTCAGACACTGGCAAGGGTCAGATTTTGCAGAAATTTTCATCTAAACATAGTGAATTTGAAGTTTGAATGGGCTGTGACACAGTGTGAGAAGTTACAGTCTAGGAACTTCTCAACACTTTGGTGGGTTAGTTAACATTGTATCACAATAACACAGTGCTGAGGAAAGCCACATTTATAAGGAGGGGACATTTATTTATCTCACACATTAGCCATTCAAATCCAAGATCAGTTGGCCGCATGGATTTGGCCTTTGGTAAAAACAGGCCCTTAATGGGCATAGCTTGAACCAGTTTTTAGAGAACATGCCTCCAGTTACCTAAGGACTGCCCTCTGGACTACAGCATGTCATGATAGTGCTACCTGCGACCACACTGTGATTTTAATATATCAATGCCTGGGGAACACAGATAAATAATCAAGCCATCCTGGAAGCACAGCATGGAGCTGAGTCCAGCATCAAGTCACTGTGCTCAACTAACTGAATTTAACCAAGCTAACTTCCTGGTTCACTGTCATTTGCCAAGTGAATCAGAACAATTTTTATCTTTGCTTCTCTAAGACCCAATGGACCCATCTGTAAAAGGAAAGAAGTGATTAAACCGACAGCCCAGATTTTCATAAGGCATTATGGAGCTAATGCATGTGAGAGCACTTTATATACAGAAAAAAAAACAATTAAGTATTAATGAATATTGCTCAGAAAATTCAGGATAAATGCTGTGAAATGAGTTTAGGAAACATAAAGATGAGAAATGTGTACAAATACTTGAAAATATTAATTAAGTTGACCATTACTGCCTCTTAAAATGAAATTTAAGCTAGCTGCTTCATAATGCCCAGATCATGTGTGTCTCCCAGTGTGATGACGTCCATCTCCATGCACAGACTCCAGCAGGTCTTCCTCCCCACCTCCAGTCCCGGAACTCTGGAACAGAGCCCCTCAACATCTCCTTTTTATCTCCAGCACTAAACCATTAAACACAGGCTCATTGGCATTCTCTCGTTCTCAACCCTTAATCCTACCTCTTGTTTCCCATCAGGCTGCTTCATTGATTTGAGGGCTTTAGTGTTTAGTTAAACCATGCATTCTGATTCTTCATCAAAGCAACCCATTGCATTCTGCGTACTGAGCACACAGAGGAGGGCCAGAGATGAGTCACACGGTTCTGCATTCAGGTAAAATGTTATTAAAAATCTAAGAGCCACGTGAGCATCTTACGGTGCCCAAAAAAAGTCTATATATTCATGATGCAGAATGCTATGATCGTTATTGGAATAAAGCATTCTTAGTTCCTTATCTGAGTTTTCAGTCTGTCAGGCAAACATGCAAACTGAGTAGAAAGCTGGGGCTAACTAGTGAGGCTTTCCAGTGTTGGTCTGGAAACACAGAAAACAAAGTTGGAAGTGACAGCTGACAGGATGGGAGAGGCAGCCTGTGAGGCCCACGGGGACCTTCCCCCCCCCCCCCCCCGCCTAAATTAGAATAAGGCAGGGGTCCATAATCTTCCTAATGCCGTGCCTCTTTAATACAGTTCCTCATGCTGTGGTGACCCCCAACCACAAACTTATTTTCATTTTTACCTCCTAACTGTAATTGCTACTGTTATGAGTCATAATGTAAATATCTGACACGCAGGAGTCTCTACCCCCAGGTTGAGAACTGCTGGGATTAGGGTTCAAACGGGAATATCTGATGAAGGTTAGTGGAAGAGAGTTTAACACACTTTAGATAATTACTTTAAGTGCAGTCTATATGTGCCGACTTGTCACACACAAACTAGATCATGGAACTAGGGGAGGACTTCACGGGGACAAACACTATTGCAGCCAGTTTTGGTTTGAAGATGTCTCTACCATTCTGAAGCAGAAACTTAATACTCAGCTCAACCCAGTAAAAGGAGCTGAGTTCTAGTAGCCATTCGAGGTCGTGAAATATCAAGTTATAGTGCCCCGTTCAAGGGTTTGCCAAAGTGGGTCTTTTTCTATCTTTTCCATAAAATAAAAGCCAGCTTTTAAATGATCAAAGATCATTGACAACTGGGAAATGTTCTAAACACTCACATGTATACACATCAGCAAGCAGTCCGCCAGGCCAACTAGAGGAGGCAGAGGAGGGGTTTCTTAGTCCTCAAGTCACACTAAAGCAAGCGTCGGGTGTCCCCTGCAGCCATCCCACAGCCTGTCTCCTGGGCAGTTCTGAGGGTGGTCTTCTTTTCTGGCTTCTCCTTCTACCTCTTTCCCTTCTTCTTTGAAGGCTCTTTGAGTCTCTCTCTCTCTCTCCCTCCCTCTCTCTCTCTCTCTCTCTCTCTCTCTCTCTCTCTCTCTCTCTCTCTGTGTGTGTGTGTGTGTGTGTGTGTGTTTGTCTGTCTGTCTGTGTTGTCCTTTCCTTATTAGTTAGCTCTAGCAGAACAATCTGAAGTAACAGAGGAGAGAAAGAAGACTTGTGTCTTGATGCCAGTACTGATGGCTGTCTTTCCCGTATCCCATTAGGTGTCTTTCCCATCCTACTATGAATAAATAGCTCTGTCAAATGTTCTCTCTGCATCTATCCACATGCACACGCCCTGACAAGTTACATAAAACAGTGACCGTTCAGACCACACAGCTCCAGTGTGACCAGCCGTGCCACAGAAGTCTGTTCCTATCGAGTGATGGCACACTGGCCTTCTAAGCCAAGGAACAAAGTACAAATAAAGTGAGGTTTTAGTATATCTTTGAAATAAGAATAAATTTTTTTATCACAGCCCATGTCATAAATCATTACAAGCCCTGATGATTAATTCATGTTTTTAAAAAACAATCCAAACCACATTTCCTCAGGACGCAGTTGGGTTTTTATCAGGATCCCATTTTGTTTTGAAAGCATCTAATCACCAATGAGGCAAGGACAGGTGCAGAAGAGCCAATAAATCACCTCCAAACGTCTTCAGAGCAGAACCAGACTTCAGCTCCTCCCGACTCCGAGACACAAATGCAGCCACACAGTCTCGTCAGCCCCTCCCACAGTCTGTGAGAAATCTGCCCTGGATAATTTGTTTGCGGAAACTGGCATCGTTCCTGAGTTCTCTTTCCTCTATTTGGCTAAGAAGGAGTCCACAGATATATAGATGTTCTGGGGGGGCGGAGGGGGACAGAAGGACTCAGTATTCTTCGGCCACCAGCCCCTGCCTGTGCTATCTCTGAGATGAATGTGTCTCTCCACTTAATACTATGATTAATCACCAATAATGTTATTGGGACCACACAAAGTGTAAGTTTCATGGATGTACTCTGTCTGTTTGGGTTGTATAAAATAAATGTTATGGTACTAAGTGCATGCATGCATGTGCACTAAATCATCTTGTAGCTCCTATAATCGGTGATATCCAGTTTTCTGCACACAGCCAAGAAAAGGCAAACAATCCAGGCACAAATCCTGTCCTCAGGTGCCTCACAATGTAGCCCAAATTAAAAAAAAGAATGTGGGTACCCAATTTCAGAAACAGAGATACAATGCAGTGCTTGGAGCCAGAGAGATGCTTCTGTGGTTACGAGCATGTGCTACTCTTCAGGTCTGGGATCAGTTCCCAGCACTGACTTTGGTGGCTCTCACTTTCTGCACTCTCTGCACACTCTGGGCATCTGAATTCATGTGAGCATATGCAGAGCCCACAACATGCATAATTTACAAAAAATTAAATAGAGTGTTGGGGATGGAGAGATGGCTCAGCAGTTCAGAGCGGCTCCTCCAGAGAACCTGGGTTCAATTCCCAACTTCTACATGGCAGCTCACAACTGTCTGTAGGTCCAGTTCCAGGGATCCAACACCCTCACACAGACATACATGCAGGAAAAACACACACACACACACACACACACACACATATATATATATACACATACATACATGCATACATACAACAATGCATACATAAGACAAAAAAGCTCATGAGCAATGTCAAGGAGAGGAAAGTAAGGCACCACGGTGAGGGAGGAGCATCCTCAGGAAAGCAAGAGTGACTCTGGCCCAATCACAGGCCACAGAAAGCACAGCAGGAGCAGACACAGCCTGACTGACAGCTGTGGTATGGCCAACTTTGTAAAGGCCTTATTACCATGCAAAAGAAACCTGGCTGTCCCTCTACAGCCAACTGAGTATAGTTGACACTCTAAAGCAGGAGTACGCATGATACTTGGTGCTATGTTTTAAGATGCAGAAGAGCATACACAGCTGGTCCGATGCCCCCCAGCCCATAGCTCAGTCTCCATGTGGGTCCCCCAACAACTAGAGCAGGGGCCTGTCCCTAAAGCTATTGCCTAGCTATGGAATCTGTTCCCAAACAGGGCCACCTTGTCTGGCCTCAGTGGGAGAGGCTGTGTCTAACTCTGCAGAGACTTGATGTGCCAGGGTGGAGGTCCTCGGGGAGAGAAGACCCACCCTGTTGAAGGAAAGGGGGAGGAGGGATGGGGAGGAGGAAGGAAAAGGGAAGGGGCAGCATTTGGGATTTAAATAAATAAATAAATAAATAAATAAATAAATAAATAAATGTAAAAAGAAAGATGCAGAATATTCTTTGTACTTGCAAGACACAGGTATCAAGAAAATATTAATTAATGGGTGCACTTATTGATAGAACTCATTACAGGGGAGAGTGCTAATTATTGTGTGATGGCTGTTCACCCCACTTTTAGTGTAGAAATAAAGTAGTTTACGTCAGTGTTAACCAGAACAAATACAACACTTTCAGGCTTCTCTTCTCTATAGGTGAGATGTGTGAGCAGGTTATGGTTTGTTATATATACTATAAGCAATTTCTGGGAAAAGATCCCTAGTCACCTCTAGATCTACCTGGAGGAACTGCCTTTCCCCGTTCATGTCTCAATAAAGGACATGGATGTGGTGTCTGGCACTAAAGCAGTCAAGAGAGACAGGAAGGTGAACTTGAGGATGGGCTCCACACAATGGTATAAAAAAGGAATTCATCAGGATACCATAGAGTTCAGCAGGGAGGAGGGGACACCATAGAGTTCATCAGGGAGGAGAGGACACCATAGAGTTCAGCAGGAAGGAGGGGACACCATAGAGTTCAGCAGGGAGGAGGGGACACCATAGAGTTCAGCAGGAAGGAGGGGACACCATAGAGTTCAGCAGGGAGGAGAGGTACAGATTCTGGAAGAGAGGCAGGCATTGTCTCCAGCAGTGTGCCCAATGGTGAGCCCACCATGTGCCAGCTGATAGCATACGTTTGTTCACCCAGGCAGATCCTGTTAAACTCAGTGGATCACAAAACAAGACAAAAAGGCATAAGGGAGGAAGGGGACCTTCGTGGAAATGAGGGTGGGCTCAGAGGGGTAAGGATAACATATGCATATACAATTGTCAAAGAACCAACTTAATAAAAGATTGTTCTTAAAAATGGAGTTTATACAAATGCATTCAAAATGGTGATATACTAACAGTCAATAAACCCAGGAAGTAACATCCAACCTCTCTAATCAGAGAAACAAAAAATTAAAAAAAGAGTATCACTTTTACACAATATTAATAATTCAGTAATAATTAACTATTTACGACTTCCTTGACCATGAGGATATGGGAAGTGAGCACTGTCCGACAGCGCTGCTGGAGAAAGCAGGCTCACAGAGTGCTGATGGCAGACTAAATCCAGCACTTCCACATCTGACGTGCTCACACAGAAAGGGGACCTCATGTGTGTAAAGAATTCACTACACTGCCTTTATGACAGTGACAATTTGGAACCACTAATGGGAAAGTACTTAAATTGCCAGATTCATTCTAAATAATAGAGTGAATCAGTTGGAAAAAAATCAGGAACATATGTACTGAGAGGCCGCCAGGAGACCAAAGCTGCAGAACAAGGCAAGTAGAGGTTTCCCACAGGCAGGGACAAGCAACACAAATGCTCACACACACACACACACACACACACACGTAAATGCTCACACACATGCATACACACAGGTAAATGTATCTGAGAAGTCTGAGAAGGCTAAGGACCATTCTTTACCCAGGATTATCCTTAGGAATCGTAGGTGAGCTAGGGCCTGGGAGAGAAAGAGGAGTCTTACCTGTGTCTATTCTATTGTATGGGCTTATCTGTTTTCTTGGTTCTTTAAATGCCAGCAATACTGTACTGTCTCATTAGTTGTGTAGTTAAAAGGGGCTTACTAAGCTATTATAAGATTTCATCTGGCTCTCATAGTGCTAGGCAGTGCCTCATTCATTAGGATAGTGGCCCCCTAACTGATGTATGGGAATCTTTATTTCTTCAAATTAATTTAACCTTTTCATTCCAGAAATTCGGACTAGTCCTGTGGCTCTTGGTACAAAGCAAGGCACACGTTCCCAAGCTGGCCATCCTTAACCAGGTCAGGGGCAGCCCTGGAGAGCTCCCTAGGGGACATCTGCCATCGTTGTCAGTGTCTCTGAACCAGGGGTTGTTTGTACTGTAAAGTTTGTAATACAGGAGCCTCTTCCCCAGGCTCACCAAGTTTAGTCCAGGCAGTTGGAGAAAGTGTGTACCTGGTGGAACACACATACACACACACACACACACACCCTAACCCTTTCATGACAAATGACCTTCAACCATATTTTTAACACATTTTCAGGCCTGAAAGTAACACATGGCCCCAATAACAATAAACGCCTGCCTGATCTCTCTCAGATCCCACTGCCACTTGCACTGTGAGTGTGAATACTCCACAACTGACTATCTGCATGCATGTGAATGGCTTTTGCATGAGTTCTGGACCGTTTGCCAGAAGAAGCTAACTACCATCACAGTAACATCATTTTGTGGACGCTGCTGGACTTTGACCAAACATGGAGAAGGCATTCTATTACTGGGCTCTCTTATATGAGAAATGAACTCTCTTACTTCTAAAGTATTGGCCAGATCCTTACTTAGAACTAATAAGAAGTTATATACTAATTTCCTATCATAAAACTGCCACATATACACAGCTAGTACTTTATTTGAAGGACTTTGTTTCCAAACTATAAAACATGTAACATTTTCTTAGTTCCTCATGTGGGTGCCAGTGAGGATACACCTGGAGACAGTCAGATGTGTAAGTTTCATACAGAGCCTGAAGTGTGCTGCCCACGTGGACATCAATTTAAGTGTTCTTTTCTTTGTTTAATTGAATTTTATGTGATGTCATTGAAACTTTTCTCAGTTTGGAACAAACTCTTTATTACAACATAAATTGTTTGATTATTATATTATTGCCATACAAATTAGTGAATGGGTGAAGGTTTAACTGCTGAACACATTTTATTGACCACACAAATCAGCCTGCAATTCACTGTGTGTTTATTTCATTTACTACCTATTGTTTGCTACTGGAAGAAAGAGCCCTTTTGTATTACATGTCATGTCATTTTTCTTATCAAAATTGGACAGAGATTATTTTTCAAGCTCTCCAAAATAAAACATAGGCCAATGGGACATTTGACTATGAATTAACTATGTCAATTTATGTTAATGCTGTGCTTAACTTTCTAAATAGGCTGTGAAATTTATATTGGCCTAGAAACATGTTTTAATTTTCAGTAAAACAAAATCATTACTTATATATCTTCGTGTTTAATACAGTTATACAGTTGTATATTCACTAAACTCTCTCATAGGGCACATCTACTTCAAATGGGTTTAAAACAGACTTTAATTCAAAACTATAAAAAACAGACAAAGGAGGTCAGCATATATTGAAAAGGGATTAATTCATCAAGATGTTTAACTATTAGAATATAGGCACAGTCATACTAGAACACACACAGAGTATTAATAAGTCTAAAGAGCCAAATTACTGCAACACTCATTGAGGACTTTAGAAACTCACTTCCAACAAATTTCAGAACACTGAGATAGAAATAAATAAGAAAACATCAGACTTCAGCTACATTTCAGACAAAATAAGCCTAACCAACAAATTGAGTAATTTCCATATAGTATCTGTACAGCACACATAATTTTCAAGAATATATGCAGCTTTCTCCAGAATACATTACATTTTAGGCCCTATAGACATCTTCATAAGTTAAATTAGCATCAAGTATATTTTTTAGCCACAATCATATGGAACCAGAAATCATTAATTGTTGAATTTAAGAAAATTCCAAAGTATATCACCATTTAATAACACACAAGTTAAACAAGAAATCAAAGTGAAATTCAAACATGTCATAAGACATGTTTGGACATTATGGGAAGCAGCAGAAGAAAACCTAAAATGTTTATAGTGATAAGTTTCTCTTCAGAAAAAAGAAAATATCTCAACCAAATATTAGAGTTCCAGGAGCTAGAAATAAATCAAACTAAGCCCAAATAGTAAGGAATAGAGAACAATGGTAATAAATAGAAATAATAACTATCATATAAAACATATTAAATCTAAGCAAAACAATGAAAGAGAATAACAATAAATTAAGAATTCTCTTGCAAAATGATAAACTAAATGAAAAAGTATTAGATAGAGGATAAAAAGAAGGAAAGTCAGATTCAATGGAGGTGTTATAAGTGGTGCGACCAACAGACAAAGAGGCTAAAGAATGGCTTTGAACAATTACATGCCAACAAATGGGTAACCCAGGAAATGGGTAAGTGCCTAGACTCATAACACACCAAAAATGGATGGCAGAAAATCAGAAAATCTGGATTGAACAAGAACTAGTAAAGAGATTGTATCAGTTTTCAAATATATAATTAAATAAGCCCAAGACTTGATGGCTTAGCTGTTGGATCTATCAAATATTTATATGATTACCAATCCACTGAAACTCTATGACAAAAGCCAAAAGTTGGGATTGCCAACATTGCCGGGATTCTCATGTAATAAAAAGGCACTATGATGAAAGAAAATTACCAATCTCCCTGATGGACATAGACATGGGAATCAGCAACAAAACACCAGCAAACCAAACTCAACAAAATGTCAGCATGATAGAGTGGGTATTATTCTTGGAATGTGAGAAATGTTGAGAAAAATTCAACATATACAGATCTATAGAGATGACACAACATGTTACCATAATGGAGGATAAAAATATCTTAGTAGATGTGGACATATTTGATGAAATTCAACATGCTTCTACACTAAAAAGGTTAAGCACAGAGAGAACTCCTTTAGTACCACAGAGGGTAAACATAGCCATTTTGTAGGTACTTTCCAACCTAACAGTCAGAAGGGCTTTCATTCTTTGGCAGTTTCAGACATGTATATAAGGAATTGTAGTCATTTTCACCATCACTCTTTCTCTTCTCCCCCTCCTCCCCTGAAGACACCCCTTTTTCTCAACACCCCACCTCTTCTACTTCTGTGTCTTCTTTGTGTGGGGACCCATTGAATTTATGAGTTGCTTACACTAAGATTGGTTTGTTTGGATGAGACCCTAAAAGCATAGGCAACAAAAATGAAGAGAAAAAATGATATCTATGTCAAAATTTCAAAGGTCCAATGTAGCCAATGAAACTATCATCAGGATAAAGAAGCAACCTTTTCAAATCAACATTTCTCAAATGGCCAAAACACATGTGGAAAAAAACCAAGTTCAACATTTTAGTAATCAAGGAAATGTAAAGAAAGAGCTATGAGTTCACTCATACTACTTCACACCTGCTAGCATGACTGCCATCAAAAAGGATAAAGGCTATGTGTGGGCAAGAATATAGAGGCAAGGCAAACTCCACGGTGTTGAAGGATGTAGGTTGGTACAGCTGTATCAATGCATGAGGGCTGCTCTTGAAGTGGAAAACACTATTACCATATGGCCCAAGAAGCTTTAACACTGGGAATGCTCCAAAGGAAATGAACTCACTATCTACAAGGGCTACCAGCACCACCACAGTCCATTGCAACATTATTAACAGCAACCAGATATGGAATCAACGTGTGTCCCTCTGTTACAGATGAACAGGAAGAGAACATGGAGCATCTTCACATAATGACTAGCATAATAACAGTTTATAATAAACTCTTTAGTACTCCATCCCAGTCTTGAACCATTGACCTGCTTCCAAAGTCTAACAATGACATACTAATCAGTTTGATATAAACAAAGAGAAATAATTTTCCATTTATAACAACATAGATGAACCAAAAAGACATTATGTTAAGTGAAATAAGATGCACACACACACACACACACACACACACACAAAGATAAATACTGCATGATATCTCCTTTATTTGAAGACATATGACACAGAATCAGAAAATAGAACATAGTCACCATGGGCTAGGAGTGTTGGCTGAAGGATTTAATTTTCAATCAGGAAGAATCAAGTTCAAGTGTTCTCTGGGGACTATAATCAGTACTACAGTGATGGATTCTTGAAATAGCTATGGAGTAGATTTTAAGGATTCTCACAACAAATACCCAGTGAAAAAGGTGATGCATATACTATACATATATATATGTATATGTCAGCTTGATTTAGCCTCCTTAAAATTTTGCATATATTAAAAATGTTTCACAAGATAAACATATGTAATCTTTATCTGCCCACGTGACCTAATTAATAACGCTAAATTCTGAACCCAAAGGAAAGATCTAGGTGTACAAGTAAATTCTCATGGTTATAAGCCTTTGTTATATAAACCTTGCTCCTTGATTTAAAACAATCAGTTAAATAGGATGGGCTAAAGCCAATTACTGGAGGGATTAGAGAGGTAGGTGGGTTTTGAGATTCCTGGTTAGGGGTGGAGAAGAGAAACAAGTGAGGAAAGACATGGAGGAGGAGGAGGAGGAGGAGGAGGAGGAGGAGGAGGAGGAGGAGGAGGAGGAAACATGAAAGAAGAGGAAACTGCCATGAGGGGAGATGGACCATGAGCACACGGCCAGGAGAAACAGCAAGTATCTGGGGTACACACTGGGGATGTAGCCAGGGGAGCAGTTAGAAGAGTAGATTAGGGGTGCCCCACCCCCAGTAATTGTCAACGCCAAATAAAACAAACATAATCTGAGTCTCATTTATTTGTAAGCTTGTCAGGGATAAGTATAAAGGGGTTCTAACACCCAAATGTCTTCAGTAACATTGAAATCCAGCGGTCTGTCTGGAAAAAGTTACCTAAACAAGGGGAATAGGTTCAATTGGTTATGAACACACTATCATCTGACTGAAACTTGTGGTCAAACTTCGCTGCATTCGCTAATGCTTCCCCTACCCCAGGCTGAAAACCAGGGCTGAAGCAGATTTCTCTGACAGAGATGACATTCCTTCCACTGCTTGTCACACTTCCATAGACCTCTGGACACATGAGTTAGTAAGGTGGGGACAAGGACAGCACAAGTTCCTTGGAAGATCAATCATTATAGATCATATATATATATATATATATACATATATATATATATATTATGTATGTATATTTTGGTGCCTCAAACCAAGAGCAATTTTGGCTTACTGAAGCTGAGAAGGAAAAGTTCAGATGTGTTTCCAGATAATTTTTGCCTATAGCCCACTCTTCAGGTTGTTAAAATACATTCTAACTCTAAAGTTAAATGTTATTTCCCACCTAGGAAAATAAAATCCCCATCTTTCCTTCTTTCTTCCTTTGATTTCTTTGTTATTTCAAGGACATATCACTAGGGAGTCACAACCGCATGGAAAGTATTCTTCTTCACGCCTGTTCTCACTAGGACAGAACCTCGGGGATGGTTGGGACCTCAACAGTTACAGTATAATTAATGTCCAGCCTTCTGTTAACTAAAGCTGCCTGGAAGGCAGTCCCCCTCAAGCATGCTGGCTTGCCATTAGTAAAATAATCAGTCGTAATGAAAAACCTAATTTTCAAATAAAGTTCATAAGCTTTACATCATAAAAAATATTGTCTCATCTAATTCTCTTTAGAAATGTGGCCTCAAGCAAAGTAAGATGCTTTCTTTGAAAATGTAAAAAAAAAAAAAAAAAAAAACAGAAGCAAGCATATGACCAGTTTCTCTTTCAAATAATAAATTTTTTCCAATTATTGGTCACTAGTTGCTTTTGAACATGTGAAACCAGATAATTATTTTGCTTAAAGAATTTGTGCCTTGTTCAGAAAAGTGTTTGATTTTCAGTTTGTCACACATACATAGTCTGATCTTACTAGTTATTATAATTATGTTCTCTTTAAACAAGACCACAACCAGAAATATAATAAGCAATCATAATTGAATTCTCTTCCTAAAATGAATGCAAATGCATTCACTCTGAGTTCACACACCTTCTAATCATAAACGACTATAAAATTATTTCAAAAATGCCTAAGAGTTTAATGCTTAACCCGACCAATAAGTTATATATATATACATATCCTACTAGTTGTACATATTGTTAATATATTATATCATATCATATCATATCATATCATATTATATATAGGTGTGTGTGTGTGTGTGTGTGTGTATGTGTGTGTGTGTGTGTGTGTATGTGTGTGTCTGTGTGTATATGCCTAGCCAAATAGAAAATTCGGTTCACACTGATTAGGTAAGCAATGATAGATAATACATCTTTTTGTCATTGGGTTTTAAAAATATTTTAACTAAATGTCTATTTTAAAATGCAAACCTTAAATGGGTTTGATCTTGGTCATGTTCATTTCCAAGTACAGAGATAACCTTAACCCAAGGGAACTTTGAGCAGGATTCCAAGAACATGACCATGGTTCCTGTGAGACACTAGAGGGCAGAGTTGCACAGGGAAGTTTTTCTGCCACCAAACTGGAAAAGGATGTGCCTGGGGGTTTCTTGCTCTAATATTTATTTGAAAAGGTTTCTAAACTTTTGAACGGTGGCCTAAACTTTTCCAATATGAGACCAAACAATAAGACACAGGAAACCTAGAGAAGGCTGGTGGAGACTACTGTCCTATGAACGGCTGCTCCTCCTTCCTGCAAGGAGCTCCTCATTCCCTAGGACATGTCTGCTGCTTTTCTTCTGAATAAAAGACTCTCAGCCGCCAAGGCACTCTTGTGGACTCTAAAAGCTGAAAGGGTTGAGTTACTGGTGGCTTGTCCCACCAAGTTTTGGGAAGCAAATATTGCATTTTTGTTAATCAAGTACCAAAGATAATCTCTCCATGCCATTAAAAGTTTTCTGAAGAAAGAATCCTCACCCCGTCCCCAGAACCTTTTATATCCACATTCCCTATCAATGGCAGAGATGCAAAAATAATATGGGCTGTCCAGAATCCATTGCACTGATAAATGAAAGCCATTTATTTCCAAATGGGTTCTGGAAGGCCAAGTATCAATTTGCACAGCTCCAGGAGCAACAGAAAAAGTCATTCCCCACCTCTAAGTCATTGTATGTCTTTCACAGTGGCCAAGTCATTCAAGACACCTCAATATATCTCAATTACATTATGCTGAACATCAGAGCATCAAACATTCATTCTCCAAACAGCCAAGTTTCCAGGCGACACTAGATGAGATGACTGAACTTCTCTCCAAAGTCATTCATCTTAGGAACTGTGTTTTCAGTGAGAGAAAAAAATGCGCTTGTCTAAAAAAGAAATCACTTCAAAGTTGGTTTTCATTTGTTTTATAATTACTATGTTACAAAATCAACATTAAAAGTAATTTCAAGGTATACCATAATCAAGCATCTATAAATGTTTAATTTTAGCACTAAGGAGTTGATAGCCGTGATATCAGTGCTCACCACACAGCTGGGCAAGTGACTGAGCTTATATTGATCTGCACATTACCGAAACCCGTGCTCTTCCAATTATATTCTAATAACCCTTGTAAAAGATATGTGGCATAGTTTAAAAGGGCATGGCATAAATGACAGAGGCTAGTTGTGTCAACTTGTTATCCTCCTCTGGAGAGTCTGCAGTTATGGAGAATATTAGCTATTTGAAAATACTAAAAAGTACTGTGTATTCATAAACTAGTAAAAAGTTAGTCCCTGAATTCTTAATTCTTCATTCCAGGTCCTAGATTGGAAGAAGAGAAACAAAGAAGGAGGAAGAGGGGGAGAGGAGGGGGAAAGGGAAGAGGAGGAAGAGGAGAAACTCAGCTAGTTTCTTAGAAATTGTAGATGACACAGCTGAATGAATGTCTAAGTTAAGCCATATTCACGGGAAGTCCATTAGGAATTTAAGGAACCATAATACAGCATATGTGATCCCTGAGTGTAGAATCTTAGACTCTAAATTAACAACTTTACAAACAGAACTCAAAATATTTGTTGATTTTTAAAAGTTTCCATTATAGGAATAACTTCATACAGATTCAAAATTCCATACTTAGTGATCCAACCATACTGTCTCTCTAAGAGATCCAATTCCTATTTAAAGACCACATAGATGGAGGGGAAGAATAGGCATCTGTGACATAGAAGATACAACCAAGGCAGAGTCAAAGTGGGCAGACCGACATCAGACAAAACAAATATTGAGACAAAGCTGGAGATTTCTATGCATTTAAGGAGAGTTCTCTTCAGAAATCCATATTTCTCAATGTAATCACCGGTTTAGCTACTAAGAGGCAGGGATTTGAAGAGACAAATTATGAGACTACAGTCCTCATAATGGAAGTCAGGCTTTAGTCAAGGGTCTGGAAGGAGTAAGTTTTACTCTCTTCTCTTTACCCCCACACAGAATACATACTGAGTTAGCCATTACCAGACTCCAAACCTACATGTGCCTAAATCTTAGATTATAGCTTTCTATTATGAGAAATAAACTTCTATTTTTTCAAACTGCTAGACATAAGATATTTCATTATAGAACTAGGCATAAACATAGAAACAAAAGATATTCTATAATGATAAAATATCCAGTATGTCAGGAGCATAAAACTTCATAAACATATTGGTACTCTGTAACCAGAGCCCTAAAATACATGAAGGAGAAATCAGACAATTCAAAACTAACAGATGAAAACATCAAAGATCAAGTTTCAATTAGAAAGGAGATTAACAAGAAAACTGAAGACTTTAACATTGCCATAAAAGTGTCTCCTTAGAATATGCTTCAGGGCAAAATATCTCAGCGAAAACACTCTGGACCACATGAGAGTCAAGGCTCCAAATTTTCTGATTCTTCAATATGAAATAGTATATTTGGGACATATTATGAAATGCCTGCATTATCATCATGCTGTCTGTTTGTTTGTTTGCCCTTCAGAATGCAATTCAACTAGTTTTCAGAATCAGCATCATCATCAACATCAGCATCTAATCTCATCGTGCCCGTTTGTCTCTTATTCTCTCGTATGTTCCTCCTTCTTTTTCTTCAGCTTTAAAGACTGCCCAAGTGCTGTTTAGGCTTCTCAATTTGTTCTGTCTAGTTTTTTTTTTTTCATAACTGTACTGAGATGTTAGGTTTCAGGTGAAACAGTGTCATCACAGCATATCAAGGGTATACGCTGTCGACATGACCTGTCACTGAGGAGGGTATCATTCGCTGACAGTGTTAGCCTTAGTCATGTGACTAAAGCAGCACTTGCTAGACACTGCAAATGTCAATCTATTCCCTTCTCCACTTTCGACGGCCATTATCACTCTATTCTTTGGAAACAGATCACCGAGTATAACAGACACTCAAAGGGTAGAAGGAGGGGAGTGAAACCTCTAGAGGGGCACAGGAAGTTATTTCAAATGTCCTTGGTGAGAGATGTGCCTATCTTTCACATTTGTTTGTCAGTTTGTTTATTTCTATCAGTGTCCTCCACTCCACTCAAGTCCTGCATAGTCTATTTTAATAAACTCCGAAACTAAATTGAGGATTTCTTAGGGCTCTCAAGAGAACCAATACCAATAGTGTGTGTGTGTGTGTGTGTGTGTGTGTGTATCTGTGTCTCTGTGTGTGTTTGTGTCTAGATGTGTCTGTGTGTTTGTGTGTCTGTGTATCTATGTGTCTGGGTGTATCTGTGTGTATATCTGTGTGTACATATATGTATGTCTGTGTGTCTGTGTATGTTCATGTGTGTGTGCATATGCATGTGAGTGTGTACATGCATGTGTTTGTGTATGTCTGTGTGTTTGTGTGTGTGTGTGTGTGTGTGTGTGTGTGTTGAGAGATTTGTGGCCAGGAGCTAGTTCATGTGAATGAGACTGATGAGTCTTCAGATTATTAATCAACGCAGCTAGAGCTTCATCAGAGCAGACCGAGATCCCAGGAGGCACCTGAAGGCCTGAGAAACAAGAGAGCCAACAGAATGGCCCTGAAAGCCTCTGGATCTGAAGGACAGTCAGGATGCAATCCAGGGAGAGCCGATGCTTCTCTTCACACACAACAGCAAGAGCAAATCAATTCTCTGACTTAGAAACAGACAGGTTGTGGAATTCCCTCTCCTTCCAAGGGAAGGTCAGCCATTTTTTTCTATTAGGATTCCAATTTATAGGACGGGTCCAACCAGATTAGGGAGGCATTTGACTTTACTTCTCCTACAGATTCAAATGCCAGTCTCTCCAGGAGCATTCTCACAGCATGCTCAGAATAATGTCTAAGAATTTGTCCAGTGCATCCGAACATAAAATTAGCCATTAAACACAATTAATTTCCCATTGAATTATTAACACATAAAAAATAAAAAATAAAATAATAAAAAATTAAAATAAGTGAAATGAACCAGGAAAAAAAGAATTATTAACACAGTATATAATTAACAAGGCTATATGATTATTTTCTGTCAGTTCTAGAATCAGAAGTTCTACTTGCTTTAAAAAAACTTGTTACCTTCAGGGCTTAAAACAATGCTTACAGTGAAGCAGTTGTTGCTAAATAAATGACCAATCAAAATCACAAATAAATAATCAATCATGAAGTATTGATTATTCAGTGTACAATAGGAAATAACAATGATGGAACGTTCTGTGGTTACCTGTGGGGCATGAGGAAAATTGCCTCCCGGGCCTGAAACCCACAAGTGTATTAGTTGCTTATCTTGCTACTCTGAAAAAAATACTTGACAGAGGCAACTGGCAGAAGAAAGGGTCATGTTGACTCATGGTTTGATGATACAGTCTTAGTCTCTTCCCCTATAGCCGTGACAAAAAATCTCTGACAAAAGCAATTTAACATGAAAAAGAAAGGTTTATTATTTAGGGATATAGGCAATCTGTCAGGAAGGCTGCGGCGGCAGGAGCTCAAATAATCTGGACATATCATACCAACAGCTGAAAGCAGAGAATGATGAATTCATACAAGGTAACGTTCAGCTTATTTTTCCACTTTATAAAAACTAGAATTGTACCATAGAGTAGTCCTTCCACAATTAGGACAGGTCTTCATACATCAACTAACTTATGACAAGAGGTTCACCCCCACCCCCACCCACGTAATCCTACATTTTTTCAAGCTGTTGGTTAACACTGAGCTCAACAGGTGGGCACTCTGAGCTGCCTAACTCAGAGTGACAGGAGCGTGAGGTACTGGTCACACTGCATCGTTAGTCAGAAAGCAGGAGAAGATCCTGGTTATGACGCAGCCCATGTTCTCCATTTTATGCAGTCGAGGACGGCAGTTCACATTTAAGGTAGATCTGCATTTACTGTCCCAGGCGTGGCCCGAGACTAACCACATTCAGCCCTCACAGGCACGCCCAGATACTTGTCTATTACCCCAAGTCCTGCTAAGTGGACAGTTAACATCACAACTCCACTCTCTATCAATTTAACAGTCAAACACACTGTTGCTTTTAAGCCACAACTTTCTACACCTTGTCTCTATGGGCTCTTGGGCTTCTCCTAATGCAAATTGTAATTATTTAGTACGGCCTCAACCATCTTTATCACTTCCAACTCTATTCAGCAGATCAAATAGCAAGCCTTGTGTATGAACTCAAAGCGATATCTTAACTGAGTCTTTACATAATCGGAAACAAATTGTATCCTTCCGTGTACAATGGCACAGAGATAACGCCTGTATCACCTGTGCTCCAAAGGGGAAAAATGGAGCAAGGCACAGATCAGACCAAAAGCAAGACCAGCTCCCAGCAGGGAAAACAATAAACCCTGCAGTTACGACTCCAGCATCTTGAGCTCCTGATGAAATTACTTGTATCCCCACCACTCCAGCTGTCACTTGTGGCACCCCGCAAGCTCTTACGCACCCCTACACTCAGCTTGTTGCACTGAGCTTTCTTTAGGGGAGTCTCATGATCCTGGCATCTCCAGCTTTATACACATTCCAAAGTTAACTTAATCTAGGTAGTGCCTCACAGGCTTGCCCTCAGGCTGTCTCCTAGCCGATTCTAGAATCTGCCATATTGACACTATTAATCTTCACGTATCCACTCCCAAATTATCGCCATGCGCTGTCACATTAATAAAAAATAAAATCTGTGATGGTGAAGTGCCCATAGAGGATGCGTGAGAAATTGTTGGCATTCTCTCATTTCAGCTTAGAGGAATGGAACTTAATCATGCACTAAACAAGCTGGCAAAGATCGTTTTTAGATGTCCTATTCTGTCGTGGACATAACCTTCAACCTCATCTGCAGCAGGTCGGAGGAAGAGAGCTCTAGAAAAAAGGGGAGTCGCCACTTTTCCTTCACAATCACTTAGAAAGGTTCAGTATCTCTGTATTTTGCACTCCATGGCCAGAGAAACGCATAGCCTAAAGCCACCCAACACGTTTTGGACAAGCTCCTTGCAGCCTTGTTGGCTGGCCTAGCATTTTGTGTATTTGTCTTCATTTTCACTTCTTGAAAATACTCAAGTCATCTAGATCTGAAGTGAAATCTGCAGAAGCCACTGTGCTATTCTGGACAGGCTGTGCTGTGAAAGGCACAAAAAGACAGGAGAGCAGGAGGCTGGTAAGGTGCCGCCTCGCAATTAACATCTGACTCAACCCTAGGTCTGAGGCTGCGTGTTCTTCTGGAGAACACTATACTACATCTCTTCACTGATCCCTTCTCTCCAAGGGACTGGGACATTTGATGCAACGTTCTCAGCTATTTTTCCCCATAATAAAAAAGTAATAGTAAGATAATGCTCAGAAAAGCAAGAAGGAGATATACCAAAGGAAAAGCAAGTATGGAATAAAAGAGAGCCTGTTTTCTTTTGTACTCAACTCACAAGTTTTCACACTCTTTATTAAAAATGAAGAAGAACCAATCTGTATATGTAACATGGAGTTTAATACAGGAGCTTTGGAAATATTTTTCACAAAAAATATAAAGCCCCCTGGTATTTATAAAAGATGCCACCCTTTCCTAAAATCTTTTCCAACACGTCCAACAAACCACAGTGAGCCTGTGTACGTATACTGAAATAGTTCTCTATTCATCTATGCTATTTTATAGCTCCATGTCATGCTGCTGATTGAGGAGGAAGATGACATTTGGCACAACTGCAAGACCATATATAGCGAAGGAGTGCCCAGGAGCTCCCGGAATAACAGCTAGACACGTGAGGACCACACTCCCCCTCTATCCCTGTGCCTAAGTTAGGCTCTTGACCACTTACACACAACCAGCTGGCTAAATAGAGCAAGACAAGACAATGAAGTAAAGAAGTTCCGTTATTCCAATTTGGATACATTGCCCATGTGTCATCCATCAAAATGCACTGACATGAGGAGATTAAAAAATGGAAACAGAGTGAGTTATTAGACGGAAGTTTGCACAGCAGGTAAAATCTAAGGAGTGGATGAATAAGAAATGTCTCTTTAATAGTCCCTGTATTGCCTTCGCCTGTAGAGCTTATGTTTCTAAGTGTTCCTCATATCCTCCCACACAACAATTTACAGTCCACGTTTATTGATATCAAACTTCATTTGCATAAGTCACATGGAACAGCTGTTGAATTATGAGTTGGGCTCCCAGGGGACAGACTGTCAAATATCCAAGGAGACAGAAAGCACCAACCACAATACAGATGTTCTCAGCAGAGACCTCTGAGCTGGCCGTGCATTTACTTGTAATTGTGGTGATTATCTATCTGCTCATCAGCCCTTCTCTGCTACTCTGAATGGTCCGATGCACTCCCAGTTTGTCCTCCAAGTCATCCTCTCTACTCACAGAAGGTCCAAGAATAGAAGGAAGCTGAGTTTTCTTTGTTTTGATTCCTTTAGTCACAACACAGCAAAGCCACGGGCAAGGTAAAGCCGGAAAGGAGCAAGGAGGAAAGAGTCTGTTCTTGGCTGTCGCGCCCTGTGCTGGGGTGGTGTCCCACCAGCCGACAATCATCATCTTTGAGGTTGCATTATAATGACACAAACCACACATCAAATAATGTAGCCTTGTTCTCAGTCAGGCAGCAGATTTCACAGCAAAAATTTATATCCAGTAGACAATCTTAGCAGCTCCTCTGCAACCATTGTGAAATTTCCAACAAATTATTTAAATTCCCCGAGCAGATGTTATGTGAAACCCTTCAACCAGTGATAATCTCAAGAAAGAAAGTGTGTTACTGGTAGCAATTACTAAGTCTTTTTCCATGACATTTTAAGTTTTTAAAGAGTAGATGTATTTCACTGGAAACTTGTTCTCTCTCCCTCCCCCCTTCTTTAAAACTTGATCTCTTTATTACTTTTGAGGGTTTTTTTGTTATGGTCTGGAAAACTGAAAACATTAGTCCAGACATATTCTGAATCTCACTGCTAGTAGATCTAAGAAGAAAGTGGAGAAGGAGCAGCCACTGAGCAGAAAACCAGTACTCAGCAAATGAAAACAATTGTAATTCCTTAAGGCAGAGTCTCATTGCAGAGATAACAGAACTCCCATGATTCTAGCGAGTTTCAAAAACACACACCTCCTCACTCATTCTTTTTTTTTATTAGATATTTTCTTTATTTACATTTCAAATGTTATCCCCTTTCCTGGTTTCTCCTCTGAAAACTCCCTATCCCATCCTCCCCCCCCCCCCTGCTCACCAACCCCCACACTCCACTTCCCTGTCCTGGCATTCCCCTACACTGGGTCAGGGAGCCTTCACAAACCCAAGGGCCTCTCCTCCCTTTGATGTCCAACGAGGCCACCCCCTGCTACATATGTGGCTGGAGCCATGGGTCCTTCCATGTGTACTCTTTGGTTGGTGGTTTAGTCCCTGGGACCTCTGGATGTACGGGGTGGTTCATATTATTGTTCCTCCTATGGGGTTGCAAACCCCTTCAGCTCCTTGGGTCCTTTCTCTAGCTCCTCCACTGGGGACCCTGTGCTCAGTCAATGGTTGGCTGAGAGCATCCACCTCTGTATTTCTTATCACCAATATTCATCCAATGGTCACAGATGGACCAAAAAGCAATGTTGTGCTGCGTTCCAGGCTTTGCTCTAAAGCTTGTTCCAGTCATCACTATTCCTGCCCCACTCTAGAAACCCTAAGAAAACTGAAAGAATTCAATGTCAGAACTGCAGACACCTGGTGAGTGACGGACGCTGGAAGGGCCTGTGTAGGGATAGGTTCAGTGCACATGCGTGCCAGGGCTCACTGAGATGAGAGGGCGGCTTGCTCAAACACTGAGGGCTTCTGTGGCCCTGCCTTCCATCTGGTGAGACAGAAACCATCCCTGGGGTCTGAAACAAGAATTAAGAAACTGTCTGGTAAGGACAATGGTTTTAATATTAAGTAATGGTCAATAATAATAGTCAATGCTTTTATGGAGCTGGACTGACACCATCTTCTAAATGAAGTAAGTTAACCACAGTGCCACGTAAACCTGCAAACATCAAGACTTAGTACATTTGCCCATATGATTCTCTAGGAAACACCCAAGTTTACACCAGGCTTCCTTCTGCTTGAACACCATGGGCCAGATGCAGTTCTGTAACTGCTCTGGAATACCATTTCTTGAGACATCAAGATTGAGTGAAGTCCAAAGTTCGGTGTTGCTAAGTGACACTTCTCTGAAATGCAGTCCTGTCTATTCAACGGTTATCTGCAGGTGCTTCTGAGCTAGGACAATACTCACAAGGACCCTCAGAGCTTAATGATCTTTCGATTCTGGATTTCTGATCTAAACGACCAGGTATCAAGTGAAAATGTGTTGGAACTATGTTTGTGGTCTTTACTCAAATATTCTCCGCCCCCTAACTTGTTTGGAGGGATAGATCCTCCGCCCACACCTGTACTCTAGATCCTTTCTCCTAGAGGCAGCTAGGTAAACAGGCACAGACAGCAAAGAGGAGAGAAAAAATAACAAAACAAAGGGATGGCACACTTTAAAACAACTACAACATATGGAAAAGAAGAGGTATGTGAATGTACTGGATGCTTTTGTGTCAGCTTGAGACAAGCTGGCGCTATCAGAGAAAAGAGCTTCAGTAGAGGAAATGCCTCCATGAGATCCAGTTGTGAGGCATTTTCTCAATTAATGGTCAATGGGGCACCCATTGTGGGTGGTGCCATCCCTGGGCTGGTGGTCTTGGGTTCTGTAAGAGAGCAAGCTGAGCAAGCCAGGGGAAGCAAGTCAGTAAGAAACATCCTTCCATGGCCTCTGCATCAGCTCCTGCTTCCTGTCCTGCTTGAGTTCCAGCCCTGACTTCCGCTGGTGATCAACAGCAGTGTGGAGAGTGTAAGCTGAATGAACACTTTGCTCCCCAACTTGTTTCTTGGTCATGATGCTTTGTGCAGGAATAGAAACCCTGACTTAGACAGTGAAGGAGAAAATTCTGGAAGGTATCATCTACATGACGCACATTGTCTCCCAGTCTCACCCTCTGCAGGCTTTTGGAAGCACCAGGACACATGAAGCCTCAAGTACTCACTACCTTCTTCCCATCTCT
The DNA here is from genome assembly GCF_947179515.1 of Apodemus sylvaticus. Lineage (NCBI taxonomy): Eukaryota > Metazoa > Chordata > Mammalia > Rodentia > Muridae > Apodemus > Apodemus sylvaticus. Next base: position 16,860,087 of record NC_067487.1, read on the forward strand.
CCTGTCTCAGAGCCATCTGACTTTGGGACATCTTGGGGAATTAGTAGAACAGAGTGCGGTACAGTAAGCATGGTGACTGAAGTAGAATGCAAAGTTAATCTACATATTTCATTCAACAGAAGAGTCTATAGTAGAACACAAAGCTCATCTACAGATGTCATTCAACAGTCATTAATCGTGTCTGATGAGTGAAATGCTGATTCACATGTCTTGAGAATGAGTGAATGAATGAAGCGAGACCAGCGTCTAAGGAAGAGAGACTGTCTTGTGGCACGTTCACTGTTTATCTCAGCATTTTTAGTTGCTTATTAGACATGCCAGCATAAACTTATGAAATATGATATTTGAACATCATTTTTTTTGTTTCTGGACATGCTCACAAAACGCTTTGCCTCAGCTCCTCCTCTACTGTTGAACCCACTGGAAATGACAACAAGATCAACAGCTAGATAACAAGTCAAAGTGAGACAAGGTTGTGTGGAAATGACAACAAGATCAACAGCTAGATAACAAGTCAAAGTGAGACAAGGTTGTGTGCACATGAGAATGTCGAAGTCACCACTGGGGATGCTTCTGGGGACGCTGTGCCAGGATGGTGGGGTGTATGCTCTCAGATTGTATTCATAAATTTTCAAAATCTCAGTCAGTTTTAGAGATCATCCATCAGCTTCTCCTAGCACATTCTCCTAGTGAAGTCCCATGAAGGTGAGAATATCCCATTCATAGCCCATTTAAGAAAGTAATGACATCTGGATGTGCCTTACAAATCAGTCTAGAAGTTGGACTTGGGAACAATGTCTAAGTTGACTACAAATAATGCTAATTTGTACCTATTATGAGGAATTTCAAGATTTTAGTAACAAGGGTTTAAAACTGAAAAATAACATTGTGTCCCATCCCTGACCTTTTGTGAAAGAATTTCGCATTATTCTTACAGCTCTGAGAAGACCTGAGGCCCAGAGTACATTATGAATATTTGAAGGAAAAGCAGTAGAGACAGTGAGTAAAAATAGCCAGGGGCCCAATGCCTTAGAAGGTAACTGGCCAGCCTGCAAGCCCGGGAAGACAAGGCAGTTAGACAGGACTTTTCCATCTCTTCAGGTAAAGGCGGCAGAGGAGGGATGAAGTTGGGGGAGGGGTGTCTGTTTACCTGTTGACACACTGCTTTGTGATTCTCTGGCAGGCAGCCTTGTGCCATGACCCTTCCACAAGCTCTAAGTCAGACTCCCTGACTTCCCACTGACTGGTCACACACACTCCACCCAATGGCCGCCATTCCAAACCACAAATTCACAACGGCTGTCTAACTTTGATAGAGCCTTCCCATGAAATATCCACACTGAAAATTCTCTAAATCTCAGATCTCCAAATTCAAGACGACTCACGATGGAGATAAATTAGACTCACAGGGAGGGACTTCTGGAGTGCTTTCAAAAATAGTGATTTATTAATGATGTAAGATAATGGGTTCAGTTAGAATCTACAATATGTTTAGCCAAAAATAAATAAATAAATAAAAATAAAGACAAGAAGCAAAAATGTAGGTGAAGAATCATGTTGAACAAAAAAAAAAATAGATTATGGAATTGACAATCAAAGCCTACCTGCCCACAGAAGATGGCGCGTGTATATAAAGGAACACTATTCAGTCTTAGTGGGGAGGAAAAGTCAAAAGAACAACAAGAACTTCCCTAACTTGCCACAATATGGGTGCAACTTAAGGGTATCGTGTTAAGTGGGATAAGCCTGGAATCAGGTACTAAATGGTGCATGACTTCACTTGTGTGCAGAATCCTCAAGACACTGATTTATTACATGTAGAGAGCAGAGAGTAATGATCAGAAGATGGGCTGGGGTAGAGTGTGGGAAAGGGGAGACAGCGGTCGCTGGGTACCAGACTGCAGTTAGATGCAGGAAGTAGTTTCAACAACATTCTGTGTATTTCAAAAGAGCTAAAATACCTTGTTTTACATAATCCTACCACAAAAAAATGTTAAATATCTGACATGAATACATCAGTTGTCTATATTTAATCATTGTACTGTGTTATCCATACACTGAAACGTCTCTCAATACCCTAAATGTTTATACCATATTATTAATTAAAAACAAAACTGAAAGAACTAAATAGAAAGAGGGCAGTAACTGCAATTTGGTGACAGCAGAGAGAAGGGAACAAGGGGCCCCTCTAATGAGAGGGGACCAGGCCCCAGTGTCTCTGCAGGATGAACAGGTAACAGTGATGTTAGACCAAGTGGGGGGGGGCAGAGCCCTTCTAAGCATGACATAGGACATTGATCCTCAAAATATGAGATGGCATAGGTGTCATGCTCATCTCCTTTTTAAAGATGTTATTGCTAGAGAGATGACTCAGAGGCTAAAGGCACCTGCTACCCAGCCTGATGACCTGAGTTTGATCTTCAAAACTCACAGGGCAAAAGGAAAGAACCAACTGCCACAAGTGGTCTGTTCTCTGACCTTCATAAGAATGCCATGACATATGCACATGTACATGTGTACACACACACACACACACACACACACAGACTCTCACACACAGGTTCATACACACAGAGACTCACACACACAGACTCTCTCTCTCTCTCTCTCTCTCTCTCTCTCTCTCTCTCTCTCACACACACACACACACACACACACACACACACACAGACTCACACACAGACTCTCACACACAGGTTCATACACACACAGACTCACACACACAGACTCTCTCTCTCTCTCCCTCTCTCTCTCTCTCCCTCTCTCTCTCTCTCTCTCTCTCTCTCTCTCACAAACACACACACATACACACACAAAGAAAATAATGGTTAAAATTCTTTTAACCATTAGTGATGGCGCACGCCTTTAATCCCATTACTTGGGAGGTAGCGGCAGGTGGATTTCTGAGTTCGAGGCCAGCCTGGTCTACAGAGGGAGTTCCAGGACAGCCAGAGCTATACAAAGAAACCTGTTTAAAACAACAACAACAAAACCTATTAAATATAAGTTAATTCATATGTACATTAATATTATTGTTGCAACTTCTAATATGTTTTCTATCTGGAAGCAGTCTGAGTTTTATGTCAAGGGTACAGTGTTCCACATGGCACATTACATAATAAATGTTACCCCACAAAACTACATATCAAAGACAGCATTCAAAAGCTACAACATTGCTTTGTCAGTTTACAATGACACCAACAAATTGAATGTCGTTTTATATGCTAAGGCAGCTCAGTCTTCAGACACAATATGGGCTTCAAGACAGAATTAGCTTTCACTCTTAAAATACCATTAATATGTCATTTAACAATGATATATAGAATATTATAATGATGTAGACATATTTATTAATGATATATAAGTCTATCACTTAATAATATGCCATTTAATATATCATTTACTAAGTAGATTCTGTAAGTAGGGAGGAAGGTAAATGCATTTTAAGTGCCTCAAGTGTCTTAACTCTTTCTACTAATGATGCACAGATTAAGGTGTAAATGTGTCTGCTCACTTTCTCCAAGGTTCTACCACTGAGCACAACTGAAACAGAAGGGGAGTGAGAGAATATTGATGAGAGAGAAACAAGGAAAACTAAAGTGTGAAGCGCTCTGTGGCAGGCAGGTTTTGTTCACATGAGTCTGTGAGGCACTCTGTGGCAGGTTTTCCTCACACATGCCTGTCTCCTGCCTACCTGCTTCTTGAGCATCACTGTCCCCACCTCCCAGTGAACAATAAGGAAGACATGATGTTAACCAACAGCCCTGCACAGTGCTTGATAGAATGCATCAAGCAACAAAGGCAAGTCAAGCTTGCATGGACTGAGAGCCTCCTTCAGCTCAGAGCCCCAAGAGGAAAGTTACAGCGATGCCAAGCGGAAAGTTCACATGGACCTGAGGAAGACCAAATAGAGAGATCAGAATAGGGATGTGAGACACAGTAGACACTTTCTCCTGGGAAGTTTGGGGGAGGGGAGTGGTCTTTCTTTAAAGGCAGGTCAGCCTCTGGAAGTAGAGTCAGACTAACTTTGCTTTAAATACGAGGATGCAGCAGATATGAAATCATGTCACTTCCAAGGTCGAGTCTTAGTACATTCATAGTACATATGCCTACTTGCATATTTCATTGTGCTAGAAGCACAGGAAGTGGAAGGAGAACTGAGGTACCAAAGGAACTGAGCCCCAAGGAACAGCCACCACCAAGAACAAGTCAAACAGGCAAGTCATTGAGGATGCTGACAAGGCCAAACCTCTGAATTAAGTTCCAGATAATCCCTTCTGTGGAACAAAGCTTCCCACTGACCTCAACCGAGACACAGACTCTCATGAGGCACTAAGTTATAGTGGCCGCTTAAATCACTAAGAATTTAGAAAGTTTGTTATACAGCAAAAGACTTTCTACTCTTTCTTAGAAAGCTGGGTTGGAACACTAGCTCCTGCTTGCCTCAAATACCACAAAGGAAAACTCACAGAAGACCTTGAGATATCAAGACAGGCTAGCAGAAGACTAAAGGGAACTTCCCAGCATTCCCACTTAATATCACAGGCCCTGAAGCCAGGCTGAGTTAGAATCCAGGTATATCCCTAGAAGAGACTGGCTGTGTTCCAGTTTCACATTGTGTAATGTCAAGATAACAGCGTTGATCAGATTACTAGTATGTTACAGAGACTAGATAGTGGTATCTCTGAGTATAAGGCATTTAAAAGCACCTAGCACAGACCAACTGCTCAGTAAATGTCTGTGTTCAATTTCAGTCTGTATTCTGATCTAGTTCAGTGAATTGTGTGCTCAGAACCATGAGAAGATCCTATTCATAGGAAACAGAGTGCTAGACTAGGAAAAGAAGAGCTTCCTGTTTGATTCTACCCAGAGGGGATATGGCTTCCTATCAGGTCATAGGAACATGGAAATAATGACTGACGGCTCCCATGGACCTCACATCAAGACGTAGAGTGACTGCTCAGGTTGTGGGTCAACCATAATAGCTGGGAACAAAGCTATGTCTCTTCATCTGGACTCTAACACCCATTCTTAGGGCTTCGTGGCCAATTTCAATTAGGTAAGGGTATCAAGCTCGGATTTGGGGTACAGCTCAGTGGTAGAGTACCTGTCATGTATGCGTGTGGTCTTGGGTCAATCCCTAATACCTTAAAAAATGAGTACCAAATTTTATAGGTATTAGATGTAGTCTTCAAAATTCTTTCATCTCTGGAATGATACAACATGCATGAACCTGTTTCTAATTATTACTTTCCATCTCAGTGTAATAATCAGATAATGTTACAGATCACATATCATATATATAATCTTAAATGCATTAGTAGTGTTGGTTAATTTGGAGGATTTGACTTTTTGGGGAAAAAAATTGTTCAGAGAAGTGCTTTTGTTAAAGTAATTACTGATTGTTTTATGAAATTAATGAAACTAAAGACATAAATTCCTTTTGCCATAGGATTAAAATTACTATAAATAGTATTATTTGGCCTAGACTTTTACATCTATTCAGTGTTAATAAGGAGACTAATTCTATTTACTGCAAAATTAATGTTCCAAAGGAATGAATATATAGTAGCTCTAAAAGTTTTTGAACTTTTTGAAATACCTAACTTTCTGCTGTAGTTCCATACACCATTCTCTCTAGGCTCACTGCTGATGAGAAAAAGTTCCTATGTCTCGAGGCTCATGTAATCTGTTCATAAGATTATCTTAGGTACAACAATGTCAGCCAGGCCATAACCTTTGAATGTGGCTCCAACTAATTATCAGGACAGCATAAGTTGAATTGGAAAAGGTCTGTGACTGACTTCCATGTGGCCATAACTCTCGTTAGGTTAGTTTCCCTTTTTCAAGTAACTTAGAAGCCTAAGGTGGAGAAAATTCCCTTTTTCATCTCATGACTGCCAATCATGCTTTAAATGCAAATTTCAGAGTTGCAAATTAATTGCATATAAGGTGCCAATTGAATACTAAGAAATTTATATTCCCAATGCACTAATAATTCACATTCTGGATTCCTTCAGAAAAATTACAGTGCCATGCATGTTATGTACCTCAATATAAATTTAGTTTGATCATGGCTGAACCTAGGGTGGTCATGGGTAAGCCTACTGGTCATGGGCAAACCTAGTAGTGAGGGCCACTGGGTTGCATTGTGTTTCTCTCTTCAAATTTTCCATTGCCTTTTTCATGGTTGTTGTATCTCTGTTCCATCTCCTACCAGATCTCTGTTACGTATTTTCTCACTTTCCTCTAAGCTCTCTTCTTAATATTCTGTATTTGATACTCCATCAGCCTATTCAAAGAACTTGAGTCACTTCCACCCAGGAAAAAAATAAAGAGCTAGGAGTGGGCGGGGGGGAGGGGGAGAGAAGCCTATTGCAGTGGGCAGGGAAGGGGGCTTTTAACTGCATACTTATGATACTGTGTCACTGGGATTTTACACAAAGATTTGAAACTATGTAGAACTTCGACAGCATTATGGAGAGCAGCTTCGGGGAACATGCCTGCATCCTGTATGTAACTGAATGGCACCAAGAATTAATACAGACAAGATTTTAAAAACTTATGGAACTGAAAATGTAAGCAGGAAGAATGCTTAGAGTTGAGCTGATAGATTCGGCTGGACATTTCCACACTGGTAAACAGTCACCCCATTTGCATCTCTTTTCCATAAACAGGGCTAGGTATGGTTTAAAAATGCAAAAAAAAAAAAAAAGTCTGCTAAATTAGCTGTATAGCATCTCTTATAACAGACTCACGTGGATTCATTTCTACCAACTTAGCCTTTAAGAAACAGAACTCGGGTATAATTTAACCAGTAAATAACAAATTATAAAGGAAATGATTTGGTTAAAATGCCCTTGGAGTTTCTCAGATAGAATGCCATGGCTGTCTCTAAGCACAGCCTATGAATTCTACATCTTGGTCTTGCTGCAACTTGCATTACATATTCTTAAGTGACATGAAGGAGACTGTTTAAGCCAAAATGAGATTCGAGTGTACCCATGTTAACAAAATTATTCCTGGAGGAGCAAGCACTGTGTCTACCTGGCAAGGCTGCTTCATCTTAATGGCTGTGACGTGGTATCTATAACAGCACAGCTCACAGGTCCAAGAGCCCCTCTCACTGATCCACTTTAGAAGACACAGCTGATGTGTATACCGAACAGACCCATCACATCGGCAGGGATTTAACAACTCACCCTGAAAAAAAATAGAAGAAGAAGAAGCAGGCCGCTGTGAATATCTGTGTTTCTGCCTCTACTTAAAAAACCCTAAGCTCAATTTCTTTTTCATCTACTTACTTTACCCAGAATGGTATGAGCATCAAGCTCTATCCCAGAAAACCAAATTAATTTTTTATATCTCTGATGGGAATGACACTAAAGTCTTAAAAAAAACTATTTCTAAGATAGTGCTTAGAGTTATGACATAAACGTTCGACTGACATACAAAATGTCTGCAAGATATAGCCCCCAATGCCCTTGGGAGAAAGCTCTACTATTAAATCTCTTTAATAACTTTTAAGTGGATGGTCAGATGCATTTCCTCTGCAGTTATTCTTAATCATTGCTAAAGGAGAAGTGCATGGCAGAAAGCAGCTCACAGTGGCCTGTGCTTTTACTTTTTCTAAATGTAGCATCATAAATATTGACTCGGGGCACTATTTCCTGAAAGCCTGCATATTCTTATGCAACTTCCTAACTTTCAAAGACATTAAAGCTAATGTTTTCACACACTTTGCAAGGGAGATGCATTATCATTTCCCCTGCTCGATGATTCTTGTGGAAGTTTGCAAGGGACTTTAATGATGTTTATAATTTTAAAATGTGTTTCTAACAAAGTATCAAGAACACCAGTAGGCTAAAATACCCTTTCTTTTTAAGTACTTCCTTTTACAAGAACTGTAGTACCTTTCTCATTAAAAATTTGTAACAGAAAACACCCTCTTTTTGTATTGCATATTGGTATTGCATACCTCGTATTGGTATTGATATAGCATGACTTATCCCCAGCCTCATTTGTATTCTGAGACTAAGTTCTCTGGATACAATAACAGAAAACAGACTTCACCTTTCCACTCTATAGGCTCTATTCTACTGATAAACTAAAATCCTTTGAGTAATTCACAAGAAACATTTAATGATGTTACCATTATAGTACCCGAGGAGTGCCTGAATTCAAACTAAGGTAGGGAGAAAAGGCATAGATTAATTTACTTCTGTATTCACCACCTGGACACTTTATTTGCCTTCTCAGAAAGAGAACTGGGGAGGAAGACTCAGTTGTGAGGCGTGCGCTGTCCGTGGTGCTGAAAGCTCTACCCTTGCGGGCTGGGTCTGCCCAGCGCTCACCACCCGCATTCTTGGGGTCCCTCAGGCCTTACCTGCTCTGCGCCTTGGAAGCAGATCTTGCAAATGGGCTGATGGTGCTGGTGCTGATGCCCCGAGCGCTGTTCGCTACTGCCGCCACTACTGCTGCTGCGGCTGCTACACACGGAGCGTGTCTCGGGCTGGTCTCCGGTGCCTCGCCGCTCGCCCTCCCCGCACGCGCCGGCCTCGGGCTCCCCCGGGCTGCCTTTCCCCGCCGCAGCCTCGGGGACCTTCACCTCCGGAAGGAGCCTAGGACCTTCGCAGGAGTCGCCCGCCGCTGACACCTCCTGGTCGCCGGGCAACAGAGACGGCGGCAGCGGCGGTAGAGGCTCTCCCGCGCCCTTGCGCCGAGCGGCCAGTTCTACCGGCGGCTCGCCCGACCCTACGATGCGCTCCAGAGGCGCGGGCAGCGGCGGCCGGTAGCGTGGGGAGGTGGGGACCAGGGCCGACTCTCCCGGAGGCGGGGGTGGGGACGGCGGGGGTAGAGGTGGCTCAGCTTCGAGGCTGTCCGCCCGGCTAGACCGCTTGCTGCCCTCGTCGCTCATGGTGGAGTCACCGCTGTCCTCCTGCCCGCCCAGTGGCGGGCCGGGTGCGGACTGCAGCCAGAGAGAGCGTAGGGGGAGGCTGGAGAGGGAGGAGGGAGGAGGGTGGGAAGGGGAACCGGGGCGCAGGGACTAGGAGGGCGGGACCAGGAGAGAACGCGGAGGACTGGCGGGGCGGCAGCAGAGGCGGCTGTTCAGCGGAGCCGCCGGCTCGGCTCTGCTGGAGGCGGCGCCGAGTTCGGCTGCGCGTGCCAGGCGCGCGGGGGGCGGGGGTGGGAGGCGGGGAGGAGCTGGGCAAGGAAGCTGGGAACAAGCGCGGGACTGGAGGATGGGGGTGGGCAAGTCGTGCGTGAGAGGGAGGTGTGGGGTGCCGAGAGGACCCTGCTGGAACTGGGGGGATCCCCGGGGCCGCTTCCACTAACCCCGCCCCGGGCCGCTCACGTCGGTTCCGGGGCGGATTGCCCCCCTCTGAAGCGCGCGGCACTGCGGCTCCAGTGAGAAAGGAAAAGGGGGAGGGGTCGGAAGCTGCCGATCCAAAAACCGTTACTGGGTGGGTCTGGGGGAATTCCGAGACACCGGCCGGGTGGGGGCGCGGTGGGCCAAGCGGAGACCCGCGTGGGAGTTAGGATGAGGGCGAGGTAGGCATTCGTGGGGTGTAAGAACCCACTGAGCAGAGGCACGCAGGAAAGGACTCTTAGGGACAGATGCTGGAACTGCTCTTAGCTCTACTGTTGTTTTGGAGATCCTAGTTCTCTCTCCTTCAGAGCACTCGGCATCTCAAAAGTCTTCAAGCAGAAGCCTCTGGAACCTTTGTCATCCCCGGGAATGCGCCAGTCCTCCTGTCCCCCTCTCCTGAATATACATTCTGGATTTGCAAATTTTTCCGATGCTTCCGAGATTGAAGAGTTGCGGTGCCCCATTCTGTGCCTTGTGGGTCTCTTTCACGCTTGCAGTAATATTGCTGCGTCCTTCCCAGGAAAAGTGGCTACAACCTTGAACCCCTGCTTGACTCAGCCTGGGTCCGCCCTCCTCCTCCCCTCCCCCTGCCCCCAGTCTCTCCTCCCTGTCTTCTCTCTCTCCTTTTCCCCTGGCCTCTCTCCTGCTCCCTGCTCCTCCCTGCCTTTTCTCTCCTTTTCTCTCTCTCTCCCTCTGCCTTTCCAGTAGGGTACTGGACAGAAATCTGTGCTCCTGTGCTCTGGCGCTCTGTTGCAAACCAAGCAGCCCTTGGATTTATACCCTGCAAGGTGTCTATGCAAATCAATTGTGACTTATCACTGAAGTGGAGCCTTAATGTCTTTGACACAAGAGACTGACTCTAAAACATTACTTTTTGGCTACATTTCATAGCTGAAGACCCAGGACCAGATAGGCAAATTAAGCTGTTCGAGGTCACCGGCCTAATAAAGGACTTTTACTGACTCCTGCTTCCGTGGATCTGACACCAATGGGTGTGGGTTTGGGTGTGCGTGCGTGCGTGCGTGCACACCCACTTGTCCAGGCCGGGGTGAGGGGCACAGGAACACACACACACGCCAACATTCATACCCAATCCTTTCTTCCTCTTATTGGAAATACTTCTGTGGCATGTGGTTTGTTTTTGAGCCTCTGACTCCAGTTAACAGAATTGAAGTAGTTGAGGCAAAATACAAGCTTAAGTGGAATTTTCAAGTATACATTTGCCTTTCTTAAAAAAGGAAAGAGAGAGGGTGGCAGGAGGGAGGAAGGGAGGAAGGGAGGAAGGGAGGAAGGGAGGGAGAGAGAAACAACAAAGGAGAGAAAGGTAAAGGCCCAGGTCTTTTGACAGATATCAGTGTGGCCCAACTGAAGTTCCAAAAGGGGGAAAAAATGAAGACTGCTTCGCCACAAATGGCTTCAGATGAAACCGCTTTCAGGAATGTCCTCTCACACAGTTCCCTCAGACCAGTTTATTTTTGGTAGCACAGTGGCAGGCAGCAAACACGCTTTTAAAATAATCCTTGCAGGCCCTGGACGTTTACCACCCTGAAGAAATGTGACGGTAGACAGGGGTTGCTTGGGTCTTCGCCTGTCAAAAGCACAACACATGCATTTGTATATTACCCCACTCATAAGATTTTCCTAAGCATGCATAGACTCAAATGCCTGAGTCATAAATTCTTAAAAGGGGACAAATTTTATATATCATCACAGGTAATTCGATACGCTGTTAATCAATCGTACAACAAAATATGTTATTAAAGGGCAAAATGAAGGCAGAGATGGTGTAGATAGCCAAGCAGATAAACTGCAGCTAGATGTGTTCTTCCAGTTGCTTCTTTCTGAAAAAATAACTCCAATAGTCAAAAATTTCATTTCTTAATATGATGGCTAACCACATGAAAAACGGAAAGAAACATTGTTCCCCACTTTCATTGAACTTGGAGGCCGATCTCTCCCCACCCCCACCCTCACCCCCACACCCCACCCCCACTAACAAATGCTCCACCCTACCTACTGAGTCTTCAATGGACCCGTAGAAACTGAATTTTGACCTCTACTGTAAAAGCGTGGAGTAATGAGGAACTATCAGCTGCCGACATCCAAATGGAAGAGAGAAGGGAGGCACAGGAGGGCTATGGAAAGGACACCTCACCTCCAACAGCCAACAGAAGCTGGTGTTCATCAAGTTTTTAAAAGTCAACTTTTGTCAAATGCAAGTGAATGGTGACATGTATGTGGAATATATATATATATATATATATATATATATATATATATAGAGAGAGAGAGAGAGAGAGAGAGAGAGAGAGAGAGAGAAAGAGAGAGGGAGAAAGCTAAACACCATAGCAAATATGTTTAAACCCCTTATTGTGGTCCTCGAATACGTCCTTCCCTATGCAGTCCATTTCACTCCGACATACAGACCCCTTAGACACCAGTAACTGAATGGAAGAATGATGGGGAAATGTTAAAAAGTCAGGCAAGGGTGCCCCCACATGTCCTTATGTGGCTTTAATGCGTGACCCTAAGAGTTTCTCCTGCAGCCTCCCCTGGTATTCAAAAGCCCTGGGATTAAATATTGAAGTTAGTTGAAAGGGAGAGGGGTTAAATAGCAGGTAAGTCAGGCTATGGTGTGTGAGAGTGATTTTAGATTTATCCCGAATCTAAACTAGGAGTGGTGACCTTGATGCATCCTTCAAACAAATAAAGATAAGCCTGGAGAGCTCTTTAGAACTGCTTTTAAAAAAAATTTTTTTTGAGTGTAGCTCTTACAGATATCTTACATTGATATCTCCGTGGAGATTGAATACAATATAATACATAGTGTTGCCAGTTGTCTTCACATACCCAAGAAAAGAAACTAAGAATCCAGCCTACACTCAATCCAGGAATCATTTCCCCAACCTTCTGCTGTGAAACAACAAGGTTATATTGATAGCGGGGAGCTGCAAACCCAGCACTCACCTGTGCAGAGTACAGCCTTGTCAGGTACCAGAAATAGTGTCTGTCTGTCAACCTCTTGTCAGCACAGCTCCACATACAGAGAGGTCCACAACCTACAGCTTCCTCCCTCTCCCCTTAACTCTAACTGCACATATCAAACCCTATCCTACACCGAGATGTATCATTCAAAGCCACTTCCCACCAAGCAGGTCCAGTCCAAAAGTAGACATCCCCAAGCCTTTTATTCATCCCCTTTACGCCCACAGCCAGCTGCCCACTCTGCGCACTCATTCTATTGTTCAAGCCGCCATCTTTTCCATCATGCCTGCATTTCCTTTCTCAAATTTGTGTATGAAATAAAAAGACAGTCCTACAAATGTACTTTGAAAATATATACCATATTCTACTATTTATTCTCACTGCTGTACGTGCTGTCCCAGTTCAGTCTGCCATCTTCAGGCACTGGATCGTCAATGTGCATTTCTGTGTCTCTCCTTCTCACCATAGATCCATCCCTTGCAGCAGCCAGATGATCTCAGTCAAGAGTGAGTTCAACTCTTCAGCTCCCTGTTTGATGAATAAAAATGGTCCCATGGGCTCATAGGGTATGGTACAATTGGAGGTGTAGCCTTGTTGCAGGAAGTGGTTCCTTCTCTTCCTGCTGCTTGCTGATCTGATCTGGCGGTAGAACTTTCAGCTCCTTCGCCAGCAGCATGTCTGCCCGCATGCTGCCACGTTCCCTGCCATGACAAAGATGGACTGAACCTCTGAACTGTAAGCCAGCTCCAATTAATGATTTACTTTATAAAAGTTGTCACGGTCATGGTGTCCCTATACAGCAATAGAAACCCTAAATAAGACAACGTCCCGTCACACTGTCAAAAACCTTAGCACAGCTCTACCCTCACCTCTGAAGATGTATGTATACCCAGAATTCACCTCTTCCTATTCACTCTCACAAGTAACAAGCTTGTGATTCCCTAGGCCCTCTTTCCTCTTTATTCCTGTCTTTAAGACTCAGTCCTGTCTCACTTCGCCCAACCACACCCATCTGAAATAAGATCTTCTACTATTGTTATGTCTGACCTTAGTCATGTTATTTTTCATCCCACTACCCAAAATGCTCTCCTTCATCCCACTACCCAGCATCCATTCATTCACCCTACTGCCCAGCATCCACTCATTCATGCCCCCACCCAAAATGCCCTCCTTCATCCCACTACCCAGCATCCTCTCATTCATCCCACTACCCAACATTCCCTCCTTCATCCCACTACCCAGCATCCACTCATTCATCCCACTACCCAGCATCCACTCATTCATCCCACTACTCAGCATCCACTCATTCATCCCACTACCCAACATTCCCTCCTTCATCCCACTACTCAGCATCCACTCATTCATCCCACTACCCAACATTCCCTCCTTCATCCCATTACCCAGCATCCACTCATTCATTTCATTACCCAGCATCCACTCACACCTTCACATTATGCACACTTTTCTTGTTTTCTCACCTAGCATCTTTGACTGGCACTCTTGCCCTATAGGAAACTGTCTTGCTAATGGTTATTACCAATGACTAGAACAGAATAGTGCACAGCAAATATTTACTATCAATCAAAAGTCTGTCATGTGGGAAATTATTCATCAGCTTCTGTGTTTAAAGCACTATGTGGCTGGTTAAACTGAATTCTCAGGTGAGAATGCAATCACCTATAGAAATACGCTTCTTAAATAAGATGCAAGCCATTCCTCTCCACTTCTTAACTGAGTTAATCGCATTTTCTTAGTCATGTGTACGTACTGACTACTTAGTCTTCTGTTACCAGGTTAAGTGAAATCAAAATCTTAGGAGATTTGATCATGTTCACCAAAGACACATGACTGATTTTAAAATTCATGCCACTGGTTTTAAGGAATCAAAGTGAAGAAGGGACAAATTATGGGTAGTCTGGCCAACCTCGTTACATACCTGCTCGCTCTGTCCTCTGACTTGACATGATTTGACATTTTAGTATCTGACAACTCTACCCTTAGTTTAAGAATATTCTTTCTCTCCATCTTTCTAGTATTTCCCCCTACATCTCCCAGCAGTTTTCTATCCCTAGTACTGTTTCCACTCTTAAAGACTTCCAAATAATAATAATCAGCTTTTGCATTTAAAGCACTATGTGCCTGGTTAATCTGAATAGCCAGGTCCTCCGTACCTTTACTGCATTCATTTATCTTCATCAACCTGTTAGCTTTGACCTATAGCCCTCAAGATACCTGGTATCTCCTCTAAAATCTCTAGGGTACCTAAACTCTGATAACTAAGTAGTGCCATCAATATTTACTGATTGCCACCAAAGCCACCTCCTCTCAGCCCACTTTCCAAATGTTCTGAGACCTTACAAACAAGAAAATGTTAAAGAGGATGTTGATTTGTAAAAGATTATATTACACTGCAATGATAAGGAAGTCTTGTGTTCATCCCTGCCTTGAACCCTGGAAATAACAAAAGAGTTCTTCACATCAGAGCTATGAATGCCCAAAGAGCCTAATTAAGACACTGAGGATGTCTTCATGCACAGGGCATCCAGAAACAACCTACCATCTGGAATGGAGTAAAATCGATGGCACTTGACAGAGCAGCCAAAACCCTAATAAAGTCATTGCTGAGATCATTGTGCTGAAAATTACCTTGTTTTCTACCAAATTCATACATTGAATGGGATTTTACGCTACAACCTGAATGCCATGCCTTGCATTATAGCATTAGATATGTTTTCACTTGGCCCTTTCCCATTGTTCTACATTTTAACCCATTTGATTTGAGTCAGTCTATGCACACACAATCTATTTTCCCCAAAGGCTATAATTACTCTGGTGTGAACCGTGTGTGAACCAAAAGTTAATATTAAAAGTGTTGATTAAAAATAACTTATTTTTAAATGATCAATTCACTTTTACGTAACAACTTAAAAAGGGATTGATCCCACAATGCTTGGGTGGAGAGCAGAGGAGAGCTATAGAACTTGATAATGCAGATATAGCCGTCTTGAAGTTTGCTTTGATGGAGACTCTGTGCCTAGGGATCATCATTGAGAGCCATAATTTGTACAGAGGAATTGCCAAGTTTTCTTACTCTTTCACCTCTCCGTACCTGCTTTTCTCCAAATTCCTAATCCCACCACCGGGACATCAGATCTTGTAGAGAAGAGTGGAGATATTACGTTGCTGTCTTTCACATAGATGTGAATCCCATCTGTTGCAATGCCTGCCTCTTCTGTGGGGCCCCTATCATAGAGCATCTTTTCAAAAAAAAAAAAAGAAGAAGAAAAAGGGAACCAACTCCAACTCTCCGCTAGACCAATAACCCCGAAGGAATCCCTCTGCACCATTGTCTAGACCTTAAGCATTCCAAGAAACCATTGTGATGTCCCCAAAATGTATCATGCACTGATGACCAGCCATGAAGATATGATAAACACACACACACACACACACAGAGAGAGAGAGAGAGAGAGAGAGAGAGAGAGAGAGAGAGAGAGAGAGAGAGAGAGAGAGTTACTGTGAATCAATAACATTTCCTAAAAGGAAGGGACATGTTTAGAACATCAGCTGCATGGCTAACAAAAGGATACCATGTATACCCACTTCTTGGATATCACCTGTAGCTTGTACTAATTCATAATTTCTACTATCCATCTCAAGTCTGACACCTGGACACACTCAGCTAAGGCTAAAGAATGAAACTGCATTCCCAGATGTACTAGTTATTTATTGGGATACAAAGCAAGAGTTATAAAAGTTTATTTAAACACAAGATGCCTAAATGCTAAATCCAGAAAGGCTTGAGTATATACATGAATTACTATACATGAATTTACATGAATTAATATACATGAATTAATATACATGAATTAATATACATGAATTACTAGTTTTTAAAAATAACATTTGATGGGTCAGCAAGATGTCTCGGATGGTAAACATGTCTTCTGCCAAGACCACTGACTTGAATATGATGCCTAGAACCCACAGAGAAGAGACAGGTGACTCCCATGAATTGTTCTCTAACCTACACACACACACACACACACACACACATGAAATAATGAGATTTAAAATGTAAAATAATATTTGATACTGTCATGGACCCAACTGTAAATATGTATATGTATGTGCATGTGTATGTATATGTGAGAAATTGATACTATATATTAGAAATTGAATATATATATATATATATATATATATATATATATATAATTGATTGTAAAAAGCATATACCATATGTACAATCAGCAATTAACAAGCCAAATCTGCTGATGGTGCCCTTTGATTCAGCTTTTAACACTTGTAGAAAAACAAAAAAAAAATGGGAACATAACATTAAACATATATCATAGAGTTGTATAAGAATTAAAAGGGTTATCAAAATATAGAAATATAGATAATTGTGCATGGAGAAGGGGATTCATTTCAGAAAAATTTCTCAGAGTGATGGTTTGAGCTGGGTTTAAATGGTAGAGGCGAGACGTAGTCCAACAACTGTCAGCATAGTGAACTCAGTGTGAGGGCAGCTAAGAGGATTTATGAAGCAAGCCCAAGAGAGTGAATGTAATTGTAAGTGAGACAAACCAACTATGTGCTGAAGGACAAGGAGACAGGGACTTTCTGCTCAAAACCCTGCAAGGTTTGACCATTCTCCTACCAAGAAGCCAAGCATGACCTAGAACTGATTCAGGAAATGAACAAGCCACCCTCAACAGTTCACTTCACCCCATGCTACAAATGGCATGATCTTTTATTTTTATGTTAAATAGAACTCAATTAAATATGCTTCTCCATGACAGAATGCAAATAACAAATTTTGAAATGTAAGCAGTATACCCAGCATACAAAACATGTAACAGCTAATGTTACTCCCTTCCAAGAAAAAAATTAAAGCCAATCTCTTAAAAATATCTCAGCAGTAAGATTTCATTTATGAGCAAAAGGCTTTGTGCATGCTTGAGTTAATGCCTGGAACTATTAGTGCCTTGTAGCCTCTATACTCAATGACATTTATAATGAAGAGTGCAAGTACCCAGGAAAAGTGTATAGCCTTAGCATATTGCTCTGGGTAGCACAATTACATAGCATGCACGGCCCCTTATTTCAAATATCAGGACCTTATCATTAAAAATTGAGCATGTTGCCTGTACCATCTTTGTTGATTAGCCTATAATCAACAATGAAATGTGTCCAGAAAATTCTTTTTCAGTACAGCCAGTATATTAGTTATTCTTCTTCTTTTACTTTTTAATTTATTTAATTTAAATATAATTTCCTAGGAAGTCTTCTCTTCATACTGATGTGAACTATCATGGCATAAAGGTTCCAAGTACCACTAGACCTAGCCGCCACAAAGCTCGACTGTAAACGTGATGCCTGGTAATGTTCGAATGAGCACATTTGATACTGAAATGCCAGACTTTCTACTTATGTAAGAAAATACAAGAGTTTATTTGGGTTAGAGTTCTAGAGAGCTAGAGTCCATCCGTGGTGATAGAGTGGAAGCAACAGGCTGTAGACAGGGCTGCTGAAAGAGATGCTGAGAGCTCACATTTTGAACCACAAAATCAGTGAACTAGAAAAGGCACAAGATCCTAGACTCCCAAAGTCCACCTCAGTGACTTATTTCTGCCAGCAAGGCCACACCCCCTAAACCTACCCAGACAGTACCACCAACTGGGAGCAACTATTTAAATGGCAAAGACTTTGAGTGACTTTATCATTTAAAGCAGCACAGTCAGTTATAGTTTCTGTCTCTTAAGCTCGGCAGATTGGAAAGTTTTCACATACCCTACTGGAAAGCCTCCGAGCCTCTGCACTCTCCCAACCCTAGCAGGCGCATACTACTCTGCAGTGCTTTGGCTAAGAGTCATTATCATCTCTTTCCTCTTCAGGCTTTTCATCTTTTTCCACCAAGGAATTGCACTTCATTTGAGAGTGGGTCATTTATATTCATGCAACTTTGATAGTTTGTCCCCAGTGCTTGGTGCCAATGTCTGAACCCTAATGGGTATTCAAGAAAAGCTTACACAGTGACCACACAGAACGAAGTGATTGTAACATTTTTCAAAGATTCATCTCTGAAACGAATGGGCTTTCAATGACATGAGCAATTCTTTCGTACTTATCGATGATAACTAAAATTGATTGCTCATTTACTAGGTCGGGCACTGCTCCAAATGCTAATTTATTTAATCCTCATCTCAGGGCCAGGAGCCAAGGACCATTATCTTCATTATATGGAAGAAAAAAATAGGGGGGGGGGGAGTCCCAGAGAAAGGGAACTGCTCATTCAGTAAGCTGGTGACAGAAACTTCTGTTTTCACTCTGGCAATCTGCTTCCCAACCCAGGCCATCAATGAGTTTTATGTGCTTCCTATACCAATAAGTCCATAGTAGACCAACTCAAGGGTGCTTGCTATGCAACTCATAGTTGCAAGACATGGTCGAGAGCATCAGCCAGCTTTGCTAGTATGGACAGCAGCAAAATCTCCCAGGGTAGCATAACCCACTGAATGCATTTGCTATGATTAAACTCCATTTCATGATTTAATTAAGAAGAAAATAGGATATAAGAAAAGCAAACCCCGCACCAGAGGCGGTGCTCTGTATAGAGAACACATAGTAGAATTTCATCCATCCATCGTGTGGCAGGGATTTCATTCAGGGCTCTGTGTATCCTCAGCTCTGGGAAGACTGAGTGTGCAGTCAAGGTACATGCTCAATAAATATCTGTGGAAGGAACCATGAGCACCAGCCTCCTCTACTCGGCGTTCCAACCCTAGCCTTTCAAGCAGAGTTTTGGAAGGACTCTACATTGAGGAAACACGAAGGGCTAGTTGGTAGATGACTCATACTCAACATGAAGGAGATGGTGAGCTGGGATCTGCTCCTGTTCTGCATAGTCAGAGAGCCATAGAAAAGCCAGCTGCTCCGGCGTTTGGAGCCGTGGACATGCTGCCTTCTCGAATCTATCTGTATTTCTGGGTTGTGTGCCAAGGAGTGCCTAAGTATGCAACCTCACACCAATGTGTCATACATGAGAAAACGTGTTCTACTCTCCAGCTCCTCAACAGCCTGTAAGTTCAGCAGTAAGAACTGGATATGAACTTCCCCATGACCACAGACTAAGAAACGCTTTAGGGACTATCCACAATTACAATTACAATGCATCTGGCTGGTCAAGGAAGCCATGGGAAGAAAGCTGGGACGCTCCAAAGAGATGGAAAGTACTGCAAAGAGTCATGAGTACCTAGGGTAAGACCGTTCAAAGAGTACATCGGGCCCAGCCAAGACATGTGCATCTGGCAAGAAAGGGTTATCACGCACCCTTTCTCCTCTCACCATGCTTCCTTTTACTGAGAATAGGATCCAGCTTGTAGGAGGACATGCACCATGGGAAGGGGAAATGGGAAAGATGCAAGCAGAAATATCATCCTATACGCTCCAAGCAAACTTTCTTCACACTTCACCTTTTGATAATAGAGAAACCAAGAGTTTAGTTTGAAGACAACAATTTATGATTATGGTCAGACACTGAACATTTGAACTATTGAATATAAAATTAATTAATTAAAAGTGGAACAATTGGCCAAGAATGGGTTAAGAAACTTTACAGCCAGTAAACTTCATCTAGAGTAGAAGACACAGTCTTCTTGTCTACAATGGCAGCCATGTTTCAGTATAACCTGTGTATAAACCCAGCATCATTTCTACACTGCATATGAGCTGTGTTCATTAAGAACGGTTTTTGAAAAGATATATAAGTGATATGAAATTTTGTGGGAGGAAGATACTTTTCTTATTCACCCCAAGTTTAATGGCCAAGACTCCCATTAAACAGAATAAATAAGCAAGAAAACAATACAAATCGGTGCAATACAGATTGCACAGGCCACTGAAGGCTTTCTGAGTAAAGACAATGACCATAGGTAATTACATTCTCTTCAGTGTTTTCCTTTAATGAAAAAATGTAGAGGAATGATAGAATGTGATTTGGCAAAAGAAAGGTAATCTAACACACTAATGATCTGGAGAAATTAATCAAGATCTGTTGGTATCATTCTCTTTGTTCTTGTGGCTTAAGGGACAGGTGTTCCTTTCCTCCAGGTACAGGGATGGTATTGCTCTCACAAGGGTTATATGACCTGAGATGCAAGAACATCATGGAGTTCTATCACAATTTGTTCCAGAAAAGAACAAGAAAGACAGGAATAAAGAGGTCCTGAGTAGGCTCTCCTGACTCTTGTCTTTGCTTCAACACCAAGGTGCGATATTGTGGGTTGGGGTATCCACAACTCCCCTACTACCAATTGACACCTGTACAGACTGTCTTATGCAGGCTAGGGAAGAAAAAGAAACTCTGAGGATTGAGAGCAAGATACTGTATGAATAACAGAACCCTAGGGTGGTGTCAGTAGTGTCCTGAAGACTAAACCAGAATTCAAAACATTTAAATCCCTAAGTACTAGCAAAGAAGAGTATGCAACTGATATAACATCTAAGCTATAACGATTAAAATATTTACTGTATAGGTTTTTATAGAGGTAAAAATGGCATCTAGCTGCCTACTTTAAACAGTACATGGTTTGTGAAAGGAATCTGAGGGTCAAGAAGAGGAATAAACCTTAAACAAACAATGCCTGGCCGACGCGGCCTGGAGGACAGTGCCTGGCCGTCGCGGCCTGGAGGACAGTGCCTGGCCGACGCGGCCTGGAGGACAGTGCCTGGCCGACACGGCCTGGAGGACTATGACCCAGGAGAATTGTATTTAAGGAGAAGGACCAGGCTGCAGGAGGGTGAGGAAAGGAAGTCTTAGCAGAGCTCAAGTTGATGTTTGTGTTTCTGCCTCTAAAGAATGGGTGGAGGGAAGATGGGTATGGGGTGGGGCAAGGATGACATCACTCAGTGAGATTGATGGTATGAAGTAAAATAGCCACACTTTTTCAAATGAATTTTTGATACTATTAACAGAAAGAAAATAACAGGAGTGAAGGGTCCTCGGTTAAATGTGGTATTTCCTACCTATCTTTGTTCTGTCGGAAAGAGATAGCCTGTGCTAAAAGGTCTATTTAGTTTCATATTTCAAAAATAATGCATTTACATATCATAACTAAAATTGATAACAGAAGCCTAAGCTCATTCTTATCCTGTGGTTCTTAACCAGGAGCAATTTTTCCTACTTCTACCCAACTCCTATGTGCAAGGGATATATAGCAATGTATGTAGACCAGTTTTGTTTTGGTGTGTTTGTGTGTGTGTGTGTGTGTGTGTGTGTGTGTGTGTGTGTGTTGATTTGGAGGGGTTGTTATCACATTTAATAGGTACTTCTGATATCAAGATGTATGTATAGAAGCCAAAGATACTGGTGAACATTGTACAACAAATGGAACACACACACACACACACACACATTGTAGCAAGAACATCAGCATTATCAGGGTAGAGCTATCTCATCCTAAGTAACAGCGAATCACTTTAAATGTTTGAGTATAACACAAACAAACTTAAATGCAAAAGGGACAGAGGAGGGGGCCCCAGGGGTTTTATGTTTGCTGAGCAAATGTGAGACCATCATCAGACTTCCTATGACCCACTATCACTTAGAAAGGGATTCCCAATGGCAGGCTGGATAGCTAGACCCGAGGATTGTTAAACTTCAGGTTCAAGAGAGACCTTGCTTAGTAAATACAGTGAGGGGTAAGAAGGATGGCATCATCATGAACTTCAGCCTGCTACATACACATGCCCATACACATGTGAACATCCAAGTACACAAGAATACATATTACACATACGTGCAGAAATGCCACTGAAAACTAAAGAATCGAATCAGGGAAAATCTAAAAGTTTCAGAAGTTTAAACAAAGCATCAATAAGAATAAGAATTTAACACTGGAGGCTTTTTATTTATTTATTTATTTTTTTTGGCTTGAAAGAAGTAGATTTAAGGAAAAGGGCATTGCCTAAAACTGAGCTGGCTGTGCAAGACATATGCTTAAAGTAAAAGCTGATTTAAAGTAGACTAAAGGCAGTGCATGTGGACCAACAATATGGCTCCGTGTGTAAAATCGGGAGACTCCTAACCGGACAATCTGAGTCCAACATCCATGACACGCAGGGCGAACGGGCAGGAACAGATGCCCACGGGTTGTCCTGTGACTTCCACAGATGCACTATGGCATGTGTGTACTCCCAGTGCGCACGCGCACACACATGCACACCCAAACAAGGAAGCAAACAAATGTACTGAAGGCAACACAAGCTGTTGTGACGCACTGGGAGAAGAGAGGCATCTCAGACTGATGAAGCCACGTGTCCTTCTAGCTCGTCTCTCCTTTTCCTCACTGCTCTGTGCAAAGGTTTCCCCGGCTGAGCTTGGGGGTTTTTCCTTTGGAAGCTAGAAGTCAGACTTTGGAAATTATAACCCTTGATGAATTTTAAATCTCCTAGAATGCAGCAACATGCTTATTCAGTTTGTGCTGAAACTCACGTAATAAGCAGAAACAAACACTTCTATGATAGCTGGGGGAGCGGAGTTTGTGTTTCTAGGAGGGGAGGTGATGCTGAAAACAAATGGAGCAGCAAAATGCAAATCAAGCAAATCAAGAGCTGAACACAAAAGCCAGCAGGCAGCAGAGAACCAAGAGGCTATGACCTATGGAGGGCAGCTTCCTTTTCTTTCTTTCTTTCTTTCTTTCTTTCTTTCTTTCTTTCTTTCTTTCTTTCTTTCTTTCTTTCTTTCTTTCTTTCTTTCTTCCTTCCTTCCTTCCTTCCTTCCTTCCTTCCTTCCTTCCTTTCTTTCTTTCTTTCTTTCTTTCTTTCTTTTTTGCTTTTTTTTTGTTTTTTTGTTTGTTTGTTTGTTTGTTTTTTGTGCTTTTTTGAGACAGGGTTTCTCTGTGTAGCCCTGGCTTTCCTGGAGCTCACTCTGTAGACCAGGCTGGCCTCGAACTCAGAAAAATCCACCTGCCTCTGCCTCCCAAGAGCTGGGATTACAGGTGTGCAAATATATTAAGTATTTTAGAATTTCATGCCATGTATTGCTGTGGATATACAACTTCCTCCACTTAGTTCCACCCAGACCCATCTGCACCTCTCCCCCCTGCAACTCTGCGCACTTTTTTAATTTTGTTTTTTAGCGTCATCAACTCTACTTAAGGCATTCATTATGTTTGGTGCCTGTAGTACTCTAGATCTTGCACTGCAATGATTTTAATGTTTCCTTTCCTTATTGTTTCTTTTACTCTGGCTTGGTGGGCCTCAGTTGCATGGTCTGCATTTGAGAGGGTATCCTAAATACATGGTTGTTGGTTCTGCTGCTCCGTAAGCCCGGCAGGTGCAAGTGCGGAATGGATGAGGACAGGGCTCTGGCAGAAGCTTGCGTTGGTATCTAGGGACATTTGTTACCTGTCACTCTAGGGCCCATCCTCAGGGCCTCTTTACTCAGCATTCGCATGCCAGGAAACAGCGCCAGAGCCAGCTCTTCTGCACAGGGGCAAGAGGGGCTGAAGTAATTCTTCACCAGACACTGGTCTGGCATATCACCATAGAAACTGCTTTCTCCTGTGCTGCTCAGTGTGAAGGTTCTTGGGGAGAAGCTAAATTGGGGGAAGTTTAAGTTGTGGTATTACAAGGTTCTCAGCTCACATAGCATTTTCTACCAGCTAATGGCGACCTTCTTCTTATGTTCCAGAACCACAGACTTCATTATAGAACTGGTATGGCCACCAGCTTTCTAATGCCTTATGGAATCATACAGATATTATTTTACTGTAATAGATCTAAGAAGGGAAAGCAATAATTGTGCTTTTCATTTCCTAAACTGATTTGAAACCTCTTTATGTATTAAACTAGCAAGGATCAAAATTAGATTCTATTTATCAGCCCTACAATCTGGATAACTACCGTGGTCTTAATATTCTCATTTTAAATATGTATAGATGTATGCATATTGCCAGCCACATGTATAGCATACTCTACAAATTCTAGTGTAATTACTTTGTCATGTATGTTGTAAAATTTTATATCTTGTAAGAGAGACCTTTTGCACACAGTCCAATACATTCCTGTTTGTGTGAATATAGGAATGTGTGTATTTATCTTTATGCTTTCCGATATTAAAGCTAGCACTTAAACATAGCATTTGCTATATACCTTGGAAGCACTATACATATATTAACCCATAGTTCAAAAAGGAGAAATAACAGAGGAAATTAGAAAGTATTTTTAAGCAATAATGAAAATACAACACAATAAACTTAGGGGGTGCTTTTTGCCATTATATTTTCTAATTAGATATTGCTAGTGTCGTAAAATGCTTTCGTTTCTGGTCATTTATTTTGGATTTAGTTAGTGGAGAACAACGCCTCAGGCAGAGGGCTTATGGGTTATTTTAGCATTGGAGTTCTACGGAATGGGAACAAGCACAGAGCAGGGAGGTGGGGAGGCGGGGAGGTGGGGAGTTGGGGAGGCGGTAGGCAGGGGAGGCAGGATGGTGGGAAGGCAGGATGGTGGGGAGGCAGGATGGTGGGGAGGCAGTCCTCTTAGGATGTGCTGCTGAAATGATGCACACACTCAATGCTTGAGGCCACTCTGAGGGGATAGGAGCGAGGCCTCAGGGTAGCTTCAGTGGAGACAAGGAGGGAGAGGTAATTATTTGTTGTCTGCTGTCTTCCTTATCTTTGGGACATCAGCCCCTTAATTCTCTCCTTTGGCAGAGATCCAACTCAATCAGCTTGCTTCTGTCTGGGAAGTTCCAATTGCTTCTAAGGTTTTTCTAAGGCACTGGAGACCACACTGCAGTCAAAAGCAAAGGCTTTGTGTTTTATTTCATACGTGAGTTTTCATTGGTATTGTAAAATTGTCTTCTTATATAATATGTGTGTCTACATACAAATGTGCATATACACATATAATTGCATACTTGATCCTGTTTTTTGCACAACTCCTAAAACCACTAGAATCTCCAAAGTGGTCAGTGTCTTTCTATGCTAATGAGCGGTCTAATGGCTGGGACCTAATGATGTGAGCAATTGTGATTTCATAAAGCCTGCATTAAAGACCCACAGCTTTTGTCAGACTAAAGGGTAGCTGGATACATGCAGATGCCTGAAGGGTAGTCCTCTCTTCAACATGCCACAGCCTGTGCATCAATCCCCTTCTCAGTCTATACCTCTTCCTTTGTATTATAATTGTAAATGGCCAAAACTTAAGTAACTGTTACCCTAATTTCTGAGACCTGTGAGTCACAGTTAAAGGCTGTGAAAACTCAACTCATAGCCTATTTAGTAGCTTAATAACAATCTATTGTGTGCAAATGGTAACTGAGGCAGCCCTGATAATGATTCAGGTATGTGGGATCTGACATCACCTACAAGCAGACTAAGCCAGAAGAAAATTGAGTTAGAAAACACTTAGCTGGCCCAACTGGTTATGTATGAAGAGAACTTCCTTAATACATGTACAGACCAGAGAGAGTACGTTTTCAGAATTACTATAGGAAATATCACTCTGGTGTCTTCCTCTGTTTTACATATATGTATATATATATATATATATATATATATATATATATATCATCTTGATTATATCTTCTCTATTGAATTTTAGCTAAATCAAAGAACTCTTCATCGAAGAATCATTTAGAGAGTGGGATGGAATTTGGATACTCAGTTTTATGTTGTTGTCTGACAAGGCCTCCAGCATTACAATCATGTGCATGGTTTCAATCTCTCTGTGGGGTCAGGAAGCTGGGTAGAGATCAGCTAGATGCTTCTAGCACAAAGTCTCCCAGGACACAGTTCGGGGTCATCCAGGACTGTGTTCATATCGAAACACCATTGGAAGGTTCCCAGGCTCATTAGGGCAGTTGATGGATGGACTCTTCCTCACAACGTTGGGATATTCAGATCCTTCCTGACTGAGAGCCCATGTTAAGTAAGTTCCTTAACATGTGGGCTGCTGGACGACAGGCGGCTGCGGCAGCGGCGGCAGCAGTGGCTGGTCCAGCTGAAGGGCCATCAGCAGTGGAACCAAGGCGACACAGGGTCCAGTTAGGCCCTGCGCCCACGACCACTGACCTTCGCTGGCCAGCTGGGCGGCAAGCAGCTGCGGTTGTGCAGCGCCTTTCCCTGCACAGAAACCACTTCAGAACTCGGCCTCCCACCAGTCAGGAGAGGCTCATCTCCATCTTGGTTTCGGACTCCAGAGATGGGACAGACTGAGGTACACAAACATAATCCGAGGCCAACACCGCAGGGGTCTGAGCCCGACGGGCGTTGGCCTGCACCCAGGCCCTGGGTTGTTCGGGGGCCATCAGGGTGCCAACCCAACCAGGAGGTTTTTTTGCTCAGGAGGGCAGAGACGGCTAACAAGCATAGCCTGAGGCTAACAAAGTGGGGGTCCAGGCCCCAAAAGGCACAGGACTGACCCCAAGAACTGGGCGGCTTGGTGGGCCATCTGTGAGTCAACCAGCCCAGGAGGTTGTTAGCACAGCAGACTCTCCCGGTGCTTTCGGGGAGCGTGGGCATGCACGCCCGCCATCCGGGTCACCTGGCAGACCCAATTAACAGTCATAGCCCTAGGGGAACTTTGCTCAGACCTTGGCCTCCCAGGCTTTTGCCTGGACTCAGGGCCTGGGCGGCCAGGCTAACCTTGTGTGCGCCAGCCCGGTTGGGGAATCAGCTGCCCAGCGGAGTGAGCAGAACACAGAAGAGGTCACAGCAGCATACACCGTCGGCGCTCCCTGGGGGTGCACACGGGCTCCATCTGTTCCACAGACACAATCTGGGGCAAGGCCTCAGGCAGAAGCCCTCAGCTTAACTCTCTCCGCTTCAGATCAGCCTGGGCGGCCGCACCACATCTCCAGGTCCTGCAAGAGGCTAGCGGGGGCTTCCAGGCAGCCAGCTGGGAGAAGTCGGTGTGCTCCAGTAAATCCTGCGGGCCCCAGCGGGAGCCTTCGGGTGCCTGCTTCAGGATCTGAACAGCCTGGGCAGCAGCACCCTGTCTACAGGCAGTGCAGGGTGTAAGCTCTGCACCACAGGCCAACGGGGAAGGGGCAGCTTGCACTGGTGAGTCCAGCACTGACAAGACCAAGTAACACCAGTAAGAACTAGATGGCAAAAGGCAAACGCAGGAACGTCACTAACAGAAATCAAGGCAATATGGCAACATCTGAACCCAATTCTCCTCTACCAGCATGTCCTGGATACCCCATCACACCAGTTAAACAAGATTTGGATTTAAAATCACTGGTCATGATGCTGGTACAGGAACACATGAAGGACATATTTAAAAAAATTCAGGAGAAAATGGATCAAAAGTTAGAAGCCCTTGAAAGGGAAACACAAAAATCATTGAAAGAAATCCAAGAGAATACAAAAGCCAACAAGGAGGATACGCAAAAATCACTTAAAGAAATACAGGAGAACTTTGGTCAACAGGCTGAGGTCATGAAAGAGGAAACACAAAAATCTCTTAAAGAATTACAGGAAAGCACAAACAAGCAAGTGAAGGAGCTAAGCAAAACCATCCAGGATCTAAAATCAGAAGTAGAAACAACTAAGAAAACTCAAAGGGAGACAACTTTGGAGATAGAAAGCCTTGGGAAGAAATCAGGGGACAGAGATGCAAATATCAACAACAGAATACAAGAGATAGAAGAAAGAATCTCAGATGCTGAAGATTCCATAGAAACCATGGACTCAACAGTTAAAGAAAATGCACAATGCAAAAAGCTTGTAATCCAAAATATCCAGGAAATCCAGGACAAAATGAGAAGACCAAAGCTAAGGATTATAGGCATAGATGAGAGTGAAGATTTACAACTTAAAGGGCCAGCAAATATCTTCAATAAAATTATGGAAGAAAACTTCCCTAACCTAAAGAGAGAGATGCCCATGAATATACAAGAAGCCTACAGAACTCCAAACAGACTGGACCAGAACAGAAATACTTCCCGTCACATAATAATCATAACAACAAATGTTCTAAACAAAGAAAGAATATTAAAGGCAGTAAGAGAAAAAGGCCAAGTAACATATAAAGGAAGACCTATCAGAATCACAGCAGACTTTTCCCCTGAGACTATGAAGGCTAGAAGGTCCTGGGCAGATCTCATGCAGACTCTAAGAGAACACAAATGCCAACCAAAACTACTATATCCAGCAAAACTCTCAATCACCATAGATGGAGAAACTAAGATATTTCATGACAAAACCAAGTTTACCCAATATCTATCCACAAACCCAGCCCTACAAAGGATAATAGGAGGAAAACACCAATACAAGGAGGGAAACTTCACCCTGGAAAAAGCAAGATAGTAACCTTTCATCAAACCCAAAAGAAGTTAAGCAATCAAATTTAAAAAATAACATCAAAAATGATAGGAAGTAACAATCACTATTCCTTAATATCTCTTAACATTAATGGACTTAATGCCCCAATAAAAAGACACAGACTAACTGACTGGATACGTAAACAGGACCCTACATGTTGCTGCTTACAGGAAACACACCTCAGGGTCAAAGACAAACACTACCTTAGAGTAAAAGGCTGGAAGACAATTTTACAAGCAAATGGTCTCAGGAAACAAGCTGGTGTAGCCGTTTTAATATCAGATAAAATTGACTTTCAACCCAAAGTCATCAAAAGAGACTCTGAGGGACACTTCTTGCTGGTCAAAGGAAAAATACAACAAGAAGAACTCTCAATCCTGAACATCTATGCTCCAAATGCAAGGGCACCCTCTTTCGTAAAAGAAACTTTATTAAAACTAAAAACACACATTGCACCTAACACAATAATTGTGGGTGACTTCAACACTGCACTTTCCTCAATGGACCGATCAGGAAAACAGAAACTAAACAGAGACACAATGAAACTAATTGAAGCTTTGGACCAATTAGATTTAACAGATATATATAGAACATTCTATCCTAAAACAAAAGAATATACCTTTTTCTCAGCACCTCATGGTACCTTCTCCAAAATCGACCATATAATTGGTCACAAGACAGACCTCAACAAATATAAGAAGATCGAACTAATCCCATGCCTCCTATCAGATCACTATGGAGTAAAAGTGGTCTTCAATAGCAACAAAAACAACAGAAAACCCACATACACGTGGAAACTGAACAATATTCTACTCAATGATACCTTGGTCAAGGAAGAAAGAAAGAAAGAAATTAAAGACTTTTTAGAACACAATGAAAATGAAAACACAACATACCCAAATCTATGGGACACAATGAAAGCAGTGCTAAGAGGAAAACTCATAGCCCTGAGCGCCTCCAAAAAGAAAATGGAGAGAGCATACATTACCAGCTTAATGACACACCTGAAAGCCCTGGAACAAAAAGAAGCTATTTCACCCAGGAGGAGTAGAAGGCAGGAAATCATCAAACTCAGGGCCGAAATCAATCAAGTAGAAATAAAGAAACAAAGAGAACCATACAAAAAAATCAACAAAACCAGGAGCTGGTTCTTTGAGAAAATCCACAAGATAGATAAACCCTTAGCCAGACTGACCAAAGGGCACAGAGAAAGTATCCAAATTAACAAACCTTTAAATGAAAAGGGAGATATAACAACGGAAACTGAGGAAATCCAAAAAATCATCAGATCCTACTACAAGAGACTGCACTCAACACAACTGGAGAATCTGGAGGAAATGGACAATTTCCTTGACAGATACCAAATACCAAAATTAAATCAGGACCAACTAGACCATCTAAACAGTCCCATAATGCCTAAAGAAATAGGAGACATAGAAAAGTCTTCCAACCAAAAAAAAGCACAGGACCAGATGGTTTCAGCACAGAATTCTATCAGACCTTCAAAGAAGAGTTAACACCAATACTCTTCAAATTATTCCACGAAATAGAAACAGAAGGAACACTACCCAATTCCTTCTACGAAGCCACAATTACGCTGATATCAAAGGCACACAAAGATCCAACAAAGAAAGAGAACTTCAGACCAATTTCCCTTATGAACATCGATGCAAAAATACTCAATAAAATTCTTGCCAACCGAATCCAAGAACACATCAAAACGATCATCCACCATGGTCAAGTAGGCTTTATCCCGGGAATGCAGGGTTGGTTCAATATACGGAAATCCATCAATACAATCCACTACATAAACAAACTCAAAGAAAAAAACCACATGGTCATTTCATTGGATGCTGAAAAAGCATTTGACAAAATTCAGCATCCTTTCATGCTTAAAGTCTTGGAGAGAACAGGAATTCAAGGCCCATACCTAAACATAGTAAAAGCAATATACAGCAAACCGGTAGCCAGCATCAAACTAAATGGAGAGAAACTTGAAGCAATCCCACTGAAATCAGGGACCAGACAAGGCTGCCCCCTTTCTCCTTATCTTTTCAATATTGTACTTGAGGTACTAGCTCGGGCAATTCGACAAAATAAGGAGGTCAAAGGGATACAAATTGGAAAGGAAGAAGTCAAACTATCATTTGCAGACGACATGATAGTCTACCTAAGTGACCCAAAAAACTCCACTAGAGAGCTCCTACAGCTGATAAACAACTTCAGCAAAGTGGCAGGTTATAAAATCAACACAAGCAAATCAGTGGCCTTCCTATACTCAAAGGATAAGCAGGCTGAGAAAGAAATTAGGGAAATGACCCCCTTCACAATAGCCACAAACAGTATAAAGTATCTTGGGGTGACTCTTACCAAACATGTGAAAGATCTTTACGACAAGAACTTCAAGACTCTGAAGAAGGAAATGGAAGAAGACCTCAAAAAATAAGAAAACCTCCCATGCTCATGGATCGGTAGAATCAATATAGTTAAAATGGCCATTTTGCCAAAAGCACTATACAGATTCAATGCAATACCCATCAAAATCCCAACTCAATTCTTCACAGAGTTAGAAAGAGCAATTATCAAATTCATCTGGAACAACAAAAAACCCAGGATAGCTAAAATTATTCTCAGCAACAAAAGAAAATCTGGGGGAATCAGTATCCCTGACCTCAAACAATACTACAGAGCAATAGTGTTAAAAACTGCATGGTATTGATACAGTGACAGGCAGGAGGATCAATGGAACAGGACTGAAGATCAGAAATGAACCCACACACCTATGGCCACTTGATCCTCGACAAAGGAGCTGAAAACAACCAATGGAAAAAAGATAGCCTTTTCAACAAATGGTGCTGGTTCAACTGGAGGTCAGCATGCAGAAGAATGTGAATTGATCCATCCTTGTCTCCTTGTACTAAGCTCAAATCCAAATGGATCAAGGACCTCCACATAAAGCCAGACACTCTGAAGCTAATAGAAAAGAAACTGGGGAAGACCCTTGAGGACATCGGTACAAGGAGAAAGTTTCTGAACAGAACACCAATAGCGTATGCTCTAAGAGCAAGAATTGACAAATGGGACCTCATAAAATTACAAAGTTTCTGTAAGGCAAAGGACACCATCAAGAGGACAAATCGGCAACCAACAAATTGGGAAAAGATCTTCACCAATCCTACATCAGATAGAGGGCTAATATCCAATATATATAAAGAACTCAAGAAGTTAGACTCCAGAAAACCGAACAACCGTATTAAAAAATGGGGTACAGAGTTAAACAAAGAATTCTCACCTGAAGAACTTCGGATGGCGAAGAAGCATCTTAAAAAATGCTCAACTCCATTAGTCATTAGGGAAATGCAAATCAAAACAACCCTGCGATTTCATCTTACACCAGTCAAAATGGCTAAGATTAAAAATTCAGGAGACAGCAGGTGTTGGAGAGGGTGTGGAGAAAGAGGAACACTCCTCCACTGCTGGTGGGGTTGCAAATTGGTACAACCACTCTGGAAATCAGTCTGGCGGTTCCTCAGAAAACTGGGCACCTCACTTCCAGAAGATCCTGCTATACCACTCCTGGGCATATACCTAGAGGATTCCCCACCATGTAATAAGGATACATGCTCTACTATGTTCATAGCAGCCCTATTTATAATTGCCAGATGCTGGAAAGAACCCAGGTATCCCTCAACAGAAAAGTGGATGCAAAAAATGTGGTATATCTACACAATGGAGTTCTATTCAGCCATTAGAAACAATGAATTCATGAAATTCTTAGGCAATGAATCCTTAGGCAAATGGATGGAGCTAGAGAACATCATACTAAGTGAGGTAACCCAGACTCAAAAGATGAATCATGGTATGCACTCACTAATAAGTGGATATTAACCTAGAAAACTGGAATACCCAAAACATAATCCACACATCAAATGAGGTACAAGAAGAAAGGAGGAGTGGCCCCTGGTTCTGGAAAGACTCAGTGAAGCAGTATTCGGCAAATCCAGAACGGGAAGGTGGGAAGGGGTGGGTGGGAGGACAGGGGAAGAGAAGGGGGCTTACAGGACTTTCAGGGAGTGGGGGGCTAGAAAAGGGGAAATCATTTGAAATGTAAATAAATTATATCGAATAAGAAAATTGTCTTAAAAAAAAAAACGTGGGCTGCTTAATATGACAGCCTGGTTTATTTAAGATGAACAACTGAGAAAAAGTCCAGCAAGAACTCAGTCTTTCCCAGTCACATTAGAAGCATCAGGTCACTGCTTTTGCTGTATTAAGTTCTGTCAGAAGTGCTCCGCAAGACTGTAAGCATATGCAAGGCTGTTGCTGTTTAGGAACAAACCCTTTAGGTGAGAATGAGCCATGTTCCAGAGCAGGAGTAGAAGAAACAGAGTGTCTTTTCATTGCCTTCCCAGTAACTGGAAGACAAATGCCCTAGCTGCACTTGCCCACTTGGGTCTACAGTGCAAATGCAGAAACTGACGCTGCTTTGGGGAAGGAGCATGGAGCACTGAGCAGATGCCGGATGTGCCACTGTGCCGGGCACGCTCCCAACCCAACCCTCATCCCCTCTCTGGCCCAAGCTGTAATATCAATGTCCGAGTCTCTAAACAGTTTCATGGAAATCTATATTCTAGGGCTGATTCTGAGATCTTCTTGGTGATGTTGAGCCATAACCAGTGTCTATAAGTGAATTATTTCTCTGCTCATTAAATTAATGAGTGGGATTTTGACTTCCGAAGCTTGCATCTAAGAAACTGGAAAAGAGTCAATGTTCTTATTCTGTTAATGTTTTTCCTGTGTCTTCTTCAAGATCAGTGGATCCCCATATAAATTCCCTCTTTCCTCAACTTTGTCATGTGTGTGTGTGTGTGTGTGTGTGTTTGTATGTGTGTGTGTTTTCACTCTGTATTCTAAAACAGTCTCAATTCTTTCACCTAACACTGTTCTGTTTTGTAAATCTGTCTTTCAATAGTAATTTGTTCCTTAAAAAAATTTAATGGGTTTTTTAATGTGTGAGTGTTTGCCTGTATTACGCCTGTGTGCCAGGTGTATGCATTCATGGTCTGCTGAGGCCAGAAGAGGGTGTTGTATCTCCTGAAACTAGAGTTACAAACAGCTGTGAGCTACTGTGTGGGGGCCGGAAACCAAGCTGGGTATCTCTGCAAGAGCACCAAGCGTCCTTAGTGAGTTTGCACTGATACAGTTGCCCACTTTTATGCCTACACATCCCAGATGTTTTATTTGCACTTACAATCCTTGTGTTTGTCAGGAGACAGGGTCTTGCTGTGCATCCCAGTTTGGTGTCACATGTGTGGCTTCTAGTCTCAACTTCCCAAAGGCCAGGATTACAGGATGTGGACTATCAAGCCCAGCCCCCTTGCATGCTTTAATGCTGTAAATGTAGGCAGGCCTAAGATAATTCTCTCAAAGAATGGGACCCTTAGATCATCAAACAAATTAATAAGCTGAGCACAGGCCATTTTTAAGAATGAAAGCAAAATTATCCACAAGAATTTCTCAAGAGCAAATCATTAAGCAGTGAAGCTGTTCTCAGAAGTTGGAGTGGGGGGAGGTGAAGGCTTAAACACCGGGCCCTTTGAAATTAAAACTCACTTTAGAACTTGTGCTTGGAAAGACCTGCTCAGTTAAGAGGACGCAGCCCGTGTCCACATGTGAGAACATCAGCGCTCTACATCTAGTACATTCCTTGGCTTCCTCACAAAAATGTGGGCTTTTGATCTTTCTTCCAGACTAATCTCACCTGCGCTGTTTGACATAAATGTTATCTTGATCTCAGCTATGTATTTGCTTTTGTTTTGTCTCGTCTTCTATACCACTTAAATCTCACTTCAGGGGCTTTGTCATTCAAGTGGGAGTTTTCATTAAGACTGCCAGAGTGATCTCATCTGTGTGGAGTTAATCTATAGCAGTCTTTGAGATAATTTGCCAAGATTTTGAAAGGACTGGAGTTTAATGAGTAAGCGTGCCTGTTTTGTTCATAATATTGTACTCAACATAAAAATCAAAAGGACTTTAAAAATCACAATTATTTCTCATAGACTAAGAATCAGTTGAATTTCAAGACAGACATACATACGAGTATCTAAAAGATAACACCTGCTCTAGCTTCCTTTCTGTTGCTGTGATAGAACACTGCAAAAATCAACTTAGAGGCACAGGGTTTATTCCGTGTATGCTTCCAGGTCACAGTTCATCACTGAGGAACGTCAGCAAAGGATCTTAGGCAAGAACTGGAAGAAAAACCACGGAAGAATGCTATTGGCTGGCTAGGTCTCAGCCTCAAATATGTACAGACCGGAAGCAGCTTCATAGATGTGTGTGTGTGTGTGTGTGTGTGTGTGTGTGAGAGAGAGAGAGAGAGAGAGAGAGAAAGACCTATGGTGGCCAGTCCCTCCCATACCAATCAGGACAATCTCCACAGATATACTCATAGGTCAACGTGCTCTAGATAACTCCTCAGTTGAAACTCTATTCTCAGATGCCTCTGTGCTATGTGATGTTGGCCAGTAAAGTTAACAAGGATAACAGTAATGATTTATCTTGGTTTCTGGTTTTGGTTCACTGTTGCTTGACAGTATTACTATAGACCTGTGGTGAAGTAGGGCAGCAGGGTGGGAAGGACACAGCAGAAGAGCTGCTGGCATCATGTTAACTGGTAAGCGGAGAAACAACAGGGGACTGAGGCAAGGTATATGCTTCTAGGGAAGGCCCCACTTCCCACAGCCAGACCAACACCGCCACCCCTAAAGTACTAACATATTGTCAATTCACCAAGGGATTAACATTTAAATTAAAATCTTTATAACACAGTTCTCTAAGGCCTCAGTTCCACCAACTACACTGAGTTCTAAGCCTTCCCATATAAGGATGTATTGGGTACACCACATTCAAACCATAAGAGAAGTCCTTTTCAAAATTCAGGTTTCTTCTTTTTCCTCGGGATAGACAAAACAACACAGGTGATAAAGTATAACTATTGAAGCAGGAATTCCGTTTCAGGAGGTGTTTATCAAATTAGTCTCTCCATGTTTGTTTTAGTTATTGTACTATTGCTATGAAGAGACTCCATGACCAGTCAATTCTTATAAAAGAAAGCATTTAAGCAGGGCCCCCACGCCCTTTCAGTTTCAGAGGTCAGTCCACTATCATGGCGGGAAGCACAGCAGCACACAGTATTGGTACTGGAGAAGTAGCTGAGAGTTATGTCCTAATCTACAGGAAGCAGTGGGGAAGAAAGAGACAGAGAGAGAGAGAGAGAGAGAGAGAGAGAGAGAGAGAGAGAGAGAGAGAGAGAGAGAGAGAGAGAGAGTCTGGCATGGGCTTTGGAAACCTCAAAGCTCATCCTCAGTGACACACTTCCTTCACCAGGACCACACCTCCTCATCCTCAAAGAGTTCTGCTCCCTAATGACTGAGCATTCAATTACAGGAGCCTTGGGGGCATTATCATTCAAGCCACCACAATATTGTCCTTTGAAATTTCTACTGTTTAAAAATTATTGCAGGGGCTGGAGAGATGGCTCAGTGGTTAAGAGCACTGACTACTCTTCCAAAGGCCCTTAGTTCAAATCCCAGCAACAACATAGTGGCTCACAACCATGCGTAATGAGATCCGACGTCCTCTTCTGGTGTGTCTGAAGACAGCTACAGTGTACTTACATATAATAAATAAGTAAATCTTTTTTAATTTAAATAAATCTTTTTTAAAAAATTATTGCATACATTTAAGGTGCAGACGATGTCTTGATATACATATATGCAGTGAAGTAAAATAATTGCTACAGAAAACAATCCACATACCCATTGTCTCATATTTTTCTTTGTCTTCATCTGGCTTTACTTTCCCAACTCCTCAGCCTACTTACAATCCCGTGCTTTTCCAAGTTTCCTTCCCTCTTCTCCTTGTAACTCCTCCTCCTCTCTCTCTCTCCCTCTCTCTCTCTTTGGAATTTCTGTAAACAAATATAACTGTTCTCATTAGGTCCTGCCTGTCATGTCTTCTAAGAAAGGTGTTCTTCAAATCTTTCCAAAGTTACCATAACATCACCACTCACCACAGATGCTCTCTGTGAGAGACTCACCACAGATGTCTCATCACCAGAGCAGCCCACTCCTGGGCTGAGCTCAGATCTCATTGACTTGGCTGCTTCCTGGGTTATCTACACATTTGTTGGTCGGGAACCTAAAACACTACAGATTCAAATCCAAACATAGTATATGTCTATTTGGCTATATTTAGCCTGTGATCTCCATTGAGGGATGGCATCCCCCTTCTCTAAGGTACCTTGCCAGCCACCTATGGGCCAGTCCTTTACGGTTAGACTTATGTTATTCCATGTCAATTCCACCCTAGCTTAGGACCTTATCACTTCAACCTTGGACCATTGCAGCAACCTGCGATGTGGCGGTCATCTCCAACTTCCTCTGTCTTCCAGCCACTCTGCTCTGTTCTCCTTGATGTCTCTTCCCAACAAAAGCATAAGGATCATCATGGTGATACAGTTTCAGTCTTCTTTGAGAATGGAGTCCATGTTCCCCAAGTCAAAAAGGACTCAGTGGGACTCTGCTCTCTTCCCCAGCTCACCTCCTCCTGTATGACTTGCATTCTGGCCACGCTGTGCTTGTGGATCTCTGAATACTTCTCACTCCTGCATGTCTGTACTTTTCCAAACTTGTTTGCTCTGCTGTATTCCCCTCTTTCTCAAACTATTTTTTCCTCTTATTTTTTTCTGAATTCACCGGATGTACTCAGGTTTTAGACACTCAACTCATTTATCGACTATTTGGGTAGCTTTCCCTGATGCCCCTAAAGGAAATCATCACAGAATACCTGGCCCTGTTCTTGTATTCTCAGCAAACCTGTTTGCTTTATTATAGCTTGTATTCATTGTCTCCTGCAACACTATCCTAAAGTCTTCAGAGGAGGGACTGTTTCTGAACTACTCTTATTTCTCTCTACACTTTTGGTACAATATTAGGTGTAATGATTGCCTTAACTTGCTGCATTTTGTCTATAAAAGCACCAAATGCTGTTTTGTCTCTTTTGCTGGTCAACAAACGGTACAAAAATAATAATTTCTCTTTTCAAATCTTTCTATTACCACACTCTCCTGTTCTAGACACATAATATACAAAGGAAGTCAGGACAAGAACTCAAACAGGACAGGAACCTGGAGGCAGGAACTGATGCAGAGGCCATGGATGAATGCTGTTTACTGGCTTCTTCAGCCTTCTTTGTTAATAGAACCCAGGAGCACCAGCCCAGGGACGGCGCCATCCACAATGGGCTGGGCGCTCCCCCATCAATCGCTAGTTAGGAAAATGTCCCACAGGCTTCTCTACAGCCCAGTCTTACAGAGACATTTTCTCAATTGAGGCTCCCTCCTCTCTAGTGACTCTAGCTTATGTCAAGTTGACATAAAACTAACCAGCAATATATCCAGATAAACCTAAATGACATTAAGTGAAAAGAACAATGTGAAAAGAAGAATGTTTATTTTTGTAACTCTGACCGTCAACAGGATGTCATCAAATTAAAACAGGTGGTGAGCTGGGACATTTCAAGTCGGATCCCATATGCCCTTTCAAGGAACAATCTGCTGTGCAGCCGTTAGCCATCTAGTCCATACTCAATAGGTGGCATTGCCTATGCTACTATTTTACAGGAAGGTGTCTTCTATTCTCAACCAGAGCCTCCTAGGAGGTAATTCTCTGTAGCCAGTGTCCAGTTTACTAAGAGATGAATGAAATAGCCTCAGAACAATTCAACTCTCCTTGCTGTAACTGCCTGTTCACCAAGCCTATGCATTATTTATCCACTGGGCAACAAGACATAAATAAATTCCCCACTCTGCCTACAGGCAAAGTTTATTTGGCCTTGAAACATTAGATTCAGACCCGTATGAGATTTCACACTTGGAGAACATCACCCATGAGCCACTAAACTTGGATGCATCTGCATAAATTTGGGTGTAGCAATAACTTAATCCCTTCAATACTGGATAAACGCCTTTGCACAAAGCCTGAGATTTTGGAAGCAAAGGCGCTTTTCACTTGATTTTGAAGGTAGTTTGCTTCTACTAATCTCCCTCAACTTGTATTTTGTCTTTTCTAGTTTTTAGAGTAGATAAGAGCTTTTGGTAATCAAAGCAATACACTGGTTATTTATTGTATGGAGAATATAAATTTTGAGCTCAGTAGTGTTGTACTTGTACTCTAGTTTGGTTCTAAAACCAAACTTTTTGGCAAAACTCATGCGCAAAACAATTACCCTTGGCGGTCATCCGGCCAAAGCAGACATCTCTTTTCTTCAAGTCCTCTGCAGCCAGATCTTGTGTTTGCACAGACTGCTGTTTTGTCATTCTGACATCAAATGAAGCTTCTAGATTGCATTTGAGAGCCATTACACAAGTAACAGATAATCTATTCATTTAAAAGAAAGAGTAAGGATACTTTTTAGGAGTATGAGATATTCATTCAATCAAAGGCCAGCAGGATTGCTGAGTCAGGAACAGATTTGCTTCACTTTCATTTACATACGAATGGATGGTGTTTGGTGATGTAACAGACAGAATTACAGTAATAGCCTCTCTCATTCTGTTAGCTATCACACAGAAGCTAAATGTCTGTACTCTGTCACTACAGTGGGGCTTAATTGTCCCCAATACCTCATCACAAATCTACAGAAAGATGCTATCCTTTGTTTTGTATCACTCTGCTCTATCATTCTTGTCTGACAAGTCACATCTGAGTTCTTGGGCTCCAACTCCAAACACATGGGAGAAAAAAATGGATTTGTCCCAACTCCCCCAAAATTAAAAAAAAAAAAAACATGAAAGATATTACTGATTGCATTATCTGAGATTCCGCTTTTAGGGGCATGTTCATAATTGCTAATGGTTTCCACTATCAGAAACATCCTATGACATAGATTGAGGGCCTGGTATGCAGAATGCATATACAATGGGGGCTTCTCATGAGAAGGTTTTCTGCCCTGTCCAATGGATGATGTTTTAACTCTGGTATTCAAATCTACCCAAGACTAACTAAAATTTCATCTGGCTTCTGGAAGTACCAACCTCTCAGTGATGATTCTACTGATACAAAACCATCAAAGATGAATAAAAAGGAAAATGTGTGAGAGGATTTAGGGTGTTGACACCTGAAGTAGAAAAACAGTGAAGTTGGCTGCCCTTCTTTGGATTATCTCTCCAGACCTTGAAGCCACGTTACAAAGTTGATATGAGCTATATTTCATATTTCAAAGGGATAAATAGAAATTGAAAGATATTTAGTATCCTACCCAAGACAATAGATGTTAAATGTGGTACAGCAGAAATATAAAGGCTTAATCTGCCATTAGGACTCCAGTGGCTGCACTATATCATACAATTAAAATTATCCCCAAATCCCTTGTTTCCTCTCATGCTGTATCACAAAGATACTCTTGTTTCTTTTTATGACAGTTTTTATTAAGCAAGAGGTTTCTGAGCATTGATTTATTTAAAATATTTACATATAGTTTACTAGATATATAACAAGGATTCTCAGGCCAATAAGAAAAGGAGTCAGGTGTCATTGTCCACTCAAAGTGCATGCTGTTTCATTTAAATACCTTGTTTCACTCTCTCATTCCTACACAGGAGTTCTGAGTCCTAGATCTCCTCTGCTTCCCCATTATCCATAGACTAACCTCTTCTCTGCAGCTAGGAGAGCATAAATCCAGACCAAAATGGAATGTGGGAGCAGGCTTGGGGGTCATTGCTTCACATAAAAAACTTCTGACAGTATTTCTGTGTCCACCCCACACAGATCCAATTTGCAGAGGACGAAAGAACTTTCCATCTCCTAAAGCTCCCACTGCAGGGCTTCTGTGATGCATCTCGACTTGACTCCTCCATCTGACACTTCAGTTTCCTCTGTGTGGCTAATTCTCTTACTATTTGCTGTTTTCTTCTTGACTTTCCAAAACTGTATTACTGTTATGTTTACACCTTCACCTTTTAACTTGTAGGCTGTCTATGAAAGTCTTTACATAACTGAACCACTGATTCCTTAAGTTTCCTTCCCACTTGGATGCAGAGATTCATTTTCTTTCTTTCTTTCTTTCTTTCTTTCTTTCTTTCTTTCTTTCTTTCTTTCTTTCTTTCTTTCTTTCTTCCTTTCTTTCTCTCCTCTTCTCCAAGGGTTGTATACAGAAGTACTGGAGCTGGCCATTCAGACTTAGGCCTAGGCTACATGATCCCAGTAAGTCAGGTCCCAAGGAGGAAGATGAATGGGCATACTGGCTGACTAGAAAGAGTACATGAATTCTGAATAGCCCAGCAATTAAACAAGCCAGATATCAAGGACTTGATTTAAGAAATGCTGCAAAATGATGCTGTGATCCATGCTTCTTGGGAAACTGCATCCAACATGGGAGGATGAGATCTCAATCCCTGTCACCTGGGAAACCAACCCAGCTGGACCAATTCGATCCTATCCCCCTTGACTTTCACCTTTGAACTAAGGTGAAAGAATTACTGGCTAGTATCAACAAAACAAGCACACAGCAGCATCACAGGAGGTCTTTCAATTCCTCACACATCACAGAGCTCAGGAATAGGCTATTCTTTGTGCCCTATGAGATATTACCATATGTATCTACCCAGGGAACCCTTCCCTTCTTTTTTATTATTTTTTATTTTCTATATTCTTTGTTTACATTCTAAATGATTTTCCCTTTCCCCATTCCCCCCTCCCCCAAAATCCCATAAGCCCTCTTCCCTCTGCCCATTCTCTGATCTACTCCCTCCAACTTCCCTGTTCTGGAATTCCCCTACAATGCTGGATCAAGCCTTTCCAGGACCAGGGAACTCTCCTTCCTTCTTCTTGGGAGTCATTTGATATGTGAATTGTGTCTTGACTCAGAGCTTCTGAGCTAATGTCCACTCATCAGTGACTGCATTCCATGTGTGTTCTTTTGTGATTGGGTTACCTCACTTAGGATGATATTTTCCAGATCCAACCATTTGCCTAAAAATTTCATGAATTCATTGTTTTTAATAGCTGAGTAGTATTCCATTGTGTAAATATACCACATTTTCTGTATCCATTCCTCCACTGAGGGACATCTGGGTTCTTTCCAGCTTCTGGCTATTATAAATAGGGTTGCTATGAACATAGTGGAGCATGTGTCCTTATTGCATGCTAGGGAATCCTCTGGATATATGCCCAGGAGTGGTATTATAGGGTCCTCCGGAAGTGTTATGCCCAGATTTCTGAGGAACCGCCAGATTGATTTCCAGAGTGGTTGTTAAGATGATACTGTCAATCACCGTGATGCAGATGGATTGAGCTGAAATTGAAAGAAAAAGCTACATGAAATCTTTTTATGTTCAGTGGTTTTACAAATTGAAAGCAGCCATGATGGTGGGAATTATTTTAGAAAATGGACAAATGGTCTACTCCTGCCTTCCTCAAGACAGGGTGACATTTAGACCCTTAAGAGCATACCACTGATCAGTATCCAGGCTGCACCTTTCTTTACCCCTCAGCTTGCCCATGATTAAATTGGTAGAACACTCTGCTTTTCTTTCTCCTTAGATAATGTTATTGAGCCTTGAGCTAGATAATAAAAATAAGTAATATAATACTATGCAGGCTGTTCTCTGAACATACAGTCAGTAAATTCTCCATGCACACTCTGTAGTAAAAACAACAAGACTCCTAGGAAATAAAAAACAGAGGAATCTTTGGGTTCCCTCCTTATCTTCTACAAGGTAGCAAATTTAAATCACTCTTCACAGAAAGATTAAAATAATTATCTGTTGTGAAGGCAGAAAAGGGTGTCAGTTCAACATATTATTACTTTATATTTCTACATAAATATATTTACAAAGCAAGTCCATATGCCTTATCATCTTCAACTCTGTTAACATCCTTTTATTTAAGAGTTCCAATACAACTCTCACCTTGTTTTCCCCTTTAACTTACAAATAAAACAGACTTTAGTGGAAAAAAATACAGATCGAAGTTCAGTTTCATGTGAGGAATAAGGCTGCACAAACTGTATGCTAGATCCATATCTCCAGCTTTATGAACATTGCTCTGACTGCTTGAATTAACGTCAATGCTATGTCCCTCAATGAAAATGGATGTTGAATCAGGACAGTGTGTATATTTATCACTGTGAAAAAATAATGTTGTGAGGTAGACAGCTCAGATAATGTTAGATAACTACAACATGCCAGGTACTCTATGTTTGCATCTGAAAGACAAAAGTAGACACCAAAGTGAGCAAATCAGAAGGCAGCTTCATGACTTCAGAACTCGGCCTCCCGACAGTCAGGAGAGGCTCACCTCCATCTTGGTTTCGGACTCCAGAGATATCAGACAGACTGAGATCAACCTGGGCGGCAGCACCACATCTCCAGGTCCTGCAAAAGGCTAGAGGGGTTTCCAGGCGACCAGCTGGGAGAAGTCAGTGTGCTCCAGTGAATCCAGCGGGCCCCAGCGGGAGCCTTCTGGTGCCTGCTTCGGGATCTGAACAGCCTGGGCAGCAGCACCGTCTACAGGCAGTGCAGGAGGTAAGCTGTGCACCAGAGGCCAACTGGGAAGGGGCAGCTTGCACTGGTGAGTCCAGCACTGACAAGACAAACTAACAGCAGTGAGAACTAGATGGCAAAAGGCAAACGCAGGAACGTCACTAACAGAAATCAAGGCAATATGGCAACATCTGAACCCAATTCTCCTCTACCAACATGTCCTGGATACCCCCATCACACCAGTAAAACAAGATTTGGATTTAAAATCACTGGTCATGATGCTGGTACAGGAACACATGAAGGACATATTTAAAGAAATTCAGGAGAAAATGGA
Organism: Apodemus sylvaticus; assembly: GCF_947179515.1. NCBI lineage: Eukaryota > Metazoa > Chordata > Mammalia > Rodentia > Muridae > Apodemus > Apodemus sylvaticus. Next base: position 16,903,661 of record NC_067487.1, read on the forward strand.
TCAAAAGTTAGAAGCCCTTGCAAGGGAAAGACAAAAATCATTGAAAGAAATCCAGGAGAATACAAAAGCCAACAATGAGGAAACGCAAAAAACACTTAAAGAAATACAGGAGAACTTTGGTCAACAGGCTGAGGTCATGAAAGAGGAAACACAAAAATCTCTTAAAGAATTACAGGAAAGCACAAACAAGCAAGTGAAGGAGCTAAGCAAAACCATCCAGGATCTAAAGTCAGAAGTAGAAACAACTAAGAAAACTCAAAGGGAGACAACTTTGGAGATAGAAAGCCTTGGGAAGAAATCAGGGGACAGAGATGCAAATATCAACAACAGAATACAAGAGATAGAAGAACGAATCTCAGATGCTGAAGATTCCATAGAAACCATGGACTCAACAGTTAAAGAAAATGCAAAATGCAAAAAGCTTGTAACCCAAAATATCCAGGAAATCCAGGACAGAATGAGAAGACCAAACCTAAGGATTATAGGCATAGAAGAGAGTGAAGATTTACAACTTAAAGGGCCAGCAAATATCTTCAATAAAATTATGGAAGATACCTCCCTAACCTAAAGAGAGAGATGCCCATGAATATACAAGAAGCCTACAGAACTCCAAACAGACTGGACCAGAACAGAAATACTTCCCGTCACATAATAATCATAACAACAAATGTTCTAAACAAAGAAAGAATATTAAAGGCAGTAAGAGAAAAAGGCCAAGTAACATATAAAGGAAGACCTATCAGAATCAGAGCAGACTTTTCACCTGAGACTATGAAGGCTAGAAGGTCCTGGGCAGATCTCATGCAGACTCTAAGAGAACACAAATGCCAACCAAAACTACTATATCCAGCAAAACTCTCAATCACCGTAGATGGAGAAACTAAGATATTTCATGACAAAACCAAGTTTACCCAATATCTATCCACAAACCCAGCCCTACAAAGGATAATAGGAGGAAAACACCAATACAAGGAGGGAAACTTCACCCTGGAAAAAGCAAGATAGTAACCTTTCATCAAACCCAAAAGAAGTTAAGCAATCAAATTTAAAAAATAACATCAAAAATGATAGGAAGTAACAATCACTATTCCTTAATATCTCTTAACATCAATGGACTTAATGCCCAAATAAAAAGACACAGACTAACTGACTGGATACACAAACAGGACCCTACATTTTGCTGCTTACAGGAAACACACCTCAGGGTCAAAGACAAACACTACCTTAGAGTAAAAGGCTGGAAGACAATTTTACAAGCAAATGGTCTCAGGAAACAAGCTGGAGTAGCCATTTTAATATCAGATAAAATTGACTTTCAACCCAAAGTCATCAAAAGAGACTCTGAGGGACACTTCTTGCTGGTCAAAGGAAAAATACAACAAGAAGAACTCTCAATCCTGAACATCTATGCTCCAAATGCAAGGGCACCCTCTTTCGTAAAAGAAACTTTATTAAAACTCAAAGCACACATTGCACCTAACACAATAATTGTGGGTGACTTCAACACTGCACTTTCCTCAATGGACCGATCAGGAAAACAGAAACTAAACAGGGACACAATGAAACTAATTGAAGCTTTGGACCAATTAGATTTAACAGATATATATAGAACATTCTATCCTAAAGCAAAAGAATATACCTTTTTCTCAGCACCTCATGGTACCTTCTCCAAAATCATATAATTGTCTTGTGACCATATAATTGGTCACAAGACAGACCTCAACAAATATAAGAAGATCGAACTAATCCCATGCTTCCTATCAGATCACTATGGAGTAAAAGTGGTCTTCAATAGCAACAAAAACAACAGGAAACCCACATACACGTGGAAACTTAACAATATTCTACTCAATGATACCTTGGTCAAGGAAGAAATAAAGAAAGAAATTAAAGACTTTTTAGAACACAATGAAAATAAAAACACAACATACCCAAATCTATGGGACACAATGAAAGCAGTGCTAAGAGGAAAACTCATAGCCCTGAGTGCCTCCAAAAAGAAAATAGAGAGAGCATACACTACCAGCTTAATGACACACCTGAAAGCCCTGGAACAAAAAGAAGCTATTTCACCCAGGAGGAGTAGAAGGCAGGAAATCATCAAACTCAGGGCTGAAATCAATCAAGTAGAAACAAAGAGAACCAAACAAAAAAATCAACAAAACCAGGAGCTGGTTCTTTGAGAAAATCAACAAGATAGATAAACCCTTAGCCAAACTGACCAAAGGGCACAGAGAAAGTATCCAAATTAACAAACTTAGAAATGAAATGGGAGATATAACAACAGAAACTGAGGAAATCCAAAAAATCATCAGATCCTCCTACAAGAGCCTGTACTCAACACAACTGGAGAATATGGAGGAAATGGACAATTTCCTAGACAGATACCAAATACCAAAATTAAATCAGGACCAACTACACCATCTAAACAGTCCCATAATGCCTAAAGAAATAGAAGGAGTCATAGAAAGTCTTCCAACCAAAAAAAGCACAGGACCAGATGGTTTCAGTGCAGAATTCTATCAGACCTTCAAAGAAGAGTTAACACCAATACTCTTCAAACTATTCCACAAAATAGAAACAGAAGGAACACTACCCAATTCCTTCTACGAAGCCACAATTATGCTGATACCAAAGCCACACAAAGATCCCACAAAGAAAGAGAACTTCAGACCAATTTCCCTTATGAACATCGATGCAAAAATACTCAATAAAATTCTTGCCAACCGAATCCAAGAACACATCAAACCGATCATCCACTATGATCAAGTAGGCTTTATCCTGGGAATGCAGGGTTGGTTCAATATACGGAAATCCATCAATGCAATCCACTACATAAACAAACTCAAAGAACAAAACCACATGGTCATTTCATTGGATGCTCAAAAATCATTTGACAAAATTCAGCATCCTTTCATGCTTAAAGTCTTGGAGAGAACAGGAATTCAAGGCCCATACCTAAACATAGTAAAAGCAATATACAGCAAACCGGTAGCCAGCATCAAACTAAATGGAGAGAAACTTGAAGCAATCCCACTGAAATCAGGGACCAGACAAGGCTGCCCCCTTTCTCCTTATCTTTTCAATATTGTACTTGAGGTACTAGCTCGGGCAATTCGACAACATAAGGAGATCAAAGGGATACAAATTGGAATGGAAGAAGTCAAACTATCATTTGCAGATGACATGATAATCTACCTAAGTGACCAAAAAAAAAAAAAAAAAAAAAAAAAAACTCCACTAGAGAGCTCCTACAGCTGATAAACAACTTCAGCAAAGTGGCAGCTTATAAAATCAACACAAGCAAATCAGTGGCCTTCCTATACTCAAAGGATAAGCAGGCTGAGAAAGAAATTAGGGAAATGACCCCCTTCACAATAGCCACAAACAGTATAAAGTATCTTGGGGTGACTCTTACCAAACATGTGAAAGATCTGTATGACAAGAACTTCAAGACTCTGAAGAAGGAAATGGAAGAAGACCTCAAAAAATGGGAAAACCTCCCATGCTCATGGATCAGTAGAATCAATATAGTTAAAATGGCCATTTTGCCAAAAGCAATATACAGATTCAATGCAATACCCATCAAAATCCCAACTCAATTCTTCACAGAGTTAGAAAGAGCAATTATCAAATTCATCTGGAACAACAAAAAACCCAGGATAGCTAAAACTATTCTCAGCAACAAAAGAAAATCTGGGGGAATCAGTATTCCTGACCTCAAGCAATACTACAGAACAATAGTGTTAAAAACTGCATTGTATTGGTACAGTGACAGGCAGGAGGATCAATGGAACAGGATTGAAGATCCAGAAATGAACCCACACACCTATGGCCACTTGATCCTCGACAAAGAGGCTGAAAACATCCAATGGAAAAAAGATAGCCTTCTCAACAAATGGTGCTGGTTCAACTGGAGGTCAGCATGCAGAAGAATGCGAATTGATCCATCCTTGTCTCCTTGTACTAAGCTGAAATCCAAATGGATCAAGGACCTCCACATAAAGCCAGACACTCTGAAGCCAATAGAAAAGAAACTGGGGAAGACCCTTGAGGACATCAGTACAGGGAGAAAGTTTCTGAACAGAACACCAATAGCGTATGCTCTAAGAGCAAGAATTGACAAATGGGACCTCATAAAATTACAAAGTTTCTGTAAGGCAAAGGACACCATCAAAAGGGCAAATCGGCAACCAAGAAATTGGGAAAAGATCTTCACCAATCCTACATCAGATAGAGGGCTAATATCCAATATATATAAAGAACTCAAGAAGTTAGACTCCAGAAAACCAAACAACCCTATTAAAAAATGGGGGTAGAGAGTTAAACAAAGAATTCTCACCTGATGAACTTCGGATGGCAGAGAAACACCTTAAAAAATGCTCAACTTCATTAGTCATTAGGGAAATGCAAATCAAAACAACCCTGAGATTTCATCTTACACCAGTCAGAATGGCTAAGATTAAAAATTCAGGAGACAGCAGGTGTTAGAGAGGGTGTGGAGAAAGAGGAACACTCCTTCACTGCTGGTGGGGTTGCAAATTGGTACAACCACTCTGGAAATCAGTCTGGCGGTTCCTCAGAAAACTGGGCACCTCACTTCCAGAAGATCCTGCTATACCACTCCTGGGCATATACCCAGAGGATTCCCCACCATGTAATAAGGATACATGTTCTACTATGTTCATAGCAGCCCTATTTATAATTGCCAGATGCTGGAAAGAACCCAGGTATACCTCAACAGAAGAGTGGATGCAAAAAATGTGGTATATCTACACAATGGAGTACTATTCAGCCATTAGAAACAATGAATTCATGAAATTCTTAGGCAAATGGATGGAGCTAGAGAACATCATACTAAGTGAGGTAACCCAGACTCAAAAGGTGAATCATGGTATACACTCACTAATAAGTGGATATTAACCTAGAAAACTGGAATACCCAAAACATAATCCACACATCAAATGAGGTACAAGAAGAAAGGAGGAGTGGCCCTGGTTCTGGAAAGACTCAGTAAAGCAGTATTCAGCAAAACCAGAACGGGGAAATGGGAAGGGGTGGGTGGGAGGACAGGGGAAGAGAAGGGGGCTTACGGGACTTTCGGGGAGTGGGGGGGGGCTAGAAAAGGGGAAATCATTTGAAATGTAAATAAATTATATCGAATTAAAAAACCTAAAAAAAAAAAAAAAAAGAAGGCAGCTTCACCTGGGAAATAGTGCTGCCTTCCTGTCTCACCCCTTGCACTTCCTGGAGCCCTCTTTACACTTTCTCCTGAGAAGAGGACTTTATTGGGGGCTTTGTTCATAGATGCAATGAAACATAATCACAAAAAAAAATTGCAAAAAAGACTATTTGTTGAGAAAGACCTAAAAGGAATATATTGTTACATCTGAAGGATAGCCTAGGAAAGTTGATAGAGTGAAGGAGAATATCAAGTCTTAGAAGAAGAAAGGGTGAGATAGTTTTGAGCAAGGAAGAGGGGAGATTTGTCTAAGACAAAGGAACAAAAAGACCTTTAAGGTAGGAATGATGTATAACATAGTGTCACATCTTTATTTACTAACAGTTCAAAATCATACAGCCCCTTGGCCCAAGTTTTCACTTCCATGCCAAAAATCAAAACTGCAAAAGAAGACACGAACAGACTTCTTTTCAGGCAGCAAATACATGCTTCCTCACTAAAACCCTTCCTGGGTCTTTTATCTTTAAACTTTATCTTTGATTTAGATTGAAAAGGATTGTCCAGGTAAAGCAATTTCAGGCGTCATTGAACAGGAAAGATTTTGCCTGAGGAATCTATCCATGGAATCTATCACATGCTATTAGTTGTGTGTGTCCCTATGTACTTGTAATTATTTTGTAGTTTTGACACGGGCAAAAATATAAGTCCAACATTCTGATAGCCGTATTAAGATTGAATAGGTAAAATTTCCAGCCTGAAAATAAATGAAGCATATGACACAATTAGATATTGCAATGGCTAGTGTCAAGGCTGAGGGCTATTGCAGACCTTCTCAGCAAGACTTAGGAGCTTCCATGAACATGACAACACACTAACTTACCCCTCCTTAACTTGTTTCCTCACTGAATGGATATTTACTGAACAACTATTCTGTGTTAAGCTACAATCATAGTGTTTGCTTTCTGGAGAAAGTTAACACAAAAAAGTACTTTCCCTATGGACATTCAATTCTGTGTGAAAACAAAAACAAAAACAAGCAAATGGTGTCAGGAAAACATGTTACAAAGTAGTCTACAGAGACATAGAAAGCCAAGACTTAAGTTGTGTGGGCAGAGAGCTCTCCAAGGAGGCCTGATTCACTAAAGAAAAGTATGCATACTAAGAAACAAAATGGAGAGAAATAAAGAAAACTGCAAGGAGGAAGAGAAAGAGGAGAAGAAGGAGAAGAAGGAGAAGAAGGAGGAGGAGGAGTAGAAGAAGAAGAAAAGGAGTATGAGGAGAAAAAAAAGGAGGATGGGGAGGGGAGGAAGAGAGGGAGGGGGAGGAGGAGAAAGAAGAGAGGGAGTGGGAGGAGGAGGAGAAGGAAGCGGAAGAGGGGGAGGGGGAGTGGAGGAAGAGAGGGAGGAGGAGAAAGAGGAGGAGGAGGAGCAGGAGGAGGAGGAGGAGGAGGAGAAAAAGATATCTTAGAATTTTCACCTGAAGAAATTCGGATGGCCGAGAGGCACCTTAAGAAGTGCTCAACATGAAAGGATGCTGAATTTTGTCAAATGCTTTTTCTGCATCTAATGAGATGATTATATGTTTTTTTTTTTCCTTTGAGTTTGCTTATGTAGTGGATAGCATTGATGGATTTCCTTATATTGAAACATCCCTGCATCCCTGGGATGAAGCCTACTTGATCATGGTGGATGATCATTTTGATGTGTTCTTGGATTCGGTTGGCAAGAATTTTATTAAGTATTTTTGCATCAATATTCATAAGAGAAAATGGCCTGAAGTTCTCTTTCTTTGTTGGATCTTTGTGTGGTTTTGGTATCAGCATAATTGTGGCTTCATAGAATGAGTTGGGTAGAGTTCCTTCTGTTTCTATTTTGTGGAATAGTTTGAAGGGTATTGGTGGTAGGTCTTCTATGAAGGTCTGATAGAATTCTGCACTGAAGCCATCTGGTCCCGTGGTTTTTTTTTTTTTTTTTTTTTTGGTTGGGAGACTTTCTATGACCCTTTTTATTTCTTCAGGTGTTATGGGACTGTTTAGTTGATCTATTTGATCCTGATTTAGTTTTGGTGTCAGATATCTGTCTAGGAAACTGACCATTTCCGACAGATTCTCTAGTTGTGTTGTAGTAGGATCTAATGATTTTTTTAATTTCCTCAGTTTCTGTTGTTATATCTCCCTTTTCATTTCTAAGTTTGTTAATCTGTACACTGTCTTTGTGCCCTTTGGTTAGTCTGGCTAAGGGTTTATCTATCTTGTTGATTTTCTCAAAAAACCAGCTCCTGGTTTTGTTGATTCTTTGTATGGTTCTCTTTGTTTCTACTTGATTGATTTCGGCCCTGAGTTTGATGATTTCCTGCCTTCTACTCCTCCTGGGTGAAATAGCTTCTTTTTGTTCCAGGGCTTTCAGGTGTGTCATTAAGTTGTTAGTGTATGCTCTCTCCATTTTCTTTTTGGAGACACTCAGGGCTATGAGTTTTCCTCTTAGCACTGCTTTCATTGTGTCCCATAGATTTGGGTATGTTGTGTCTTCATTTTCATTAAGTTCTAAAAAGTCTTTATTTCTTTATTTCTTCCTTGACCAAGGTATCATTGAGTAGAATATTGTTCAGTTTCCACTTGTATGTGGGGTTTCTGTTGTTTTTGTTGCTATTGAAGACCACTTTTACTCCATAGTGATCTGATAGGAGGCATGGGATTAGTTCGATCTTCTTATATTTGTTGGGGTCTGTCTTGTGACCAATTATATGGTCGATTTTGGAGAAGGTATCATGAGGTGCTGAGAAAAAAGTATATTCTTTTGCTTTAGGATAGAATGTTCTATATATATCTGTTAAATCTAATTGGTCCAAAGCTTCAATTAGTTTCATTGTGTCCCTGTTCAGTTTCTGTTTTCCTGATCGGTCCGTTGAGGAAAGTGCAGTGTTGAAGTCCCCCACAATTGTGTTAGGTACAATGTGTGCTTTGAGCTTTAATAAAGTTTCTTTTATGAATGAGGGTGCCCTTGCATTTGGAGCATAGATGTTCAGGATTGAGAGTTCTTCTTGTTGTATTTTTTCCTTTGACCAGCAAGAAGTGTCCCTCAGAGTCTCTTTTGATGACTTTGTGTTGAAAGTTAATTTTATCTGATATTAGAATGGCTACTCCAGCTTGTTTCCTGAGACCATTTGCTTGTAAAATTGTCTTCCAGCCTTTTACTCTAAGGTAGTGTTTGTCTTTTACCCTGAGGTGTAGTTTCCTGTATACAGCAAAATGTAGGGTCTTCTTTACGTATCCAGTCAGTTAGTCTGTGTCTTTTTATTGGGGCTTTGAGTCCATTGATGTTAGGAGATATTAAGGAATAGTGATTGTTACTTCCTGTCAAGGCACAAATCGCATAACAAATGACTCCCATGAAGAAGTATGGAGAAGGCTGTGATCCTGGAAAGGATTGATCTAGCATTGGAGGGGAATATAAGGATAGAGAAAAAAAGGAGGGAGGTGATTCGAGAATGGATGGAGAGAAGAAGGTTGATGGGACATATGGGGAGGGGGGATCCTGGAAAGGGGAAATCATTTGGAATGTAAACAAAGAATATAGAAAATAAAAATATTATAAACAAACAAACAAACAAACAAAAAAAGAAGTGCTCAACATCATTAGTCATTAGGGAAATCCAAATCAAAACAACCCTGAGATTTTACCTTACACCAGTCAGAATGGCTAAGGTAAAAAACTCAGGAGACAGCAGGTTTTGGCAAGGATGTGGAGAAAGAGGAACACTCCTCCACTGCTGGTGGGGCTGTAAGATGGTACAACCACTTTTGAAATCAGTCTTGCGGTTCCTCAGAAAACTGGACGTGACACTTCCGGAGGACCCTGCTATACCTCTCCTGGGCATATACCCAAAGGATTCCCCAGCTTGCAATAAAGACATTATGTTCATAGCAGCCTTATTTATAATATCCAGAAGCTGGAAAGAACCCAGATGTCCCTCAAAGGAGGAATGGATACAGAAAACATGGTGTATTTACACAGTGGAATACTACTCAGCAATTAGAAACAATGAATTCACAAAATTTTTAGGCAAATGGTTTGATCTGGAAAATATCATCCTAAGTGAGGTAATCCAATCACAAAAGAATACACATGGAATGCAATCTCTGATAAGTGGATATTAATTGGCCCAGAAGCTCTGAATACCCAAGGCACAAATTGCATAACAAATGACTCCCATGAAGAAGTATGGAGAAGGTCCTGATCCTGGAAAGGATTGATCTAGCATTGGAGAGGAATATAAGGACAGAGAAAAAGGAGGGAGGTGATTGGAGTATGGATGGAGAGAAGGTCTATGGGTCATATGGGGAGGGGGGATCTGGGAAAGGGGAAATAATTTGGAATGTAAACAAAGAATATAGAAAAGAAAAAAAAGGAAAAAATTGTGGAAGGAGCCCCTATGGCTACTCTGTGCTAGAGGAGGAGTGTGAGGTGAATACTAAGCCACCAAAAGAGCAAGGTCTAATTACTGAGTCAAATGCTCACCCAAGGGGGTGAGGGGTCCAAGGTGGATAGAGGGAATCCTGGGGCTCCTAGGAATATCTCTTTAATCTACATTTCTGGGTTTCAGATTTGATCAAGAGAGTTTTTGTTGAACAAATCTTTATTGTGGTCTGTTCAAGGACAAATCAGTTAGGTGTGTCACTAAATTAATAATCTTGGCTTTATTGCCAAAGAGAAAGTGAGTTTGCTGGAAGTACACGTCACTGTTACTGTCTATGGAGGGAAACAATGTTATCTCTGGAACCCTGATCCCAAGCAGAGGAGAGGGAAGCCTTTGCCTGAAAACAATATGGCATCAAGAGTTTCTCTCTTCCTTTGGTTTTCTGTGGGAGGTGGGGGCGGGTAGGGGGAGCTTTTTGAGGCATTTCCCTGTCCTAGTTCTCACTCTCCTGAATCTCACTCTATAGAAGGCTGCTCTTCAGACAGAGATCCACCTGTCTCTGCCTCCCAAGTGCTACAATTAAAGGAATGTGCCACCATGCCTGGCTCAGTGGTTTCTTAGAGTGGGAGAAACAATACTTCCTTCTTCATAACTACTAGCAGCATTGGAGATCCACATGTGCTGTTCTTCCCATCATGCTTAGCAGCAAGAACAGAAATTACTCACCCCTCCCCTTTGTCTTCTAATCCTTACTTCATGCTTTAACTTCTGTCCCCACAACTATTTCTCTCTGATTGTCATATCCACAGTTGTTCTTGGTAATAGATTTAGGAGCTGAGTGTAAAGCAATTTCACAGTTTATATTCAGTTTAAGCTGTGCCCGCATGATCTCCCTGAAAGAACTCTCACATAGAAACCAAGGGGTCACTTTGAAGGCCCGGTTGGGTATAACATCTTTATTTATTAACAGTCTGAAGGAATGTGAAAATACTCATCATGAAATCTGGTTTTAAGTTGGGACAATGAAAACTAAAGTTGTCATTGCAGCGACGACAGAGGAATACATTGAGGAGAAAACCACAGAGAAGCTGAAATCCAACTTGGCAAGTTAAAGTGTAATGTATCAGAGAGCTGAAAAAGAATGCGAAATGTGGACTGCCAGCGGGTGAGTGAAGTCAGTCAAATATTAATATCTTCGAGGCCCGAGGGTGATAGCAAAGTTAATTGTGCATGTTAGCAGAACCAGGACCAGCTAGGCAATGATCGATGCTACTTTGTACTGTGTATGAAGGCTGACTATAAGGGAGAACGGGAGAAGGATAAGCAGATACCTTCAGCGTTGAATTGAATCTGTCATTTCGTAGAAATCCCTCTCAGTTAAAGAAACATTAAAGGCAAAAATCAAGGAAAGAGAACTGACCTTAGCATAGACAAGATGAGTGGGGATAAGAAGCAGCTAGCCAGAGCTGGCTGCTTGTCCTTACTGAAGGCTGCAGAAGCGAGTGCAACACACTAAGAACTTACAAATCAGACTTCTTTTGAGACTTCTATTTTGCCTTTTATTTGTTGTTCAACCTTTGGAAACATATTTAAATCTTAGTATCTTGGTCTGACAACATAAAACAGCAGTAACGTTTACCTCTTCTGGCTGCTTGAGGAGTGAGAAAGTGTGCTAAGAAATCAATGCACTTCCATGCGTGCACATCCTCACCAAATGCAGGCTGCAACAAGCAATAACAATAAAAACTCTTGGAAAGGATTTTTATACTAATGTAAATAAAATGTTGTCAAAAAATGTGCTTTCCCTTAGATTTCTCTAGATGTGACATTCAACCTATGGTTTGTACCCAACTATTCAACAACTCTGTTTGTAGATGGTTCATGGTAAGCAGTTCACCGCCTGTATCCCTTTTTTCATCATGTAACACTACCATCTGTCTACCCATCCCTTCTTAAGCAGAATGGCCCTAATGGGTAGTCCTGGATCTAGTGCTTTTTTGTAAAGCAGGAGAATATGGAGTGAGAGGCAGATGGTAAATTCAAGTATATTTAGGACAATTTCTAATTAGCTGCAAAAACAAACAAACAAAATTGAACAGTGTTTTCTCTTATGTATTACCTCTCTGGACCAGATAGCTTCTTCTTCTTTTCTAATTAATAATTTTATTATTTTACATTTCAAATGATAACCCCTTTCCCCATCCCCCTCCCTTTTTCTTTGCCTCTATGAGTGTGCTCCTCCACCCACCCACCCACCCACCCACTCCCACCTCATTGCTCTAGCATCGCCCTCTGCTGAGCATCAAGCCTCCACAGGACCAAGAGCCTCCCCTCCCATTGATGCTACATTTATATCTGGAGCCATGGATCCCTCCATGTGTACTCTTTGGTTGGTGGTTTAGTCTCTGGGAGCTCTGGAGTTCTGGTTAATTGATATTGTTCTTCCTATGGGGTTACAATCCCCTTCATCTCCTTCAGTCCTTCCTCTAGATGGCTCAGCCATTAAAGGCTAGGGTCACAACCAGATAGCTTCTTAACCCTTTTGTAGATGACATGAATGTCCCATCCACTCATCATGTAACACACATTGTCTTGAGCCATGACATTTCGAAGTTGGAGTGCATGCTAGCTGAGCAATTTTGAAAGGACTCAGTCATTGCATGGTTAACTGTTTTGTACTGTCCATGACATATCTCTTTAATGATTTTAGGCTGAAAGATATACACCTTTTTTTAAAGATACATATTTGAAAGTAACTGAATTATAGCTACAGGGTGCAGGGCAAAGGCAGACCACCACTGGAACAAGGTAGCACGCAGCCAGGTTAAATACATTTTATTCTTGCTGGATGCTGCTCCCATCTGTAAGAGACTGAGCAGGTGAAAAGAGCATGTTCCCCATGAAGTTGGGACCCAGCACTTCCTGTGGTAATCTACATCTGCGGCATTAATTAACAAGACTCATTCCTTTTTCAATTGAAAGCGTGTGCTCCAATGGTTTGATCAATCAGATACCATGGAAATGAAAGCATTCTATTCTGAGACATTTTTATGAAAACAGAAATAAATGACATAATACTTAACAGACATTGTCCAGATATTTCCAAATCTTTGTTCAATTTGAACATTTTCCGAAGCATAGGTAAAAGCTATCAAGTAGACATTGTTTGAAATAATAGAGCAATCCTCAAGTCTTTCTTCATCATTTTGACTTTAACGCTATTGAAATAAGTTATTTCACTTTAGGCTATCTTCAGTGAGGTTATCAAACTCCATCATAATACTAGTTAAAAATTTAGTTTAAAAAATACAATTATCCTGATAAATGCCTCGCGTCTTCCCTTGACACTGTAATTCAGTCTAACATCAGAGAGGGAATTTTAAATTTCATACAATATTTTTAAAAATATCATTGAGATTATAATGTCATTATATAATTCTACCTTCCCTTTTCTCCTTTCAATCCCTCCTTTTAACCTTTCTTCATTCTCTTTCAAGTTCATGGTCTTGTTTTTTGTTAATTGTTGTTACATATATGTGTGTTTACATAGACATAGACATTCACATACACATACGCCATAGACATAGACGTACACATAGACATTATAGACATTCACATCTACATACACACACACACACACATACACATATACATACATATGGTATTGGCTGACTGACACAAACAAAGAAGACACCAACAGACATGCTAATGTGAAGAGGAAAGGGAAGCTGAGGAGGCCTCAACCTTGCACCAAGATCCACAGGCGCGTAAGGCCTAGAGCACAAGAAGAGTACACTGACTACAAATGGACCAACTACCGTTTGTCAGATTGCTTGGTTTGAGTCAGGGTGCAGTAATTACTTTTCTGGTTACAAAGACAAACATCAGACAAAGGCAAGTTATGGAAAGGAAGATTTTTTTTTTAGCCTGCTGATAGAGCATAGCACTAAAAGCAGGCCAGCTCTAGCTTGAGGCAGCTGTCAGGAAACAGCAATGAGGGCTGCAGTGCAACTCACTGTCTCCTCACTCAGCGCTGGAATAGTGTCTCATGGGATAGATCCTTGAGGGACAGAGCCTCATGGGATAGTTTCTCATGGGATAGTGCCTCATGGAATAGTTCCTCACAGGATAGTGCCTCATGGGATAGTTCCTCATGGGATAGTTCCTCATGGGATAGTTCCTCGTGGGATAGTTCCTCATGGGATAGTTCCTCATGGGATAGTTCCTCGTGGGATAGTTCCTTGTGGGATAGTTCCTCATGGGATAGTTCCTCTTGGGATAGTTCCTCATGGGATAGTTCCTTGTGGGATAGTTCCTCATGGGATAGTTCCTCATGGGATAGTTCCTCATGGGATAGTTCCTCGTGGGATAGTTCCTTGTGGGATAGTTCCTCATGGGATAGTTCCTCTTGGGATAGTTCCTCATGGGATAGTTCCTTGTGGGATAGTTCCTCATGGGATAGTTCCTCATGAGATAGAGCCTCAAACATTTAAGTTAGAGCATCCACATCAGTTGACCTAGTGTGGAAAATCCCTCACAGCTATCTGCAGTGAATAATTTCCAGGTTGATTCTGAACCACATCAACTTAGCTGTTACTGTTGACTGTTGCTGGTACCCTGGGTGACCAGAAATACCAGGGTTTTTTTTTGTTTTGTTTTGTTTTGTTTTGTTTTGTTTTGTGAACCAGGCTTGTCTTGAGCTTGTGGTGACCTTTCCATCTCCTCCTCTCAAGTACTGAGGAACTAATGGTAGGCTGCCAGGAGTGAGCTAAGTTTTTCATTTCTGCCCAAAAGAAGTTTCTTCATTCAAAAAATGGAACACTTACACTTTGTTTATTTTATTTTATTTTTTGCAATTATGAACATGAAAAGGACTGCATGTGAAATTAGTCAAATTAACTACAAGTTATCACTTCTCACATTGACGTTTAAGGATTGTGACCCATAGGCTAATCAGGACCTTAAGGTCCGTAATAGTTCCTTAACAGTAAGGAAGAAGGACCTTAATCTTAAACAAAACACACACACACACACACACACACACACACACACACACACAAACCTTTAAAATGAAACTAAAACTATACGAACAATTTATTATCTATAGAAGACTTGTGTGACAGTGTAGAACATTTACCAACTCTGACCTACACCAACATGTTACTGTGCTTCATAATTGAGTCACACTGTCTCTCATACTGCACCAAACTTATCCATATCTGAAGCAAATTACACCGTGTAAGTAAAAACATGTCTTTCACAAAGCTCACCAGCACATCATTAAATATCTGACATGTTAGGTTTGCTATTCAGGTTCAAACACTTGATAGGGACAGTTATTTTTCATTTGACACTTATTGCTTATTGAAAGTCTACTCTTCCCTATCTTAGTCAGCATTTCTATTCCTGCATAAAACATCATGACCATGAAGCAAGTTGGAAAGGAAAATGTTTTTTCAGCTTACACTTCCACATTGCTGTGGAAGCTTACACATCACTAAAGGAAGTCAGAACTGGAACTCAAACAGGTCAGGAAGCAAGAGCTGATGTAGAGGCCATGGAGGGATGTTTCTTACTAGCTTACTTCCCCTGGCTTGCTCAGCCTGCTCTCTTATAGAACCCAGAACTACCAGCCCAAGGATGTCACCACCCACAATGGGCCCTCCCACCCTTGATCACTAATTGAGAAAATGCCTTACAGCTAGATCTCATGAAGGCATTTCCTCAAGGGAGGCTCCTTTCTCTGAGATAACTCCAGCTTATTTCAAGTTGAGATACAAAACGAGCCACTACATTCCCAAATGTCCTAATGGATTGGTATGTGTGGAAACATCATATCCGCTATTTACAGAGAATGGCTCCTTTATTACTACAGCTAAGTCAGTTCTATCTAAAGTGCTTCTCTCGTCACTAAAATACTATCCTTTAAGTTCCTTTAGCTTGTGAATACACTGCTTTACAAACAGATAAAAAGTACTTAGACATCTCTAATTCTGTTCCATAGTAAGGGATTTTTTTAAAATAAAAGTGGAACAGGAGACTACTCAATATAGTCTCTATGGCTTTCAGCCACTTAGCTCTTTGAACTATTTTAGCTGTCAGAAATGTTTCCTTCTTCCCAGCATGATGACTGAAAAAAAAAAAACCTAACAAACAAAAATAAAACCAACTCAAGTGATTAAGAAAGAGAGAGAGAGAAAACATCGTAGACTATGTGTCTTAGACTATGCAGTTAAGTGATAGGGGAGAAAGGCAAAAGTCACAAGAAAAGATAGACTCACATAGAGCAAGATTCAGGATTTCTCAGCTTTTTGAAATCTAAGGGCAACCCAGATTCTAGGACCCCACCCTGTTCATAGTGCATCTGAGGAAAAGAATATATCTCGGGATTTTCACCCACCACTCTCTGCGGATTCCTGTGGACAGTGAAATCTGAGAGGCGCCTATATGTGGATTCCAATGCTCTGAAAATTGCTGGGGCCCCACCCTTAAAACTACCTTGATGACACTTAATGCATCAAATAGCAAAAACAAGTATCATGTATCTTACCAAAAAGCCTCCAAAAATAAATCGCTGCATCTGACAGCACACCCCTCAGTATCTCAGTCAGATCTCAGCCTCCTTTCAAATGTCCTGCCACCTTATTAAAAAAAAAAAAACCCAACTAGCTAGAGATTCTTTTCTTTTGAAGTCAAAACAAGCCCATGTTAGTTCTTCCCTATATTCTCTGAAGGCTGTGTAGAACGCAGGCCCCTTCATCCTGTAGCTCAGGTCTCTCCTTCTTCCTGCCTCTCTTCTAACTCCAGCATCCTCCTAGATGTTCTTCTTGCAGATTCTCAAACAATATCAGCCAGTTCCTTCCTCAGAGGTTTTGAACCTTTAACAAGCTTATTGGGTGGACTACATTCGCTAGGAACAACCCAGACACACACATACATGTACTTTTCCTGGAAGACATTTTGTTCCCCCCTAGTTTTGTCTCTTAACTTTCAGCGAGTTTAATGAGGTCTCACTGTCCTAGTTTGATTTCTGTATTAAACGGTAATCAAAACCACCCTGGGGAAGAAAAAGTTTATTTGGCTTAGATTTATAATGCAGTCCTTCACAAAGAGAAGACAGCTCAAGAATACAAGACAAGAACCAGGAGGCAGGAATTGAAGCAGAGACCAAGGAGAAATGCTATTTCCAGTTTACCTTGCTTTCTTTCCTTTAAAAATTTATTTAATTTTATTTAAATTTGTTCATTTAAATTAGATTATTTAAAGTTTTACATGCCACATATTTTGATCATGTTTCCCCTCCCCCAATTCCTCCCAGATCCTCTCTACTTCCCTACCACCCGACTTAACCGCTCTCTCCTCTCTCCACCCACAAAATGAAAATCAAAACAAACAAAAAACATGGCCTTAACCCTGTTCACTGTGGACTAGGCTCTCCTACATCAATTAACAATCAAGGAAATGCCCAAAATACACGCCCAAAGGCCAGGCTGGAGGAGGCGATCCTTATATGAGACTCCCTCTTTCCAGGCATGTCAGGTTGACAACTATGATTATCCATCACACTCACTTCCCCTCAGGGTAAAGTGTGTTCCTCCCTCACTTCTGATCAGCCCGGTGTTCAGCAGGTGAGAACAATTCCACTCCACTTTGTTGCCTTCCCTTGCTTCATCTCTTCCTTCCTAGCATCAAAAGACAAAGTTTGGGAGGAGAGATTATAAAAAAATGACACCACAACTGTTTTTTTGTGTTTTTTAAATTTATTTTCCATATTCTTTGTTTACATTCCAAACGATTTTCCCTTTCCCACTTCCCCCATCCCCATAAGTCCCATAAGCCCTCTTTCTTCCACCCGTTCTCCAATCAACCCTCTCCTACTTCTCTGTCCTAGCAATCCCTAACAATGCTGCATCAAGCCTTTCCAGGACCAGGGCCCCTCCTTCCTTCTTCTTGGGAATGATTTGATATGTGAGTCGTGTCTTGGGTATTCAGAGCTTCTGGGCTAATATCCACTTATCAGTGACTGCATTCCAATGTGTGTCCTTTTGTGACTGGGTTACCTCACTTAGGATATTTTCCATTTCCAACCATTTGCCTAAGAATTTCATGAATTCATTGTTTTTAATAGCTGAGTAGTATTCCATTGTGTAAATATACCACATTTTCTGTATCCATTCCTCCATTGAGGGACATCTGGATTCTTTCCAGCTTCTGGCTATCATAAATAAGGCTGCTATGAACATAGTGGAGCATGTGTCTTTAATACATGCTGGGGAATCATCTGGATATATGAACAGGGGACACTGTCAATTGGACAAAATGGCTACCAACAAATTGGGAAAAGATCTTCACCAACCCTACATCCGACAGAGGGCTAATATCCAATATATACATAGAACTCAAGAAGTTAGACTCCAGAGAGCCAAATAACCCTATTAAAAAATGGGATACAGAGCTAAGTTTCTGTAAGGCAAAGGACACCATCAAAAGGACAAATCAACAACCAACAAATTGGGAAAAGATCGTCACCATCTCTTCATCAGATAGAGGGCTAATATCCAATATATACAAAGAACTCAAGAAGTTAGACCCCAGAAAACTAAATAACCCTATTAAAAATGAGGTACAGAGCTAAACAAAGAATTTTCACCCGAAGAACTTCTGATGGCTGAGAAGCATCTTTTAAAATGCTCAACTTCATTAGTCATTAGGGAAATGCAAATCAAAACAACCCTGAGATTTCACCTTACACAAGTCAGAATGGCTAAGATTAAAAACTCAGGAGACAACAGATGTTGGCGAGGATGTGGAGAAAGATGAACACTCCTCCACTGCTGGTGGGTTTGCAAGCTGGTACAACCACTCTGGAAATCAGTCTGGCGGTTCCTTGCCCACTACCATGGAATGGAAGGAACAAAGACCACAGTATTTTCTCTCACAAGTACACTTTAAAGCATGTGACCCTAGGTAACAGTCTCATGACTCACAGTTTCTTGTTCATGTTTCTTGTTCACTTCATGCAAAATTGTGTTGGGGTCTCCCTACAGCCTCTGCCAGACCTTGGGGAAGCTTGACCACTCACAGCTCTCTGGTTAACGTGAGAGGAAATCACTACACCTTAGACAGCCCTATACTCCTCCACTTTAAAGAAGTAATGACCTAATTAAGTTAGTCCTCCTCAATTCTGCAAGCTGCCCAAGCAAGTTGGTTCTTTGCTTCCTCTCTGATATGGTTAGTCACTTGGTTGGTTTCGGTAGGGTGGACTACAATGTTGGGAAGATTGGTCTACTATGCCTGGCTTTCCATGTTGTTTGGTATAGCTCCTTCTCATTCCTTGGAAGTTTCAAGAAAAAATTTTTTTGAATGCATCTTGCTTAAATGATAAAAAATAGAAGCTGCTAGTTTTCTCCAACCTATCAGTCTATAGCTGGTACAGCTCCACATCTGCCTAAGCACTTCATGACACAAGCCCAGACTCAAGGAAAACAAGCACCATCTCTTGATTGAAAGGGTAACAATCTCATACAAGGTAAAAAAAAAAAAACAAAAACAAAAACAAAAAACAAAACTTAAGATGTTCATATTTGAAGATTCTGCTTCATTCTGGCCCTTCTACTTGCTATGTTATTTCTAAAGCTTTCTGGTCACCAGCCATCTTGACATAAGTTGGGTATCACATCATTTAAATATCAGCACTAAAACCATTACTATTCCATCCACCACAAACAACCCAAACAACTCTGTGTTTACACTGAGTTTGTTTTCCTCACTGCACCTTTTATTTACTGCTTATTATACATTATATATGTTGTTAATTTATGGTGCATGTGCATGTGTGTGTGTGTGTGTGTGTGTGTGTGTGTGTGTGTGTGTGATTTTTACCTCTGCTCATTTCCTTACTACCTTTTGGATTGTGAAGTATTCTAGCAACAAGAAATCTGTTCTTATTGTCCTGTCACAGTTTCTTATCTAGGATAAGGGTGTTCATCTTTAAAGATGTAAGAATGGCTCACTCTCTCTCTTTTTTTTAATTTGATATATTTTTTATTTACATTTCCAATGGTTTCCCCCTTTCTAGCCCCCCATTCCCCGAAAGTCCCATAAGCCCCCTTCTCTCCCCCTGTCCTCCCATAATAAAATCCAGTTCTAATAAAGGTCATAAGGACACAACTCTCTCTCTCTCTCTCTCTCTCCCTCTCTCTCTTTCTCCTCTCTTTAAATCTTCCATGAGAGAAGTATTTTCAGTACATATCATTTTATTTATTTTTCTTTCTAGATAATGATAGAGTCTTAAGTAAGTATATATTATAAATCAAACATGTTTCTTAATAACATGTTGGATGTCATTGAGACACCGTGTCCTCAGATTTCATAAAGCTTCATAGTTTCAATTAATAACAAAATGGTATTATTGACAGTTAATGGAAAATATCAATGTTACACCTTTGACACTTCTTCCTTCAATAGTTTGTTCTAGTAAATTAATATACAAAATTGCAGTAAGAGTTTTCGCATAGAGGTTTTATGCTATTGCTTTTTCTTGGATGGTGATAATACCTAAATGTGTAGTATTTAGAGGTCTAGTTTTGTGCCAGATCTCAGGACATGTGCTTTCCATGAGCCCAGTGTTGAGTTATTCCAATCATTTGACCATAAAAGTCTTTCATGATCTTTGGGCACTTGTCTAAGTCTTCAGAAATATACTCTCCATAAACAATCACCACCAGAACTGCCTCCCTTAAGGTTTTTTTTAAAGCTCTGAAACAAACAGAGAGGTAATTTAATACATTACTCTTCAAGAGAAAAGATACTTCCCATATGACAGCTGTACTATATCATACTATGGCATTGATTTAAAGATGACCTCCATGACATTTGTAGGGCTTGATCAAAGGATAAGAGCATGTACAGTAGGAGCTGAGTTTGCAGAGGACCTGAGTTTGTTTCCCAATATCCATGAAGCTTATAAAAACCCTTAGTCTCAACGCCAGGGATCCAGTACATCTGGCCTCCACACACAGAAACACATATACATAATTTAAAATAATTAAATAAGTCTTTAAACATAACTTACCATGTTTTATACTTTGATGTTTAAGTCAACTTATAGTCCCCAAAACAACATCTTGTTCATCTCATCAAAAGTTCATCTCTGAAGATGTTACCTCATCCTGGTTCTTCTGCCTGCTATGTTATTTCCAATGATTTCTGGTCAGCAGCTATTTTGACGTTATCTGCATCTCAAATTTAACATCAGCACCAAAATGATTACTATTCTATCCACTACTAGCAACTCAATGGTTACAATGAGCTTGTTACACCGAGATTATCTTGAAAAGAATATCATTAAGAGATTTCATACTGAATATGCAGTTTACTTGCCTTGGTGTCATTATGGGCATTTCAATTCCTCCCTAGAATAGAATATCATTGAGAGATTTTATATTGAATATGCAGTTTACTTGCCTTTGTGTCAAAACAGGCACTTCAGTTTTTCCCTATAATGAAAGAATATCAATTACATGAGCTGAAAACCACCTTGTTATAATTATGTATTGACTTAATGGCACCTCCCAGTAAGGGAATAAGAATAATGAGAAGCTCACTGCTGTGTTAATCTTGCTATATAAATTTCCTATATGAAAATAACATATATATATATATATATATATATATATATATATATATATATATATAATTAGGTTCTATACTAAATATATTTTGATGATATTCTCTGAAGACTATAAATTCATTTTTATTTTTTAAGTTAACAAATTGCTCTAAGTTTTGACAAATACTACCCCACGGGGCCAAGAACTGCCGCTTGGAAATATGTCCACCCAGTAGCTGCTGAATAAAGCCTACAGCTTAACTAACTACTCCATATTGAAAACTCTGGTCTGAAGATTATTATTCTTTTAATTGATGGCTACTGTCTTCATCACACAGCTGTTAGCCCATCAAGAAACTGTTAATGAACTTGGCAGTATATAATGCATTAACATTTTTGCCCTGAGGTTAATCATGGGGAATATTTTCAACTGTGCCTTTTATGTGCTGAGCTTTCCTAATAAATATTACTCAGTAACGTAAGTTGGGAGGAAGAACATCAATACATAGAGGAGTGCTTAACATTAGGTACTGGACTGACATATGAGGAAAGGGAAAGTGATGTCTGTGCAAACCCAGTCTGACAAAGAACCCGACTCAGATCCAGATGAGGGGCACTTCCATTCAGCTGAGCTGTGGCAGCACTGACCCGTACATCAAGATGACTGTCTTGAATAGAAAATCACTGAGAGATTTTGCATAGAATATGCAGTTTACTTGCCTTTGTGTCAAAACAGGCACCTCAAATATTTGCTAGAATGAAAGAATACTCGATGGCTACATCTATAAAGACTAAACAGTGTTGAAGTAGCCGACTCTCAAGAATAAAACATGTTTCACTAAGGAAACACAAACTGTATTACATGAAATATCAAGTCGAAAACAAAAATGTATTTCCTTACATTTTGGGAAGAACAACAATGTACTATGACTTTTAAAATACTTTAAAAAGTATTTTTATGTCCTTTGTTCTGTGAGGTGATTATATAGTTACATTCTTTCCCCCTTCCCTTTGCTTCCTGAAAACCTCCCATTCATTCTTTCTTGCTGTCTTTAAAATACATGGCCTATTTTCATTAATGTTGTTGCATGCATATATATATATATATATACATATATGCATATATACACAATGTGTGTTCTATGTAATTACACACAAATATGTGTTCTATATAATTACATATATATGTACATATATACATATGTATGCAAATATATACATACATATATATCCTGCTCAGTCTGCATAATGTTACTTATACATTCTTATAATGTATGGTTTCAAGGTGGACCAGTTAGTACTAGATAAACAGTCAGTGTGCTTTACCGCGGGAAGATGACTTCTCCCACTCTCAGCATTCTTTAGTTGCCTGTAGCTCTTTATGTAGGGTTGAGGATTCCCCTTGTCTATATTAGTTTTTGTATTGTTGTCATTGTTCACTCATATACATGCATCGTATATACATATATATCATATACATGTACATGCACATACATATACATGTGTGTGTGCCTGCGTGCATTTGCAGCACATGTAAATCAGTTCTTATGAAGACCGGAAGAAGGTGTTAGATTCTCTAGAGCATCAGGTAGTTGTGAGCTGCCTGATATAGATGCTGGAAACCAAACTTGGGTCCTCTGCAAAGGCAGCGAGTGCTACTAACTGCTGAGCCTTCTCTTTCCTGTCTATCTGACTTGTATCTGTTGTTCTGAGTATGTCATTTTAGCCCTTATTGATTCAGTTGATATTGGTCTAATCTGGTAATAAAATATAAGTTATATGGAGTTTAAAACTATGAAGATTGCACAGGTCATTAGGGACACATTTTGTGGTCTAATGTTCCTTATTTTAGTTTCCATTAGTGTGATAAAAATAATGGCTTTGAATTTGGACTCTCATCATTTGTCTGAATCCAAAGTGATGTTATTTTTGATCACTTTGATACAGTCAATTTAGTCATTTTCTCTGATTCCTGTAATGATGACATCAGCATTAGGAATGATGGCAACCACCATTGAAGAGAAAGAAATGAATTTACATTTGAACAGGATACAGATTTTTTTCTTAAGTACAAAATCAGTACTTCTCAGCTCTTAGTACAAAATGTATTCACAAAAGTGGAAAACCCCACTGAAGCTGCCGGGACTCTTCTGATTTAATCTTGGCTGAAGGCGCAAATCCCAGAGTAGATGTCAGCAAGGGAAGAGTTGCTAGTCTCCTCACAGTTTACAGTGGGGTGCGAGTTTTCACAGGAGTCATCTTCTCCAGACAGACCATCATTCTCGGGGTTCACCTTCAGCTCACATACTTGGCCTCCCATTTCTTCATTAGCTGATACATTTGAATATTTGTCAGAGAATAAGTTCTGCTTGACCAGATGAGTCCAGGGGGAAGTTCAGTCAGCAGGAAAAAATATTTGACCAAAAACATTAAAATGTGACACACTCTAAGCACACTACTACCTTTATCATGAGGGGCATAAATCAGACCCTTTCCAGAACTCATTAGATATAGATCTGATAACTTCAAAGGATCAATGCTGTAGACTAATCATGTTCACAATTAACAATTAGAAGTCTCTGAAGATGAAAGAGGAGACTGTTGTCATATGATCGTAGTCTACACACTATAATCAAACCTGTCTTGCCATCTATTTCTGTTCATTTTCAAATATGTGGTTGACCAGTAATGGAGGTAGATTTTTAAGGTACATTGCATGATTATTTAATGTACACTCACACAGGGAACTGGTTGGCACGATCCCATAAACATATCCATCACCTCACAGTGTTACCATGGGATAAGAGTAGGAAGACTAAAATTACTCTTATCAATTTTTGAAGAAATACCCTAGTATTACTAAGCACAGTTGCTATGGGCTCCATTTGACCTACAAGGTGTATTCATCTTGGAACTGAAAATTTGCACATTTTGATCAATGTCTGCTGATTGCGGTTATCTTTGCTCCACTCCTGTGAGATGCTGATCCTTCCTCTGCTTCTGTGAGAGCAACATTTTCATATTGACGGGGTCACACAGTTTTTGTCTTTCTCCTTGTTTATTCCACTCAGTACAATGTCATCTAGGACTATCTTTGTTGACTCAAAGCAGATTTACATATTTTTATGTCTAAACCTAGCTACTGCAATACAGACAATATTTACAAATGTTTTCCAACAATGTGTAAATTTGACATTTGGGTTTTTTTATTGTTTCCTTTGCTGTTTTGAATTTTTTTATTTGATGGAGTCCCACTTGTTTATTTTTTCTTTTGTTGCTGACATCTGTTTTAATTAAACGCTATTAAGATACAACCTCAAAATTTGTCTACGTATTGTCTATGACTGTTTCTGTGCCCATAGTATAACAAGACTAGCTATGGCAGGTGTATTTATCCTATGGAATATAAAGTGTTCATATCTGACACTTTCTAGAAAATACTTACTTGTGTCTGGCCTAGAATATATTATGAAGAAAAAGGCAACCAGAAGACTCAGAAATGATGCTGCTTTGGGATCCCTGCATGAATGTGTTATAAGAAGGACTACCAACATGGAATGTATTAACTAGCTGCCACAAACCTTTGGCTACTTGAGACTGTCACTCTAGATGTTACTGTGTTCAAAATGTCCCTCTTAGTTTCAAATTTTATCAGACATATATTTCTGCTAATTTATATTCATTTGAGCCAGAGGCTGATAATGGAGCTACGCATACCTCATGTCTTCAGAGGAGGTCAACCAGGTCTGAAGTGACAAAAGATAAGAGAAATACCATGGTCTTGCATTTATAAGCCCTAAGCACAATTGTTGTATCCGCTGTTTGTCAGTCCAGTGATTTATTTTAATTTATACTATGAGGACCAAAAACTGAAATACTGTAATATCATCTTTACACAATGGAGAAGCACTAGAGGTTTTGAAAAAAAAGAGGTGTGCTGGAATGTTTTCCTAGTGAGATGAGAATTCTATGATACTTGTAATGCATGTTGGAGAAGAAGGGACGCTAGATCAGGAAGAACTGTAAGTACACACAAGTAAAAAGTCCTGGTATGTGTCAGGAGCAGGGGAAATGTAGGAGTACTTTAAGAAAAGTGATCTCTCATCATCATATAGTGTAAAGATGTGTCAGTGGACATTAGTCATGATCCCATAGCATGGCCAAGACCAAGGGAGAATCTAAATAAACTAAGTACTGAGTGGTCAGTGCAGGCTCCTCAGTTGCAACTGGAGCACTTGGAAGTTAGTGGGAGAGGCTCCGGATGTGCAGGTGCCCTGGTACATGAGAACACTACTTTTGCCCAGTTTTGTCTGATTCTCCAAATTATTGTTAAAATTCTAGTTTTTCCAAGGTCTCTAGGGAGAAATAATCCTGGCTTTGTCGGGTGTCCTTAGGTATCCTTAGGGTACTTGCAAAGATAGAAATCCCCGACAAAGATTTATAGGAGTATAGGAGAACATGCTGGAAGGTAGTTTGCTTAAAGACAGTAGTCTGGGGACCAAGGAGGTGCCATGGCTATTGTCACTATGCTTAACAACATCGGGGGCCCCTTGTGATGTCACAACTGACTCTGACAAATAATCATCTGACTTCTACCTCGTGTGTACTGTGCCATACATGTGCACGCACACACACACACACACACACAAGCAGACACACACACACACACACAAATGTAATTTAAAAAGAGAAAAGATCTGTAGTCTAGATCCTCTGCTATCTGTGCAGAGTGCACTTCCAAAATTCTCCTTAAAGAGCTTCTACTCCAGCTCCCTTTTTCTGTGTGACACCTGCATCTGTGTTTTCTTCCATCTCAGAAATCTTGGCAGGTCTACATACAGTAGGCTCCCACTGTGGCACTCTTTGGGGAAAGGTATTAATGCGATTTATGTGCTACCTGGTTCTCTTGGGATACTTACCACCATGCTGTGAGTCGTCGTGATAGAAGCCAAGCGTGTGTTTCTGGCTTAAAGCTCCAAGAGGGGCCCTAGCTAATGGTAATCTGGTATACACCATTTGTGCTTAGGTGATCTAGCTGGTAAGATTGCTAGAGTTCCAGAAAAGAAGTCACAACATCACAAAAAGTGGCCTGTGAAACTGCATAGTGGAACCCAGTCAGCAACCAGACCTTTGACAAAAATGAACTTTCTCTTCTATTAGATTCAATGTATCTGTTTTTATGTGGAGGTCCTAGATCCATTTGGACTTGAGCTTTGTACAGGGGGAAAAGAACAGATCAATTTGGATTCTTCTGCATGTTGATTTACAGTTGAACCAGCACCATTTGTTGAAAAGGCTATCTTTTTTTCCACTGGATGGATTTAGCTTCTTTGTCAAAGATCAAGTGACCATAGGTGTGTGGGTTCATTTCTGGGTCTTCAATTCTATTCCATTGGTCTACCTGCTTGTCACTGTACTGATACCATGCAGTGTTTATCACTATTGCTCTATGGAACAGTTTGAAGTCATGGATACTGATTCCCCCAGATGTTCTTTTATTGTTGAGAACAGTTTTCGCTATCCTGGGTTTTTTGTTAATCCAAATGAATTTGAGGATTGCTCTTTCCTACTCTATAAAGAATTGAGTAATAATTTTGATGGGAATTGCACTGAATCTGTAGATTGCTTTCAGGAAGATGGCCATTTTTACTATATTTATCCTGCCAATCCATGAGCATGGGCGATCTTTCCATCTTCTGAGATCTTCAATGGGAAGATCTTTCTATGGGAGCCAGAAAAGAACTTTCAAACTGCTACTTGTGCATTTCATTAGAAACGAAACATTATACATTCCAAATCCATCCATTTTCCAGCAAGTATTGTAATGTTGTTTTCTTTTGATATGAATACTATTCTACTACATAAATACCCATGTGTTTGTACAACAAATTTACATTATTCATTTATTTGTTGGTGGAAAACTTGATTGATTCCAATTCTTTGTTATAGTGAATAAAACATCAATAATATATAAAATGAAGCATATGATTTCAAAAAGAAAACATTCTTTCTCACATTCATAATCTAGCCAATCATATATGCATTTATGTAAACAGACATACATGTAGGTACAAAGCAACATGCAGAAAAAGGAACAAGAGGATAGAGAAGGCCTGGAGGGAGAAAGTCAACATGAGTTGCTAAAAAGGCTATAAGGGTAATTGTGTTCTAGTTCTAATTCTACCATTCATGTTTCATTCTTGGTACTGAATAAGTAAGTGCACAAGATGTATTCAAAGGGCTGGAGAGATGGCTCAATGGTTAAAGACATCTATTGTTCTTGCAGAATATATGAGTTCAAATCCCAGCACCCACATCAGGGAGCTTACAACTGCTTATAACTCCATCTCCAGGAGATGCCCTTTACTTCAGGCACATGAACATATACAGATATACACATATGTACATATAAATAAGTAATAAAATATTAAAATATATATATACATATAGTACATGAATATGAATGATATGAATATATTCAATAGTAATAGGGTAAAGTCCAATGTGAAGTTTTACTACTTCACAATGGGCTATTCTAATTGTAGTATTCTAATAGTAGTTCATTGAGATGAATACACTTTCAGTATTGTTAATTGTGGTGTGATGCTTATTTTATTTGCAAGGGCATTTTTAATGATAAAATTTATGAAATTTACAAAAATCTAAGACAAGAATATGCTATTCTTCATCTCATGCATCCAGTCCCCAGAAACCAGACCAGAGTTAACAAAGTACTGAACTCTAGGGTTGATATTTTATTTTAGGAGTATAATTCCTCACTACACTCTAAATATTCTATCCTTATACCCACAGAGAAGTCTCATCTCTCATCCAAGAAACATCTCTTTTAAAGAGACAAAGTCCATTATAAAACCCCACCACCTATGCAAATGAAAAGAATAAGTGGGCATATGGCGGTCTGTCTCCAACTGATACATCTACAACAGAACTTCTATATCTGTGACTCAGTGATGACAGCATAGAAGGGAATGGAAAGATTGTCAGAGCCGGAGGAACAGGAAGTTTGATGTGAGCTTGTGCCTGCTAGAAAGGTCAGAGAAGCTACACTCATGAAGTCTCATAAACACGGCTGCCTCAACAAAGACCTGTCCAAGAATGACACCAATAAACTTGATGAAATGGAAGAAAGGGATCCTCTTGGGTGCTCAACCATTCTCAAAGAGCTACAGGCGCATAAGGAAGTATGAGAATGGAGGAATAGTCTACCCTAAGGAAGAACAAACCAACTGGATATCTAATACTAAGTCACCAGCTCCTAAAGCACATGCATATAAGTTACATATGGACTGGGGAGTTAGCATTTATATATTTTGGGATATTTCAGAATGTGCATTAGGATTTTTGGGAGGTGTGTGTGTGTGTGTGTGTGTGTGTGTGTGTGTGTGGGAAAGAGAGAGAGCAAATAAAAAAGTGTTCAAGGACATAAATGGGAGTGGTTGGAGGAAGAAAATAGAATGGAAAATTTTATATTTTAAATTCAAAAATGTAAATATATTTTAAGACTAGTTTTATAAAGTTCCCTCATTGTCATTAACATAATGCTTCATCTTTTCTTTTTTCACTGATAAAGTCACAGATAATATAAGATCCCTACAATCTTGCTAAAGACCTTTTGGCGTGCACTTTAATCTAATTATAGCAACAATTCCAGAAGCCTGTCATTCATTTGGATGCTCTGAGATATGTGATTTAGCAGGTCACATTCTTGGTCAAATTCCCCTCTCGTCAACCAGGAAGCAGCTGCTTGAGCATGTCCAAAGATGCAGAAAGTGGACTCATCTGCTTCCAAGCCTGCACTTGCTACTCATTCTCCAAAACAAAGTTTTCTACCACTGCAGGCCTAAGAATCATGCCACCGGGTTTGCTACCTACTTCTTCTTGTTTACATGACAGTGGTCTTCATTTACCCTTCCTATACTTTCTCTTAATCTATATTTTGTTCAGTGTGTGTGTGTGTGTGTGTGTGTGTGCGCGCGCGCGTGCACGTGTGTTGGAGTTGAAACATGTCATGGTATGGGTGTGGGAATTAGACAATTTCATTGAGTCTGTTCTGCTCTTCCATCTCTTCCCAGGCTCCAGGGGTCAAATTCAAGCTGTCAGGCTTTCACTGTAAGTACCTTTATCCATTTAACCAGCTCTACAGATCCCAGAAAAGACCTTGCTACTCTACCATTCTTAAATCTACCATATTCCTATGTTCTCTGAAACTTTGCCTATAAATTATTCTCTCTCTTCTAAATGTCCACCTCCCCCACCTCTTTCATGACTAATCATGAAAAACAATACACTCTAAAAAAATAACTGCTCCCTCATCTTCTTCTTCATTCAGTATGCCCTTTCCCCCCTTAACCAACATCTTAATACAACTAGCTCATCTGATTTGCTCCTTGTACTGGCATTTGAGTGCTACCCACAGAGTTGGATTGTTAGGGCTGGCAACTGTACACTGAAGTGATTTTCAGGCTTATAGCAATTGACCCTTGTGGCAGTTTAGAGAGTTTTTACCATTTCATTCTTAAAAATAGTTCACTTCCCTGATTTCCAATATTTTTCACTAGTATTTTGGTGCTTTGTTTCTTTTCTTCCTTGTACCTCTCCCTTTCTTTGTCTGTGTTATTCTTGGTGGTTCAGAGGGTAGAACTCTAGGACTAGTGCATGCTAGGCAAGATCGATCTATCTATCTATCTATCTATCTATCTATCTATCTATCTATCATCTATCTACCAGGTCCACTTAGTTACTAACTTTCCCTCTGCTTCCTAGGTATCTTACTAACCTGAACTTTTATTTCCTACCTTATCCATGTAGCTAGACTCCCTAACACTTTCCATCAAATCACACCACATACAATTTGAGACTGTGTATTGCTTATATTGAGGTGTATACCATAATTGACTTTATGTCTTTGTTTGAGCACATTTCAATACTGTTGTTCTCTATTAAGATGCATGATGTGGGAAAATACTTTCTCATTTTTAATGTTAAA
The DNA here is from genome assembly GCF_947179515.1 of Apodemus sylvaticus. NCBI lineage: Eukaryota > Metazoa > Chordata > Mammalia > Rodentia > Muridae > Apodemus > Apodemus sylvaticus. Next base: position 16,933,877 of record NC_067487.1, read on the forward strand.
CACACCTACTATCAAAATGACTCATAGACCTGTGAAGCCATCTCTAACTCCTCTGGTCAAACTTATATACACAGAAGCAATGACACAACCTCCCCATGCTAAGCTTTCAGGGCCAGACATTTGAAAGATGGGTGCTATCACTCACTTTCTTTGTAATTTAAAGGAAGGAGTACAGTATTGTCTACCAAAGACCTCAAAAGTACTCCAAGATATTAAAAGGTTAAATGACCCCTAAAATGACATGGTATCGTCTAGAAGCAAGGGTAGATTTGCATTAATTTTATTTCACCATTTCATATGGAGTTTCTGCCCATCTGCATTAATGTGGACTCCCTACAATAGGTTGCCATCCATATCTGAGTCTACAGAATAAATCTTGGCTCTGTTCAAGGCAATGGTCTCTTGTGGGTCTCTTGCTTTATGCTTCTGTGAGTTTTTTAGATAAATAAGCCCATTAGGAAGGAGAAGGGAAATTGCTATCCCTAATGACCTCCTGAAATAATTGTATGGCTCAGAAAGGCAAATGCTTTATTTTTAGGGACAGGAAGTTCGCCTCAGTCCTTCAAGGTTCCAAAAGTATGATTGATCTTTGGAAAAGACTATATAAGAAAGTAATATATCCCTTTGAATACAGGTCAAAAGTTGAAGGTATAGCATCTGTGATTATATCAGAAATATTATAATAAATCATAACAATTGAGACATTCTGTTCTTCAATGAAATTCTCAGCCTAATAAATAGCTCCAGAATATAAGACCATAATTAAAACTAAGATAAGATTAAAGTATTATATCATGCCTTATCCTACTACATTTAGACACTTTGATTAAGTTAAAGGAAAGTTTATTGGCTGCTAAGAATACATAAGTGGTTTTCAATTAATTTGTTACAGATAAAAATAAATAAGCTGTCTCCTCTAAGTAAATTATTATTTATATTGCATTATTCTCTTTTAGTCAAATATTTACACTTGAAATTTTTAACTTTTATTATTAATTTATCTCATTATGCTCCTAGCATCAAGAGTACTATACCTTATATTGACATAGTATCTTATTTTCTACTATGCTTTTTTGACCCATCTCACCATATGTAAGTCTCACATTAATCTTATAAAGTAGATAAGCCAGATATAATTTCACAGATGAAGGAACTGTCACCTCATCCCCAGTCACATGCATAGCAATAGAACTAGGGGGAAATTCTGATAGTCTGATATTTAGCCGAGCACTCTTTGAAACTCATCAACGATTCCAAACTCAGAAAATAAATCTCTCTCTGACTTTTCCAGAAATGAGCATTGGATTTGCAGGGGGCTTGCAGAGTCTGAATTGCTTGCTGACTTTTGATCACGCCTTTCTTTTTGCCATTTCAAAACTGAAATGGCAAAGCTTGGGAAAGTGGCCAAGTTCTACGCAAGGAAAACTTTACTTCTTGGGGTTTGGGAAGCCCACTTGATTTTGTCAAACTATGGAAAACTGTCACTCATGCAAGATTCATGAGACAAATGAATTTTTAAAACTTCCAAAGGTGGCTAAGTAATAGCCTCACAAACTGTTTCAAAATGTATCATTGGTCTTCTGCATCGGGACAACGTAATACCAAAAAGACCCTCTCACAAGAAGTGACTATAAAACTGGACAAAAAATATGAAATGATTATTTTCAGATGCTGAGAAAGAGACAACACAGGATCTGAATCCACAGTAAATAAACTGTAAAATAAGCTTCTTGGGAACCAGTAGCCCATCTATAAACACTGGCCAAATGGCAGTGATTCAGGGAGTTGTGACCTGAGATTACTATTAGCTCTCTGAACACTGCCTTTCTTTCCCAGGGAAGTATGTTGATCTTTCTTCTTCATGCTGACTCTTTGCAGTTTATCTAATGAAAGACATCACTGGTGACTACCCTATGCAGGACACCAAGCCCCACCCTGGTCAACTTATTCCTCTGACTTTCATTCATTTTTTGCATTTGCCACAGCCTGACTTTATGCTTTTAAACTTGTTTGTTTGTGTTCTGTTTCCCCCTAGACTGGAAGTTTTACAATAACACAATTCTAGTTTGCCTACTGCCGCACCTGTGCTCCTGGCACAAAAGACAGAATCTATATTTGTTGAACAGGATTATATGATTTGTGCTCATATAAATATTATTTTCATGCTTAAATATATCAGTGTTTGGAGTCAAAGAGTCAAAGAGTGGCCTATTAATAAGCATGTAATATAAGTAGGCAAAACCAAACTACCTTAGAGGAAAGGAGAGGACACTGAAGAGAAGGGAAGATGGGCAGAGACCTTAGATAGCAATGATCTTTGGCATTGTCAGTTTATTCCAAGTTTATGTTCTTGAAATCACTATGTCATTTTTCAAATGCCATACAGTTTTCTCAGGGATGTTCTTCAGGTACTAAAATGAGGTTGTGTAATATCATCAGCAAAAGTCATGCTAAGCTGATCCTACATCAGTTTCTAGCACATAAGAATTTATCTTTCTCCTTTTATGCATTCAACAAAATTGTGTTAACACTTTGTTAGAGACTGGTTTTAATGCTTTGGTTCCATTGGGAATCTGCATGTCCAAACACTAAACATCTTTGTTTCCAATTGGTTTTTGATCAATTAACAAAGATGCCAGAAGTCAATGGCTGGGTAAAGGGAAATGGGGTAGGACCTTTAGGACCCGTGTGGACTAAGACATGGTTGGGGGGGGGGGGGAACGACAGAGAATTACCATGAGTTGGCGCGAAGAGGGATTGGACACAGGAGCTACAGAAGAGAAAGCCATGTGAGAAATCAGGTGAGTGGCCTCTGACATTTTAAAAATAAGCTAATGTGTGTGTTTCTTTTATTTGCTGATTCAAACATAACTCCTGGGCAGGTGAGATGGTGCAATCTACCAGGAGCCAAAGCAGTGTAGCCAAATTCACTATTAAAACACTTTGTATGTGTCATGTGCAAAGAAAAGCCAACAGCTTACTGAGGGAAGCAGATCTAAGAGCAAGAATGGAGAAGACGGGCTAGCATGAAGTAGATGTCTGTACAAACTGCTAAGAAAACTCAGCAAAAGGATATTTAACCTAGACAAGCTATTGGGAGAAGGATGATAGGAAAACTTTTTGTGTGCTGAGCTCAAAAAGATGTGGTTATTTTGTATGAAGAATAGAAGCAAAAAATCAGAAAAGGCCACAAGTCCAAAGCAAAGAGACAAAAAAGCTCAACCCATAGACGTCTACAGGAAGTTCTTCCATGTCGGACCAAATGTAGCAGAGGAATAAGTAAAAATCCAGATCAGAAATGTGACATAATCTTGAGGATTTTATATTTCAAAATGAGTAGCTGTTAGAATATTAAAAACATGACCAAACTTGGACCATTGCAAGAATATGCTAACAGGTCTTTAAAGAAATACATCTGTTCATAGACTGTTGCTTGAGATCAATCCAAAACAAGGGTTTGATCCAAGTAAAGAATGGTAGGGACACAGAGTTGCCGACACATGTAGATGCAGGGGCAAACTGGACATGACTCTTAGCTGTTGATCAAATGTCAAAGGTCAGAGGCAAGAAAAAGATGGGTTTTCTGAGAAGATGACTTTGTGGAGGGTTATGTTCACACTAAGAGATCCATTGGTGACTATCATGTATGTTGGTGGTATTTCTCTACATATCTCAACTCTGGAAAGGCCTAAGAACTGAAATCTAGCTTTCCTTACAGTTGAAATAAGTGTACAAGTACATTTACCTCTATGTGCTGTGAAGCCATGGGAATGCATGAGGTATCAAGAAAACATCAAAGGATATTACATTAAGGGTGGTGCTCTGGCTGGAATTTCACTGCTGTAATAAAGACCATGACCAGAACAAGTCTCTGACTCTTGTGCCTGCTCTTGGAACTCTTCCTCCTGTGGATTGTCATGTCCAACATTGCTATGATTTTTTCATCTTATTGTGGTTTATTTTGTAATGTTTGATTGTCATTTCATGGAAGTTTCTTGTTTTCTAATGAGAGACATAAAAGGGAATGTAACCAGATGGGAGGGGAGATGGGTCAAAACTAGAAGGACTGCAGAGAGGGTAAACTATGTAATATAATTTTATGAGGGAAAAATCCATTTTTAACAAAAGAAAAATACAGTAATAATAATAATAATAATAAATATATTTAGTGGTACAAGTATAATAGAGCTACAGTGCTGTAATTGTTTAGAGTAAGTAAACAGTGATCTATAGCTATATATGTTTAGAAAAAACAGAGGCCTCTTCATGGAATTCACTCCCTCTAATAAATTAAAAGTAGAAAAAAATGAATGAAAAAGTGAATGAATATCATAACAAAAAGAAACCTAGGAATAAAAGGGTTTATTTGGTTTGTAGCTTACAGTCCATCATCAAGGAATGCAACAGCAAGTATTCAATGCAGGCACTTAGAGAGCAGAACTGAAGGTGACATCATGGAGGAGTGTTGCTTGCTGGCTCGCTACCTCTGGTAATTATCTGCCTCTCTTATACAGACCAGCCCTACCTACCCAGGGATGGTACAAACCACATTAGCCTGGGCCCTCCTACATCAACTAACGATTAAGAATGCATTGCAGGCATGGCCATAGGCCAATATGATCCGAGAAATTCTACAGTTGAGGTTCCCTCCTCCTGAATGCCTCTAGTTTTGTGCCAAGTTGACAGCTGAAGATCTCTCTAACACGTAGCAAAACACAAATTTCAAGTAAAATATGTATACATGATTTCTGTATAAGCAAACATCTTTCCTTACTCCAGATCCAAGTTGGTTGTAACGAACTTATGACAGGGATTTCAAACACAAGTTCCCTTTGACATAAGGGAAATTGCCTGAATAATGGATACACCAGTACTAAATATCTATAGATCATAAAACATGAGGGGAAAGTCTATGAAGATGTGCTGGTGATCGGGGCTCCATATCTTCAACAAGAATCACTTTTTTCTTCAGCCTGGCTTATGTAACAGGCAACTCTTCTCTACAAACTCCACTCCCAACACCTCTTCCTAAACTGCTTCCTCAGCACAGTAGTTATAGTACACTCTTAGAATGTATATCACAATCTCATGATTACTCTTCAAAGGTTGAATAAATCCAGAGTGAATTTAACTGGTATGCTATTAAGTTGTCTGGTGTACTTCTGGTGGTGAAGGGATTTAAGCATTGTTTCTTTGTTTGTTTTTAAGGATTTATTTTATTTTACTTTAGTGTATGCATGTAAGTATGTGTATGTCAATATGTATATGCAAGTACCATAAGAGACCAGAAGAGACCATTAGACACCTGAAGCTGGAATTAAACATGGTTGTAAGCCACTTGATGTAGGTGCTAAAATCTAAATGACAATTGTCTGCCTCTCCAGACCACTGGTTGTAAAGTTATATAATATTTGCAAGGATAAGATAATTGGCTTTCTTTTTTCATAAAGAGTTCCCAAATTGTACCAACTTCAGGTTCTATATAGCTAGCACCACTACGAGGTAAGTGCTGTAAGCCCAATGTCACAGGAAATAGATTAATAAAGTTAATGCAATATTTGTGCTGATTATTTTAATGTCAACTTGACACAAGCTATAGTATTTGGAGAGGGAACCTCAATTGAGAAAATACTCTAACAAAATTAGCATTCATTTTCTTGATTGATGTTTGATGTGATGGGGGCCAAGCCATTTTGTGCTACGTCCTGTGCTGGTGGTCCCGTGTTCTATAAAAAGCAGTGAGCAAGTTATGGGGAGTCGCCAATAAATAGCACTTCTCCATGGCATCTGCTTCAGTTACAACCTCCAGGTTGCCTTATTGAGTTCCTGTTCCAAATTCCCTCAGAGAGGGACCTTTACCTAGAAATATAAGATGAAATAAATCCCTAACTCTTCAATGTTAGTTTTGCTCATGGTGTTTTATCACAGCAATGGAAATCCTAACTAAAACTATTTTATTCATCAAACTGTATCAGACAGGCCATCTTCGAACTAAGGTCTTCAGCAAGCTCTTTCTATTCTAGCATGGGTTCTCTACCTGTTTGTACATTTCAATCACCATTTCAAATGGAGAGATGAGTACCTCATGGCTAAATGTAGACTGAACAGTTACAAAACCATATCCTTGAAGTATTGCCAAAGGATACAATAGTAGGACACAGAGAAATAGTTCTTTGTATTTAACTTTAAATAATTCACCCACCGATAGTTGAATTGTACAAAGCACTGTAAATATTTACTCCTCTAAAAGAATGTTATTTTTCTTATCTGAAGAAATTTTAATATAGGAGACAAACTATTTCTATTTATTCTGCATTCAGTTATTGATATTTTGTGGTCTGGAATGCTTGATTAAACATCTGGCAACTCCCTCTGTTCTAATCTACATGAATTTAATTCAAGCATTTGGGCTCAGGTTTTATTCATCAACCTTTGAGTCCTTCCCTATTAACTATCCACATTAGCGTCTTCATGTCACTGAGAAGTTGTCTTTTGCCCTAAATTTGAATAGTGGAAAGAGACGAGTTTACTCTAGCTGCTGAATTTTTGATTAATTAAAAAGCTTTATGGTATCATACTTGGTATCACACCCACTCCACTCCCCTCTTGCATCCCCCACTTTGCCTGAAAACTCCTTCCCAAACAGTCACCTTCCTTCCCTCACCTATCTTCCTTCCTCCATGTTTTTCTCCTTTCTGTGCTCCTTCTTCCTCACTCTTTATCCCATATTTTTTGCAAGAAGACAAATGCTGGGCATTTGTGATACTTTAAGCATCCCATGTTGTTTCCAGAAGACAGTGCCTCACCATTCATCTCCCCGAGCTTTGATTCCCACAGTCCTTCTCCCTCTTCTCCCTCAATATTATCTGGGCCTTGAGGGCTTTGCGGGCATGATTATCAATGCCCCACCTAGAGCCATACACTCACAAGGGGAAATTTCAAATCTTCTGTTCATGTAACCCTAACATTCCATGAGATCTATTATTCAGTCTCTCTCCTTAAAAATTGAATTTTATCTTCAATAAAGGCTAGCAAAGCAAGAATGTTGTGTGTGAGAGAAATCAGTTGAATACGTTTATGTGACCCTGGGATTCTTTGAACAAGGAAATTGCCTCTGCTTTTGAACTCTCCGTTTACACAAAGCAGCATTCATTACCTTCTGCTTCCAGTCTTTTCTCTTTAAGGTAACTTAGAGGAGCTCTTGGATCTGTGAATAGAATAACTGGGTCAGAGCTGTGGTCCAAACTGAGGAGTTATGTGCAGTTGGCAAAGGTGCTTAAACTCTTTGGAATTCATTTTCTCCTGTTAAACATACATCATAACACTAGTGAGTGGCCTCACGAAATATTTTCACTCTATTTCATTTGAAAGAAGCAAGTTTGTTCTAGGGAGTCTCTGATCTCAGGTTGTTGAAGGTATATAAATATAGAATGTAATATCATGAATTACATTCTAAATACATAAAGAATTTAGCAACACTTCTCATGTCATGCTATAAACCATAGGAAGCCTGATACATTTTTTTATTAGTTGGAAATGATTTTGCATTCAATATTTCCTTTCACTTGGCAAATATCTTCTTGGGGAGTAAATATTGCTATCAAGAAAGGCTGTGTTTTGTCTTGGTCTCAGAATCTGATTGACCTTGCATGATCTTTAAAAGGCCACATTGATTATTCAGTATTAGCATGTGCGAAATGATCTCTTGATTATAGTTGAAGCCAACTTCAGTAAAATCTCTCTCACTGTATTGTGATAAAAATCAAGGCAGTGGATACATGTGCAATGAAACACAAGGAAAGTCTAAAATGGATTTGGAGCCAGGAAATGCATAGATAGTCAAGTACACTAAAGTCCTTTTCACAGATGGACCCAGGCTAAGTGGAGGGCTCCAAAAGCTGCTTTGATGCAAAACTAGAATTCACGTCTTCCAATTACTATTTACTGACAATAGAAATGTCTACAACTACTCACAATAAAATATCTAATGCTAAAAATTGCTAGGGTAACATAATACTAGGGTCAAGGAGAGACTATGTTTAAAATAGAGGTGAGAGGACAGCTTTAGATTTGAACTGAAAATTGACCAAGATTTTATCTTATGCTTTGATATCATATGAACAGTGTTCAGTTACATAATATTCTTGTTCTTTATTCTAATACAGATTTTTCTACCATACTATGAAATCCTAGTTAAACATTTAACTTAGTTGCTTGCTTTTACTTTTAGTACTAATCTTAAATTGGAATTTAATTATGAAAAGCATTTGACTAAATTAGCCTCAGAGTTCATTCTATTGATTTTATGAAGCAGATTAAAAATAAGAAGAAGAAAATCACGAGGAACTCCAATAGAAGAACCTCATATAATCTTTCTGCCCATATATTGATCCATGTTAGAACCCATTAAATGATCTGATGAGGCAAACATCTTCCCCTGTTCAGGAAAGGCAGCTTGAAGCACCTTGTAAAGTCATGAATTCCAAGATGATATCATCATTCAATACTGTCAGTTCTGCACAATTATAAGTCATACTTACTAGACACATGTAATCTAGACAAAATGTAAAGCGAGCGAATTCACATAAGAATGTAGCTTCCGGAGGCTGACTGTCCTACTGGAATAGGGAAAGAGGCAACTCATGTTGTCCCTTATGCCACAGCTGTCCCTGTTATGTGGCGGCAGCAAATGGCACTCTTCATCACACAAATGCTTAACTCCATGGTTGTGGCTGCCTCTTTAAGATGTAGACAACATCACAGTTGTACACTCCTAAGAGAGGATTGCATAGGCCTGTGGATGTTTGAGTATGCAAATAGAAACTTTGTCCTTACAATTAAGATCACTCCCAAAACTTGTGGTAGTAATAGGGCCTGATTGGCCTCAAGCCTCCCACTCACTAGCATTGGAGAATCCTTCTAAGCTCCTGGGATTTGATGTTCTCCTGACTAAAACAGTGGTCATCATGGTCCATTACATACCAGATTTCAATTCTTCCAGTGTCTAACTTCCTTCCTCAAAACCTGCTGTTAAGTTCTTCAACAAAGCCTGTGCTCACACTTCATGTTTCATTGTTACCAGTTCATTGCTACAACCTTTTCTCTATTGAAGAATGAAGAGATTCACAAATAAACAAATGAATCAGTTACAAGTACTGATGCTTATATTGAAGACGTGGCTAATGTGCTTTGTTCCTTTTACAATGCCGAATATGTAGTCAGTTACATTTAGAAGAGCTAGTAGTTATCATAAGGATTTCCAGATCTGTCAACAGTGAACAAAAGGTGTGTTTTCTAAGGAAAACAAGACCCTCCCATTGTTTTGTGAGGTATATTTTTTTGTTTTATATTTATACAGAAAGAAGAAACTACCTTCACTCACAGAATTAAAAAATTAGGAATTCCAGGAAGAAATCAAATGAAATGAGGTTGAAAGAGAACAGGGGTTACAAAATTTCCAACTATTAAGTAGCATCTTCATGAATACCTAATAAAGTGGATGTTTTAAGTGACTGTCTATGTTAAGTAGCAGCATCGTTTAAGCCGGTGGATATCAATTGGTTATTATTGTTGATTCTACAAGGTATATTCTGAAGCACTTCTTAGAGGTTTTATTCTAAGTTTTGGTAATTACAGTAACCCCACAAGTGTATTTATTGAAAATGTTTAAAACATGACGAGAAAAGTTTATGAAGTCATGGCTATGCTCACAATACAGAGACCCACTTCCCAGTGCTCACCTGTGCATACTGTCTGGGATCACCGCTCTTCACGGCTTCTTCGACTTGCTCAGTATACAAAGTCTGGCCAGCCTTCAGCAACATCACTCTCACTTCACTAATACTTATTGTCTTCATCCAATGGGCATTAGCCTTCCTTGCCTGGGTCAACTTCAGGCTAGTTGCAACATTATTAGTCTCCTAGGTATAGCAAAGCAAAATACTGCAACCCAGGAGACTTAAAGCCAGAGAAAGATACTCTCACAGTTTTAGAGGCTCGAGGTCCATGATTCCTTGCCTTCTTCCTTGCGATGGTCACCAGTGGTCAGTGTTCCTTTCCTGCAACTGTCTCAGTGAAGTCCTTACCTCTGTCATTGCACACACTCTTTCTCCTATATATCTGTATCTTAATGTGACATTTGCCTCTTCATTGGAGGACACCTGTCTTGTTGGATTAAGGGCTTAACCTACGCAAGTGTAGCTACATCTCAACCAATTACGTCTTCAATGGCCTGATTTCCAAGCTGGTTCATATTCCAGGTACCAGAAGTAAGGACACATGCAGTTCAAACTGTTCAAGTGAGAAGTCTTGTATGCTTCTTTGGTAATCCTCCAAATCCCATGCTTGAGGTGCTCCTTGCTCCTCTCTCCTCCGTGGTCCTTCTGGCTCCGACTCGCGTCTGTCTTAACTTCTCACCAGCAGTGTACCCAAGCCCCTGCTCCTCACATCCCAGTCTACAGGCTGTCTGCTGAAGCCATCCATGGCCCAGATTTGCCTATGGGCTACCCAATGTCTCTTGTAATGACCTCTCCTCTGAACTCAGAAATGCAACTGTCTCCTTAAAATAACCTCTTGGCTATTTCACAGGCACGTCTAACCCACTGCTCCCAAATTCCACTGCTCACCCCAAACTCCATCTGTGTTCCCTCGATTATCTCTAGCTCAGATTCCGACACCCACATCCCCCAGTTGTTCATGCCAGTAACCTGACAATCATCTTGCGTCTATTCCTCCTCAAAATATATCTTGACTAAACAGAGCTTTCTGATTTGCTTGCCAATACTCTAATTTCAGCCACCAACATAACTCCCCTGAAATCATTACATTCAGGGTAAATTCCAAAGTCCATACAAGGACTCCAGGGCTCCTTATGTCATTTATTAGGCCTTCTTGGTGATAAAGATTGACAAAGTCCTATATAGAATAGGTGGTTACCTGTATGAATATGGCATCACCTCTGAATCCCTCTCCCATGGTTGGCATCAACTGTCCTGAGTTGGTGGGATTCCCAGGGAGAGGGTTCATGGCAATTAAGTCCTTCTGGAGGGTCAATATTTAGGAAATAAAGGGAACACAGGAAGTTTCTGTCTGCATCCATTGTCCCCATGTGTCCTCAATCCAAAGTAATCAGCATAACACAGTATCATGTTTGGAGGTGGCATTTCCTAAATTCCTTCAACAAAACTATTGTAAAAGAAGTAGTCACGTCCATGACCTCAGATGACTAATCCAAGGTTTTCTAACATAAGAATTAGTTACAAAGGACTGAATAAGTTGGTGAGGGAGTAGTGACAGTATTCATTTTAGTTCCTCCTAGGGACATAGTAAACTTTGTTGAGTCTTATCCCATTCTTCTTGTGATATTCAAGATGTAAGAAAACTATTCTGTCAAGATCCTTCCCCACCCAAACTTCTTCCTAGATCCTAAACCATTTTCTATGCTTTCTTCAGTGTCGATGCATAATGTCAAAAAGCAATAGGTACTTTTTCAGTTATAGCCAAACTTGAAAGAACCCAAGTTTGTGGGCATTGGCATGAAGAGGGTGAGGCTGAAGAGGCAGCAATGCTGGAGTCAGGAGTGTGGGTTCAGATAGTACTCTCACCATACTTGACTGTTACTCTCACCTTCAATGGGATTCCAACAGTAGGAATACACAGTAAAGAAAAACAGGAACAATACTTTAGTAGTATATTCCAAGGTATGCTATAACTGTTAAGGTCGTGTTCATTCTCTTGCTTTCTGGGTCAGTTTATTTTCAATGAACTAAATCTATAGCATGCTAATTGAAAACACATAGCCATGACATAGAAATAGTACCTACTCTAAACAATTTATTTCAAATTCTTATAACACACGTTGAGTGATAAGGCACCCATCAAAATAAATTGCATCACTAGCAAAGTGTGTCGATAAATAGCCCCTGTTGATCTCACCATAGTTGTCACACTAGTGATCCTATCCTGTCACTCTTTATTTTTAACTTCTTTACCATTTATTACCAGCCTGCCTCCCCCTCACATCTGACCTGCCTTTGGGACTCTGCTACCAAAAGCTATTCCCATTTTTCATTACTGTCCATTGCTATTGTCAGTAGCCCAGTTGAGGCCAGAGTTACTACATTCAGCCTAGGGAGTGACTGTGCTGCCCTTACCCCATGTTGTTGCCCCTTAGACATACGTTCCTTCATCTAGCTAACATCTGCGACTTTGATTATCTACACAAAGCCTGTCTAAAACCGTGTAACTACTTGGCTCACAGAGTAAGACGCAGAAACCTACTGCAGAATTTAGAGGCCTTCTACCATCTGTTGCCACACTAATCCCCCTTGTGTTTAGTTTTATAGATCATTGGCACTCTCCAAACTTTTTATCTTTATTCACAGAGTGCCTTTCCTTTGAAAACTTTCTTTTTGCCCATAGTCCACATGTGTTTGCATACTTAAATTAGAGCTTGCCAGTGGTTTCTCTTTACTAATAATTTCTGACACTTCTGATATCTATTTAGGAAAAACTACCTAAAGCTTATTTTTAGTTACTAGAACTGTTGGCCTCAACCTCCTTTTCTGCCGCTGGCCATTGTCAGCATTTGCTTTCTGCTCAGCATCAAGAGAATTCCTCCCAAACAGTAATGCCTCTAATGTGACCCCGACCCTTTACGTCTCCTAGAATAATTATACTACTTGTTATCTGAGTCCCATTATCTTTATGGATTTTTCATCAGATTGTGGATTTAAAAATAATTAATATAGTTAAAATGGCCATTTTGCCAAAAGCAATATACAGATTCAACACAATACCCATCAAAATCCCAACTCAATTCTTCATAGACTTAGCAAGAGCAATTCTCAAATTCATCTGGAATAACAAAAAACCCAGGATAGCTAAAACTATTCTCAACAACAAAAGAAATTCTGTTGGAATCAGTATCCCTGACCTCAAGCAATATTACCGAGCAATAGTGTTAAAAACTGCATGGTATTGGTACAGTGACAGGCAGGCAGATCAGTGGAACAGGATTGAAGATCCAGAAATGAACGCACACACCTATGGCCACTTGATCCTCAACAAAGGGGCTGAAAACATCCAATGGATAAAAGATAGCCTTTTCAACAAATGGTGCTGGTTCAACTGGAGGTCAGCATGCAGAAGAATGCGAATTGATCCATCCTTGTCTCCTTGTACCAAGCTCAAATCCAAATGGATCAAGGACCTCCATATAAAGCCAGACACTCTGAAGCTAATAGAAAAGAAACTGGGGAAGACCCTTGAGGACATCGGTACAGGGGGAAAGTTCCTGAACAGAACACCAATAGCTTATGCTGTAAGATCAAGAATTGACAAATGGGACCTCATAAAATTACAAAGTTTCTGTAAAGCAAAGGACACCATCAAAAGTACAAATCGGCAACCAACAAATTGGGAAAAGATCTTCACCAACCCTACATCAGATAGAGGGCTAATATCCAATTTGTACAAAGAACTCAAGAAGTTAAACCCCAGAAAACCAAATAACCCTATTAAAAATATGGGTACAGAGTTAAACAAAGAATTCTCACCTGAAGAACTTCGCATGGCGGAGAAACATCTTAAAAAATGCTCAACTTCACTAGTCATCAGGGAAATGCAAATCAAAACAACCCTGAGATTTGACCTTATACTAGTCAGAATGGCTAAAATTAAAAACTCAGGAGACAGCAGATGTTGGCAAGGATGTGGAGAAAGAGGAACACTCCTCCACTGCTGGTGGGGTTGCAAATTAGTACAACCACTCTGGAAATCAGTCTGGCAGTCCCTCAGAAAACTGGGCATGTCACTTCCGAAAGATCCTGCTATACCACTCCTGGGCATATACCCAGAGGATTCCCCAGCATGTAATAAGGATACATGTTCCACTATGTTCATAGCAGCCCTATTTATAATAGCCAGAAGCTGGAAAGAACACAGGTATCCCTCAACAGAAGAATGGATGCAAAAAATGTGGTATATCTACACAATGGAGTACTATTCAGCCATTAGAAACAATGAATTCATGAAATTCTTAGGCAAATGGATGGAGCTGGAGAACATCATACTAAGTGAGGTAACCCAGTCTCAAAAGATCAATCATGGTATTCACTCACTAATAAGTGGATATTAGCTTGGAAAACTGGAATATGCAAAACATAATCCACACTTCAAATGAGGTACAAGAAGAATGGAGGAGTGGCCCCTAGTTCTGGAATGATCCAGTGTAGCAGTATAAGACAAAACCAGAACAGGGAAGTGGGAAGGGATGGGTGGGAGAACAGAGGGAGGGAAGGGGCTTATGTGACTTTTGGGGAGTGGGGAACCAGAAAAGGGGAAATCATTTGAAATGTAAATAAAAAATATATCGAATAAAATTTTAAAAAAAGATTTCAGAAACTCTCAATGATCACGCTTAGCTTTGATATATTCTTTTAATGTTTATGACATCATCTGAGCAGGCCATTATTGTCACTAAAGAGAGAGACTGCAGCATCATCAAGAACCACATCACATTAGTTGCTATAAATAACAAATTAGGTCAATCAAAATAAAATACTTGTACAGAAAGTAAACGGGGAAATTTGCAGCATAATTTTGGCATGCACATAGCAACCACCTCTGATAAGTGTGTGGAAACAATGCAATAATTTAATGTCTGTTTTCTCTTCTTTGATGTGCGTGGGTGTTTTGCCTGTGTGTATGTCTGTACAACATTTGAGTGTCTGGTGGCCACAGAAGCTGGAAGAGCATGGCAGCCTTCCTAGAACTGGAGTTACAGACCTCTGTGAGATGCCATTTAGGTGGTGGGGATTGAACCCAGGTCTTCTATTAAAGGAACAAGTTCTCTTAACCACTGTGCCATCTCTCCAGTTCCCAATGTCCTTGTGTTTAATCCCTTATTCAGTGATTTGCTTGAGACCTGAGACCACTTGAATCAACATAACTCATCAAATTGGACAGCAGAGAGAACATATGTATCAGTTTGACCGGATTAATTCAAGTAATTCATACCCAGAGAGGTGAGATGTCTTCGCAATAGTGAGCTACAGCACTTGCTTCAGAAAGTTCTTGTCAGTCACCTGGTGTGGGCACCAGAGTAGTAACGCACTCCCTTCCACAAACTCCATCCTCATCAGTACTAGCGTGGCCGACACCGAAAGTTTATACTTATATGTCAGAGACTTTGCCTAGTCCTACCAGAACATGACTTACAGACCTACACCAAAACATTTGCCCCAAACTTCAAGCTTGTATTATTAAAAACCAACCAAGCAAACAAAAAGCCTTCCTTAACTTTCTCCTGACATAAAAATACTCTTTTCCTGCTTTGGGCAGAAGTCACTCAACATTCTATAACCAAAGATCCAAAAAGAGTTTTTGAGTGCTGCAAATCCAATGTTATAGCAGACTTAATGGTAGCTTTCCAATAATCCTACTATAAGGAGGCTGGCTTATAGTAAATGCTATAAATTATGAATTTGTTGTGATTTCAGTCTGGTTTGTCTCCCAAGGTGCATGTGCTAGAAGCTTGGTCCCCAACAGGTCATGACTGAGAGGCAGATGAAGAGGCAGGAAGAGGAGTATTGTAGTGGGAGGTGATGATGGCATAGAAGCTCTGTGACCGGAGGTAGAGGATTCTGCCTCAGAAGTTCAGTCAGGTGGTTGCAGAACTACACTAGTCATGACTCACAGGTTGAGAACCGCTGTTATAAGGTGAGGCTGCCCTGTGTGTTTGTTCCAGGCTATGTACACACGTCCCACTCCCACAGTTTCTACCCTGTGAAGTCATCACTATGAGAGTCTCTGAGTAGACAGATTGTATCATTATATATGATGCCATCAGCTATGAGAGGCTCTAAGTAGATGATGTCATTATATATGATATCATCAGCTATGAGAGGCTGTGACTAAGCAGATGGTGCCATTGAATCTGATGTCATCTCTTATAGAGACTCCAACTAAGCAGATGGATCAGAACTATGAAACAAAATAATCTCCCTTTAAAGAGTGCAATTGTACTAGTTCCTTTTCTGTTGCTGTGATTAAATATATTTCCAAAATGTATAAAAGACAGAGGGAGAAAGGGTTTGTAGTGTCCAATTTTAAATTAATATTCATCTTTGTAGGGGAGCTGGTCACATCACATACACAGCCAAAAGCAGAGAAAATGAATGTATACGTGTGGATCACCTGCTTGCTTGTGCCCAGTGTGATTTCTCCACTCTTATAAGAATTCAGGACTCCTTGACTAAGTAATGATGCCCAACTCACTGGGCTAGGTCTTCCTGTATCAGTTAAGTTAATTAAGACAACCCCACAGGCTAACCCATATATACAGGCATCACTGAGAATGTAGATTGCACCACATTGACAAAGCTTTGACCAAATTGACCACATTGACCAAATCAGCCCTAATATTTTGTTACAACAGCACAAATAGAACTTGAGTCTCCTGAATAAATACTTAAGCACACATATTGGGAGCCTCAAAACTGCCAATAACTCCACAGTCTGGCACTTCTAACCTCAGGCAGGTACATGCAATCTGACCTGCATCCCTACACACAGCCACATACAAGTAGATACATTTAAAGATAGCTATGCCTGTGGAGGGCTATTGGAGCTTGTAGATAACACTATATGCAAAGCGAATCAGAATTACAGAAGGTGAATGATTTTCTTCCTTCTTTCCCTCTGTGATTATTCAATGGCATAGAAGAATTGAAAGATGAATTAATTATGACATGCATAGACAATCCATCTTATCCAGTTAAAGTAGGTAGCTTAGGCTTAGCTTTGGAGGGACATTCTGAAATGAAGAATTTTGTCTATAAACTTGTCCTGTCCTCTTCCACACTGTTTTCCTCTGTTCAGTGTGAGCAAGCATCATCCTCTGCTCCTCCCTGCCTTCACTTGATCAGTCATTGCCACAACTGAGCTTCCATCAGTGGGTGGGAGGACAGGGGAAGAGAAGGGGGCTTATGGGACTTTCGGGGAGTGGGGGGCTAGAAAAGGGGAAATCATATGTAATGTAAATAAATTATATCAAATAAAAAAATTAAAAAAAGAAACAATAAATTCATGAAATTCTTAGACAAATGGATGGAGCTAGAGAACATCATACTAAGTGAGGTAACCCAGTCTCAAAAGATCAATCATGGTATGCACTCACTGATAAGTGGATATTAGCCTAGAAACTTTGAATACCCAGGACATAATCCACAAATTAAATGATGTCCAAAAAGAATGGAGGAGTGGCCCCTGGTTCTGGAAAGACTCAGTGCTAGAGTATAGGGAAATTCCAGAACAGGGAAGTGTGAAGGGGTAGATGGAAGTATAGGGGGACAGAAGAGGGCTTATGTGACTTGCGGGGAGTGGGGACCCAGAAAAGGGGAAATCATTTGCAATGTAAACAAAAAAAAAAGACTGTCCTGTCGTGATGACACTAAAGAAATTGTAATGACTGCAGTAGAATAAGCAAAGGTGGTCAAGGAGAAGAGGGAAATGTTGCCAGAGGATACCAGACAGATTCAGGGATCACAGCATTCTGAAGCACTGCTGGCCCCGATGCTGTGGGAAGAAGAGTGTCCTCAACCAAAGATCAAGGCAGGTGGCACATTTTGGGACTTTGCAGCCCATGTTGACCCATTATGACCATTCAAATAGGCCTTTCTGAAGAGAAAGCAGGCATGGGCAGTATGCAAAAGAGGGTGTCTGGTTTCTTATAAAGTGTTATTTCTGACTGCAGAAAGCCTGGTAGAGTGGGTCTACCATCTTTTTCTAGAGCACAGGCTTCACCGACTTAACAAGATGTGATGCACAGCCTTGGTGTCAATCAGTCTTGGCACAAACTACCTGCCAAAATGCTTGGGAACAATTGGTGCAGTTGTAATATGGTTTATAACCATGGCTGACTTACTGTGGTTGGACCTCTGACTTGGCCACCTCATGATAGTACGGAGGCACCCAGTCATTCAGTAGAAACCTCACGTGGTTTTGGAATTTCATTCAGTCACTAGACTCGTAGTGCATTACCCAATTTTCTCTTGGGCCCCTGCATGGCACAGCAAGCCACACCTCCAGTCAGCCCACTGCTGGACGTCTGAGACACAGCATTCAGACACTGTGGAAATGGAACACATTTTTGAGTAATGATGGATTTTTCAGGATGTAACCATGTCCTACATCAAGGAGCATCTGTACATAATGGCCTACAACACTGACATGAAAAACTTAAAAATACTAACTAAAATGCACATTACTATACTTTATATACTACTATAGTATTTCAGTCATTCAAAATGCTTACGTCTAAGACTTGAAATAATATTCAATAAAAACCTATTAATGCTGGGAGAGTTAGAGTTTTCCAACAAGAATTACCTACATTTTCACTTTCTTACTTTTAAATTTTAAGGAGATATATACAACATATCTCCTCTGACTTTTTGACAGAAGAGTTTACATACTCACTTGGAAACACATGAGAAATTTAAAAATTATTGTATACCTAAGATGATTAAGATGAAGCTGCCAAAGCCTCAAAACTTCATCACTTTTGACAAATTTTATAATTTTATTAAGGTAAATATAAAATTTATTTAAAACATATTGTAAAGTAAACTAAAACAAATATTATTGCTTGAATGAATAAATTCCCAATTTTTTCTAATATTTTAATGGCTTTTGGAACTGTCCTCGGGAGTATAAGAAACAGACTTCCCACAAATTGTGATTTATAAATCACATTTATTATTGCCCATGGGAAATTTTATGCTTAATGTATGCAATGAATTATGTGGAGCAATAAATGTGTGTCATTTAAATATATATAGCTATTAACTGTGGATTTCACGTTTTATTAAAAGAATTCTGCAATGCATTTCTAAGAGGTTGTCATTTCACATAACTGAGATGAAATTTACACAAACTATTTCTCCTGTATAATGTGTTTTTGACTTGGTTAGCATTTAATATTTCTCACTTTTTTGTGATTGTCTTTGTGTAATTAAATGTAAGAACTTAAATCCTTCCACAGGTGCTAGAGATACAGCACTTGCTGTGAAAACACAAGGACCTGAGATCAAATCCTGACAGAGAAGCTAGGCAGGGTCATGCATATGTATGTAACTCTGAGGCTGCAGGGAGCTGAGACAGGACAGTCACTGGAGCCTTCTGGTCTAGCTACAGGCTCAGTGACAGATCCTGCCTAAATAGAAGTCAGGCCTGATATCATCCTCTGACCTCTGCACAAATGCACACACACACACACACACACACACACACACACGCATACACAAACACACACACATATACACAAATATACATAAGCAAACATACATAAATACACATATACATGTATACACACATACACACTTACATATACAGGCACACATACATATAAATACACATATACATGTATACACACATATATACACACTTCTACAGACACACATACTCACACACACACACACACACAAACATTTATATATACTGCATACTCTCACCAGGTGCCCATACATATCCTTGTGTGGGTGATTTTTATAGGACAAGATTCATAGAAAGAAGTCTGCAGTTAAATGATAACAATTTGTTGTAAGTGCATTAAAAGTACCATTCAAGTCCTGCGGCATGCCTCTATACTTTATGTTTCATGCCTCTATAGACTTGCTACCTTCTCTCTGAAAATGAAAGGTTTGGAACAGCTTTCTCCCCAATGGCCAATTAAACACCAATTTAACATGGTTCACTGTGCGTCCCATTTTATGGTTTCTTCTTTCATTTTACTTATCACAGACAAAAGAGCTACAACAAACACAGACTAACTCCCCTTCTCACTACCAGCATCCTCCTGTATCTCATGCTTTTGTCCTAGACTACCAGACAACTGCACAGTTTCTGCTTACAGCAACAAGAATCAGTTTTGTTCTCACCAGCTCTCCAACACTATATCTACAACTTAGTCCTACACTTGTCACCTACTGGGATAGGTGATTCTGTGTGTCCTCCTGACTCAAACAAAGGAGTCCCAGATGGCTAATAAAATATTATTTCTGGGAGAATCTCCAAAGGTGATTTAGGAAGAGTTTGGAATGTGAATCAATAGACTTAAAATAGAACATCTTTATTTATCAATGTGGATGGGCACCACCCAGTCAAACCACTGAGAACTCAGTTCGATTTAACATGTGAAAGAAGAATGCATTTGCTATCTCTCTCCACTTGAATTGGACATCCACATTCTCCTGCTACAGGCATTGCCTCTCTTGTCCTCAGGACCTAAGACTTAGAGTAGGACTAATATTGTTGGTGCCACTCTACTTTACATGTTCACAGGTCGTAGGCAACACACAGAGACTTCTCAGCCTCCATAAACACATGAGCCAACCCTTTATATATATATATATATACATATACATATATATACATATATATATATATAACCTCTTGTATGTATTTACACACAATTATTCCATGGTATGTTCATGAAGTTGAATCCATGTTGATATGTAATCTATGTGTGCTTCAGACCCTTGTATAAAATGACATGCTATGTGCATGTAACTTGTATATCTTCCTATGTACTTTAAGTCAGCTCTTATGATAACGAATATAAACAAATAGTAATTATACTGTTTTTTTTAGTAGATGAGTGTCTATCCATTTTCAACACAGGTGTAAATTCTTGAACTAATTTTGACCCGAGCTTAGCTCAGTACCGTGATTAGGATTCTAGGATTAGGATATGAATATGGAACTCACATATACACACATATACCCAATTACCACAAGTGTGTATATACATACATACACATATCATATATATGCTGTATTGATATATGGATATACATTTTATATGTAGAATATATTATGTTGATTCTATCTCTCTGGAGAAACCTGACATACTCCTAAGCAAGAGAAAAATGGATATAATTTTCCCACCAGTTCCTTCTGAAAATCCTCTGCACTTGATTGCATGCAAGTGCCTTCAAACTTATCTTACAAGTGTGTCTTAGCTATTGTTCTGCTGCTGTGGCAAAGCATCATATCCAAAGCAACTTATGGAAGAAAGCATTTAGTTGGACTTAAAGTTCAGATGGTGAGCCCATGACCGTTCAAGCAGGCAGCATAATAGCAGACGGGTAAGCATGGTACTGGAGCAGTAGCTGAGAGCTTATCTATAAGCATGAGATACACACAGAGACAGACAGACAGACAGACAGACAGACAGGCAGATAGACAGACAGGCAGGCAGGCAGGCAGGCAAGCAGGCAGACAGGCAGTCAGAGACAGAGACAGAGACAGAGACAGAGACAGAGAAACAGAAACACGGTAAGTGGCACACAGAGACACAGAGTGACAGAAAGATGGAGACAGAGAGAGCTAGCTAGGAATGGTTGTAAACCTTGGAAACCTCAAAGCCATCTCTCAGTATCATATCTCCTCCAACAAAGCCATATCTCCTAATCCTTCCTTCATAGTTCCACCAACAGAGGACCACGTATTTACACACATGAGCCTATGGGGCCCATGCTCATCCAAACAGCTATCCAAACCTAAGGTAATAGGTTAAGATGTTGTTTAAGGGAAATGTGCTGGTTATTTGAGTGCAGAATCTGTCTTACAAGTTAAGTGTCTAAGATCATTCTAAGACACTCTTCATGAACCTGAGAGAAAGGAAAAGAGAATGAAAGAAGTAAAGGATAAAATTCATGCACATAGAAAACACTCATTAATTCTGGATGAAGCAGAAAAAGAAGCTGTGCCACCATTTTATTGTTGTTCTTAAGGCTTATACATTCTTAGGATAATCGATCACATGGTTTTCCATGCATCTTTACATTCCATAAGTTCATACCAAGTTCAAGACAATAGTTCATGCTGTAAAATGACAAAGAGTTACAGCAGACATGTTCGTGTGTCTTTCCATTAAGACTAGTACCTGACTAAACATTCATTATCTGTTATTAGCTCCATAAGTTCATTATAAGTTTAAAACAACATCTGCCTTGTATCTCATTAGTTTTGAATTTCTGTATAGATAAGCCAGTCAATAATTTATTTTTTGACCTTACACCTGCAATAAATTGCCCATTCCCTGTTTATGGCCTTTAGTTTTCTGATAATAGTCTCACAGCTAACCTAGAAGGAATGTTTACCCTGATCATAAATATCTTCCAAGCCTGTTTTCTTATCCTAGTGCAATTAGCCCATGACATACGAAGGTTTACAGAACCCTGTTTGTAGCTTTTAAAGGGCTAAAAATTACTTGTATAAATTTAGGAATTTTATAAAGTCATTATTAAGAATTATGAAATCATCAATTTGTCTACCGAGTATTACTACATAAGAGTACATCTTAATGATGTTAATCTACAAAACTAAGCCCAATAAAATGGGCTTCATCTTATAGTGCAGGAATCATTAGACTATGTAATAGTGACAGGTAAGGCAAATCAGTAGCAAGAATCAATCCTGGGATGAGGTCTCTTGGAACCTTGCCTCAGAGTTCACCAATTGCAGGTCATGCAAAGCAGTGGGTCATCTCCAGAAAACTCACTTGCATGCCTTTCGCCTTTCCTTGATGCCTTCTGACAATGATTCTAACTTATGAAGCCATGTAAATACTCTAGATTTAAACATAAAAATAAAATCAGTGTAGTCCAAATATAATAGAAAACAGTAATTTTACTGTGCTGAATCATGGTTTCCCAAAATATATGGACTAATCTGCAATACTTGGATCCTTAAAGGTATAATATAGTGAAAATCTTGATGAGTATGTCCTGAATTGGCCAAGTAAGGCTGAGATACAGGATTTATATTTTTTGTAAATGGAGAAAGGCATAAAAAGAGAAGACATGTAACCATGAAGGCAAGATTGCAAAGACTTTTCTATAAGCCTTGGAATGCAAAAGATATAATCTACCACCAGATTCCAGGAGCAAATCCTTAGTCAGTGCCACTCCCAAAGCCTCTCAAAAGGACTGCCATGCCCAACACCGTCATGTTTTACTTCTTACCTCCATAATAGTAATAGAAATAAAAAGATCCTGTCACCCAACATGTTATACTTTATTTCAATTCCCAGAAACTAATATAGATTGGTATTTTTAAAACTCCCAAAATATGAAAAGAAGAGAGACAGCTACATGTTCATGCTCTATCCTGGTAAAGAATGATGGTAACAGTGTCTATTTTTAAGCATTATCTTTATAAATCTTTTCCATGACCTCATCAACCTTGATACTTAAACATGCAATGGTCGATAAAATTGGGTTTGGCCATCTCTTCCCAAATGTTGTTGATTGAGTCATCTTATCATTCTTCTTCTTTTAGAAATGTTTCTTTCACATTAAACCACAGATCTACAAATAGTCAGGAAAACTCTTAAATGCCAGAATAAGTTTGGTAGGTATTCTTTTGCAAATTAAATTCAGAAATCACAAGCATATATAGCTCTTTGCTAAGATCGACACTAGAGGACTTTAGAATTTTCCTTCTCACTGAAAAGTTATAAGTACAAATAGCAAGTCAAGGTGGTCATGAAGAGAAGTGCTATTCAATCATCGCACTGTCCATTTCGACCAGTTCTTTTTTAAACAGTTGCATAAATCCAGAAATGCACCCTGTCTAAGAAATGGAAGGCAAACCTGACCGAGCAGGAATCTGAACAAGTCTGAAGCACAAGGACTGAGAATGTCTGAGTCTGAGTGTACACAAGTTTCATGCCAGTGTAGCTGAGAGTACTGTCATTTTTCATTTTTCATTAAAAGACAGAGAATTTTAATATGCAATCCTGAAGTTTACACGTACACAGTTTTTATTTTTAATCCACTAGTCATTATGGATCTTACACCAACAACACTTTTGGAGAGAGAGGGCATTGTTGGTGGGATGGCTTGGAATTGCTGCTGCATGATAATTACAGGAGCAGAACAACTTTTAGCCCAATATCGTTATCACTTAAAAGTTCTCTGTAAACAATGTACTTCCTTATTGCCTAGACCCACATAGACCACTCCTGTGTCTCTTCTTCCTGTACACCACTGCTAGGATTGCTAAGAAGGAGAGAAGGAAGCTTTGCTAGACTTTAGGGATGCCATACAAAATGCCGTGCACTTGGTATCAGTCTCCCACATACAGGAGCCTCTGGATGGAGTCCTGGATTCTCTATTTCTAGATTGCTCATCTTTGACTAAACATCTATGGTATCCATTTCTTGCCGCCATATCCTTCCAATTTCTGCCTCCACTATCATGTGGCCTTCATTCTATCTGTGATCCTATTACCCTCCTTTAAGGACATCTGCTACACTGATGTAGGATCCACACATATGACCTGATCATAATTTACAACTTACCTTGGAACAAAGTGGCATCTTCAGTTATGAGAGTTAAGGTCTTCAACACATATTCTCAGATGCCATGATTTAACTCACAACAGAGCCTGAGTTTTTCAGCTCTTGTTAACTACAGAATGTTTCACACCATGTAAGTGTCACCCGGGGTGGCTTTTCAGGGATGCTGGTGACTCATTTGAAATGGTATTGATTCCTTTTCAGAGACAACATACTGAATAGTGTACATCCTTTTTCCATTTGTATAAGAAATTTTAAGAAAAATTCTGAATATTGGTTTGGAAACAAGTACTAAACATTCTTTGCAGTTTATTTGCTGTTTTTCCTGAAGCCTCTTCTTTGATTCTGACATTACTGGAACTGCTTCTCAGTGGGCCCAACCACTCTACTGTATAACAGTGCTCTGATTTCTTCAAAAATATTTGTTCTTCTGAGTTGTATTCTTTTAAGTTTCTCAAAAAATCCTTAGTTTGTGGTGAGTAAAGCTTCCTTAAATATCATTATTTTTTCCATAAAAATCTAAGATGATTTTTAAAGTGACTTTCTTCCTCACCCATCTTTTGAAAAGATTGAGAGGGCATTTAGTTCAAATGATGAGGCCTGGTAAAACACTGCCTGTCATCTTTATATAAAATGCTTTCTCCTTTCATGCTCTGCTTCCCAATTTTCTTAAATTCTTTGAACAACCATGTCTCCTTTTGCATCTGTGTATTTAACAGAACCTTTCCCCCATCATGTGGTGATTTCAGTATGGTATACATAGGCACATTTTTTCAATTTTCTTTACTAATTCTTCATTTTAGTTTTGCTGGAAGTCACCTGGATTTAGTGTCCTGGGATTCTGCTTGATTTGGGTTATGCACACCCTCCTGTTCTAATAGTTCTCTTCACAGCCAGGCCCCTTTCTGTGCATGTACTGAGCACATACACCTCTCCAAATAAAGCAATATTGAAACCCAGCCTGTATCAGGATCCAAGGCCTCCCCTTTAAACACTAGGTTAGGTTTTCTTCCCCTTAACAATATCAAACTTAAGATTCTACTTGACCATACTCATGTTATTTCCAGGTAGAGAAATCGAAAGACCAATCTGCCCTGAACCAGTTTTGAGTGCATGAACCATGTGGTAAAAGTATGTCCTCAAATGAACTTTGAGGAAAAATCCTCTATTTGCCATCTTGTGCCCATACATATTGGTTATTCATATGTTAAATCAGATACATTATAAAAAGGGATATGCACAGTAGAAGAAAATTATATGACCCAATCTACCAATCAAAGACAACACCTTCACTATAGCCCTCAGGAAAATAAACTCATCCTTTCCAATTGCTGAAACCGTAACTGAGACTTTCATGTCCACTGCATTCTTGCATTTTATGCTGATCTTTTATGTCATCTTTCTTTTATGTCCTGATAGTACTTTACTTATATAGTTTCCTTGCTAATTTTGCAAATATATGTGAAACTTTACTTCAATGCTTTGAATAAGAAGTCAAAAACCCGGAAATACTGGCCCAGCACATGATCACTGGCAACAATCGTCTCTATGTATATATAATGCATGCCCCACTTACTACCTAATTACTAGTTTAGGGAGAAATTACATATTTGCCAGTGATATTTTATCAAGACAGCAGCAACACACAGCCTTTAACAGTTCTGAGGTAATATATAGTGATTGGCACTGAAATAATTTGTTGAGAACTTGGAAGAAGAAACTTAGCTGTTGTCAACAATGGGATTTTTTTCAGGGAGAGACAAACATCCTGGCCTCTCTCTCTCTCTTTCTACCTACATGTCATCGACAATGTTTTTCCTTGTCCATACACATCTGGACTGGGAAAGGAGGGCCAAGGGAGTTAAGTCAACATATACTTTCCATTCAAGGCAATGAATAGACCAGGAAATGTTAAAGAGTAATTTAAGCGGGTGGGAAAAGAGAGAAATGAAGTCAAGCCAGCATGTCATATTGAAATAGCCGGGTAGTGGAATTAATGAGTCCTAATGGATGCCTACTTCTTCAATGCATGCTTGAGGGACCCAGGGTCTCTCAGCAGTTGGGTATGAAGCTTTATAAAGGGTCTGAGTTTTAGTCACTGAGTTTAATTTCACATTATGAAATTCATGCATTATTCATAATTATTACCAAACAAAATAGAAGTGAGTGAAATATACACAAGAACTTAACAAACATTTAAGTCACTCCGAAAAGCCATTGTAAATAGCCAGGAGTGCACATCATCTTGATTTGAGCTCTTCCATTAGTCATGGTTGTCTGATCAAGATGTGCTTTGACTGTGCATTCCACCAATGAAGCCCACTGAGCTCTGCAGGCAGTATTCAAAGTGCACTCTTTTGTATCAACTGACCAAACTCACACAAAACCAGCTGGGGGCTCAGCTGGATAGGAAGGCAAAAGGTGACATAGGCTGTCACAGGCCCTCCACAGGGCCTCATACATTCTAGAGGAGGGGAAGTGATCAGGGGGTATAGGGGGAAAAAACAGAACACAACTCCACCTGATCTCAAAGTCTTCCAATTATCCTGAAGCAAGAGATGCCAAGTGTCATATTGAAATTAACTAGTGTAGTCACTACTACATAGAATCCAGAGAGCTGACAGGGGTAGAAATGTGTGATGGGCCTCAGGAAAAGGCAGCCTGACAGAATATGAAGAAAACTCTAAATAGGAGCTGTCATTTTCCTTATAGCTACAGATCACATCATCCTTACATATGCAATGTAACCAATGGGGACATTATGAGAAATCCTAAAAACACACAAAAAAGAATGAACAACCTCATGAACCAGCAATTTTGTTACTGGAAATTTACCCAAAGGGAGTGAAATCGGTCTACCAAGATATAAAGTCTCATATTTGTTGAAGCACTATTCACCAAGACATAAGCTTGGACCAAGGTGCCAATTACTAGATGAAAGGGAAGATCAAATGTCCCACAACAGCCCCTCCCCCATACACTCACTCACACACTAGAATATCATCCACTGAAAAGGCAAAATCAAAAACTTGTCACTTACTGAAACATGGAAGAAACTGGAGACCATACTGCTCAATGAATAAGACACAGACAGACAAACACAGGTGCTCCATCTTTGGAGAAAGACCTTCTAAGTTCGCCCTGCAAACTTAGATCCAACAGATCCAATGAAGATGGTGTAGCCCAAGTTTATATCACCCTGGCTAATTATAGTTTAGAAAATATGCCTGGAAACTAAATACCAACACAAATAATAAAATAATGAAAAAAAGTAATGGGATTCTCCCTAGTGATGGAAAATTGATATAAAGATAAGTAACAGTAATGTTGACATAATGACCCAAAACTGAGTAAAACCCTGATGATCTCTTGTCACAGTGTAAATATCATGCCCTTTACTACCACTGTCAGCTTCAAAATAAATTGCTATTGAAAGGCCAGTGTGGTGAACAATTGTTTCCTGCTTTCGAGATGTTCCATACAGTGCAAGAGCAGACATTTATCATTGTGTCAAAAAGATCAAAATAGATTGATAGTGACACGGGTAGGTGCATGGCACACGGGAAGGGGTCTAAAATGAGAGAAATCATGTATCATTTCAAATAGATGATCTGAGATTCTTGTTTAGCTTTATTCTAGGTGCTATGACACCAGGAAAGAAACTTGAATTGCTGATTTCAAACATGGAAGAACTATTGTCAAACATAGGAGTGAGGATCCAATTCCTTTTTCTTTCTAAATGTGCTTTCCAATTTTTTTTTGATATAATAAATAACAAATACTTACAGACAACAGTGTGATCTTTTGGAATTTCTACACTTCAATTCAATTCAATTCAATTACAATTCAAGATGACTAGGTTACATCTCACTTTAAGTATTTACCACTGTGGTAATTGGCTGTAACTTTGGACCCATTATTCAGTTTCTCCCCCAGATTTTTCTTTTCTCTCCCTCCCTTGGCTTCTGGGGACCACTGCTCTCATGTATGTCATATTGAATATAATTGAATATGTATTAAAATGTATTCTCATATATTCAGAGCATTCATATATTTTACTTGGAGTGAAATCATACAGTACGTAACTATTTGTGTTGTATTTCATGTCACTGTATGGTTTCTTGTTCCTTCCATATTTGATGATAAATTTTTATTTTTGTTTTGTGAGTGGATAGAATTCCAGTATGCATTGTTGGATGTGCCTTGGTTTATCCATTCATCTAGTTATGAACACTTGGTTTGTCACCACATCTTGGTGATTAGCACGTCAATAAAAACAAGACTCTGTCGCATTCCAATTCTGTTGGGTAAATGCCCTGTGATCAAATTGCTGAATTATAAGGTAGTTCATTCTTTCTGGGTGTTTTGTTTTGTTTTGCAACCTCCATGTTCTTTGTCAAGGTGGCTGTACTAATGTATACCTTTACCCAAACCAAAGCAAAAGCAAAAAGTTTAACATAAATAGTCTGATCTCACAGCAGGACATTGACTTGAGCAGCCATATCTCAAAAGAAGGCATGGCCAGTCAGTATGAAAAATATTTGACCTTACTTGTCCTTACTTATCACACAGTACTTTAAAAAAACAGGAAATGCTGACCAATATTTTTAAGTCAGTCTCCATTTTGTCCAATCACTGGTGCTTTATATAGTTGGACTTTACAAACATCAATTTCATGTATACTATATTTTTAGAAATGGAATTTATTTAGAAATTGCTTCATAGTCACAGAATAAAAACATAATTAAAATCCTAGAGGTTCAGATAGCTTTCTATTACATAAGGCTGAAAAGGAAAATTTAGATCATGGATAAACTAATTAGAAAACTGCAAAGTGGAGAAGGAAGTTGAGGAGGGAACCTTTGACCTTTCTATTAGCTACCAGGCTTCATTGCAGCAGATGGGGTGGGAAGGTTGTAAATTCGGAGGAAAGCATCCCATGAAGCCCTAGGCTCATCGGTGTACCCCATGTGGTCTATGTGTTTGCGTATACAACTTATTATTATCATCACTATATATAACCCTTGTCAGTCTGCACTAGTAAAGAACAGCTGTCTCCCGCAAAACAATATGCCTCTAAGGAGCTCCTAAGGAAGTCTCAGCTCATAGCAAAGCAATCAAGACTGATGAAAAGGGTAGCATTTAACCAAGGGAGAGAGGCAACGCCAATACAGAGGAAGGAAGAGGAAATCCTTAACACTTACAATCACACTTGCATCATTCTCAGGTTTTTAATGAATCTATAATTATGCTGATAACTGTTTATAGTCACAATCACCTGTTCCGATGAGGGAATTAAAAGGTTCTTTGTATCACACATACCTGGTTGTGTGGGTATAGCATGTTATATTCCTAGCATGTGATGTATTATGTTCATTATCATGCGTTTGTATAGGGCACAACTGTGTTGATCATTAAGAACTCAAACTACGGACATCCTCTTTAAAGTCATCTACCTGGAAGATTATGTAGAGCTATTTCCTCTTTCCCTAGGGAAGTTTATTAGTCATTCATAAGCCTCTCTCTGCACCTCTCTCTCTCTCTCTCTCTCTCTCTCTCTCTCTCTCTCTCTCTCCCTCTCTCTCTCTCTCTCTCTCCTGCCCCGCCCCTTTCTCCTCCCTCCTCCTTTCTCCCATACAGATGCTTCATAAATATTTATGTTTTAAATCAGCATTTGACCTTGACTTTTCATGGAGATTATTAAATTTTGTATTTGTTGCAGACTAAATGCATACATTTAAACATACATTTGAAATAGTTCAGATTCTAAAGTCATTTACTTTAGCTTTCGAACTATCCAATAAAGAGTTACTTACAGTGCTAGAAATAATGTTCTTCATTTTAATGTAAAGATAAACTTTTTGAAAAAATATTTCTTTTGTTGCAAATCTGAATGAAAATTGGTTTACATTATTTTATCATTGTAAGTGAATCAGTATATTTCTCACATGTGTGTATACGTACACACATGCAAGAAAAAGCAGATTACAATATATTCTAGAATGCTTGTAACTTTTTACCAAAATGGATTTTTTAATATTACCCATCTATAACAAATACTAATTCAACCCTTTTTCTGTAAAAAGAGCATCCCCATATGTAGCTGTTACATAGAACATAATCCAAGAGAAGAAGAAAAAATTCCCCATCTCTCAAACTAGTTAAACATGATCATATGTCCACATTCAAACAAGGACAAATTGTTTGAAAAATCAAATCGATCTATCAATCATCATAGTAAAGCAATTAGACCTGATGATCAAAACTTCCAACTTTGAATAAGTGATAATACTCCCTACAATGGACCACAGACCATTTGGCATCCGGTAACAAAGTGCTGTGCTCACCCATGGGGAAGACTTTCTCTGTCTTTCTCTGTATCCTTAGTTGCCCATAGTTCTTTGTTTAGAGTTGAAGCCTCATTCCCCTCATATAAAACCTCTTTAAAGGCCCATACAGAAGAAGGGAGAAAAGAGAACTGGGAAATGTTGGAGGAAGTAAAGTGGATATAATCAAAGTACATTGTACACATTCAATTTTCAAAGAATAGATACATAAAATAATTTTTAAAGCCCACACAATATATATTCCAAGTCCCTGAATACTTACTATGAAACTTACAAAAAGTAAGAAATCACTACTTTTTCATAAATAATTGAAATTGAAATTAATATCGTCTTCAAATTTTCTATTTAACCCATTGAGTTCCAGCAGGGTTTCCTTTGCAAATCTGAGGAATCACAGGTGTCAGGCTGATATCTTGGCATTAAGTATCGTAAGCATGGTCAGGTGGTGACATGATTGTCTGCTCCATGACTGGGCAATGCTATGCCCTTTCATGCCTGATGTTAGGAAGATGGGTCTTTTTCGTATTTATGGAAGGCCACAGTGTTTTGCCAGAGCAAACAACGCCAACATTACAAATGGGTAACTCACATAGACAGTAAATGCATTAGAGAAGCCAGTTCTGGTGCTATCAGGCAGTGTCTCGCAGAAGAACAGCCTGTCAAGCCAGGTATGTATCAAAGTCATAATTGAAAGGGAATAGCTTTGTAGACTGGGAATAATCTCAGAGACAAATAAAGAAATTGACACTGAGGAAAAATTCCAGAATGGGAATGGGTATATATAGCAACTCAGAAGCCAGATACAGAGATAGACTCTGAGAGTTGACTACAAACACATCTAGGCCAGGATTTTTCAGGACTCAGTGGGTCCCAATCAGGGACTTCAAGATGATGGAACTCAATATGAAGTGTGAACAAGAAAGATGCTCAGACCTCAGCAGTGTCAGGATCCTTATGTTTTTCCTTCAAGATTGAAGATCTTTCCTTTTTTTAGAGCAGACATTGACTGACCCCCTGCAGTGGGAAATCATTAGTATAAACTGCTTGTCTTTGGAGATATTTGGAATTGTTTTGGGTTTGGGGTTTGGTTTTTTTTGTTTGTTTGTTTGTTTGTTGTTTTTAATTTACTGAGAGCATCGTGAAAATTCAACTTAATTCCTAGATACTTGTTATGTCTTCACCCTTGTGCTTCTTGGGTATGAAAAGCTTCAGACATGTGCAAGAGCAGAAAAGGAGCTTGATACATTTCTTGTTTTGGCAATTTATTTTCATCTGTAAGCACGACAACAATCAATCTCGGTCCCTAGACTGTTTGAAAGGAATCTCACAGCATCATATACGTTCACATAGAAATATTACGGAGTATTTATCTAAAATACAAAGAGAGAATATGAGATCAATATGAGGAGCATATTATTCACATCTATGCAAAAAATAAAAGATGCTATTTCACAAAAGTTAAGGTATCCATGTAATTCTTCTGCTCACTCTTTCTGCCCTGGAATAAATTCAGCCATGATAGATTACTTAGCTCTCTTCCTGTCTGCCCTGGAAATTCCAGCATTTGCTCAAATGAAGTCAGGAAGGAATGTGGTTGAATTAGCTTCTTTCAAAAGTGTGTCAACTTCTCATTCATAGGTTTAAGAACATGAATTCTCATGCTATGTGAATGAGAGAAGTCCAATGACATTATCTAGGTCGCTTCACATGATGTCTAGGTCTAAAGTGAATGTTCAAATTAGTTCTTACTCCATTAGTTCCTCATTCATATTACTTGAGTGTTGTTGGTCTCAAGGAACCTATACAAATCCCTAATACCTAGTGGTCTCCCACCCAAACACTTTATAAATAATTTCTACCAGCTGTGACTTTTATTTCTGCCTATTCAGTTACTACTTCTTCTTTCTGGCCTTGCCAAACTCTTCATCATGGGAGCCACACCATCTGCCTTTTCTTTACCTTTAAGCAGCACTTCCCCCTAGGATATAATTTCCCCTTGCATATGTCATTTTCCCTGTCTTTGTGACAATATTCCTGCTTCTGTGTAATTATTAGCTTTTGCATAATTTTAAATAGTAAAAATAAAAATAATTATTTCAATTGATTTTTTACAACAGAAATTGAAACATGAATACTGTCACTTTCTTATATAGTTTTATGTCAGCTTGATTAAGGAAGACACTCAGCTAAGAAGATGTCCCCATAAGATAAGGCTGTGGGTGAGCCTGTAGGGCATTTTCTTAACTATTGATCAATGGGAAAGGGCCCAGCCCATTGTGGGTGGCACCATCTCAGGGCTGGGGAGTCTGGGTTCTCTAGGGAAGCAGACTGAGCAAGCCAGTAAGCAGCATGCCTCCACAGCTCTCCATCAGCTCCTGATTCCAGCTTCCTACCCTGCTTGATTTCCTGCCCCTGCTGCCTCTGATGAACTAACTGTGAGCAAAAGGAACTCTTTCCTCATCAAGTTGCTTTGGTCATGCTGATTCATCATAGAAATAGTAACCATGACTGAGACACTCATATAACTTTAATATGAAGAATAGCAAAATTGTCGCTTATGAAATAAGGTTTGACAGTGATAATTTATTATATAGTAGATTGTTACTTAGAAATAGGTTCCACACTCATTTGTTCGCAAATACTGAGCACAAATTGGATATTAACAAAGGTCTCTATCTAGGTCTAATGATATATATCTCTTAACAAAGTATACTGTCTCTATATTCACTTAACTACAGAAAAGTAAGCAGATAAGTAAGTATAGAAGGTAATTGTAGGTGCCAACAAATGGCATGAGTTGAAATAAACCCAAATTATAAATAAATAAATGCAAGAATCAGATGTAAAACCCATGCCTCAGTGGAGGATCCTATACCCACATTGCTATAGGCTGGCCTTAGTGAATTTTTAAAGAACTAATGAAGTTAAAAGGAAACATAGTAGGGGGCATATGGGAAGAGTTGTAGTGGAGAGAACAAGAAAGGAATTGATCAAAACATAATATATATATATATATATATATATATATATATATATATGTATGTATGTATTACACATACATTTCATAAATGGAGTTACACCACATAGAGTGATAATGCTCTCTCCAAGAGCTATAAACTATCTAATCAAAATCTCAGTTTCAGGCATGAGACACCTTTTCCAGTGTTTGGTCAGTGAGATCCAACAGATACCCAAAACAGTACAGGATATTGCCATAGTCCTTGGCTGTCTACCTCTCTATCACTTGAAGGTAAGACACTATTACTGAAGACACCACACAGTTTGAATGCGGGCCTTGAAGGAATCAAGATGGAAATGACTTGGAGTCCTCTTCTGTGAGGATCAGCTCTCATAGCAGAGGAAGGCGCTATGCAAGCAGCCAAGGGAGAATGGCCATCTGTATTCCTACCTGGCTGTAAAGCCTGTGAACCACATCTGATCCAAAAGATCTCTCCACTGGAGTGATAAAGGCATTTTTATCTTCAGGGAGAATAGCCGAATGTCAATGGAGGATTCATTTTCTTTTAACATGAATACAGTACATATTGCCTTTCAGAATGCTGATGATGTGGACCCAGTGAAGGCATAACAATTGTTAATGTGATGGAGAGTGGCAAGAATTCAGGAGAGAAATCCTTGCAATAATGATAGACTGGGGTTCAAGCCCAGAAAGAAAGGCTGCCTGCAATAAGAGCAGGCGCTGTCCATCACGTCATCAGAATGGATGGAATAATGGGATTAAGACACCACTATGCTAATGGCTGGAATCATGGGATTAAGACACCACTATGCTAATGGCTATGCTGGAGTGTTGGGAGCTTATCCTCTTCCCATTGCTTCTATTGTATTTTCTAATTGGAAAAAAATATATATAATCTATTTGAGAAGAGAAAATGCCAATGACTCTCATAGAATGAGAGAAGTCCTTGGGTAGAGAAATGCAATGCAGTGTATTGCAAGGTGATCTTGGGGTTCCATGTGTGATGCTTGTAATTATAGATTTACTCCATCCATAGTCAGCTATCCAAGTGTAGATGCGGAACAGACCAACAGTTGACTCTAACAGAGCATGACAGCTCATTGATGAAGAACAAAGAAGGACAGAATGAACTGACTGAGGCTATTTGCAAGACAGTGGTAAAAGTAGATAGGAAATAGCTGGCTAAGCTCCGTGTCAAAGAAAATATGGATGTTAAAGAGATGAAGTATTAGGCATAGTAACCCTTAGACTGGAAATCTTAGGGGCAATAAGATAAGAATTTAGGAGGTAGTGTCAAGGCATAATATCCTCAAAAATCAGCGTGGTGGTGGTGCTTAGATACCAATTATGTGAGACCTTGAATACAACCATTGTCTGGAGCTGAGCTATGTAATACTGTGGTCACTACCCTCATGTAGCTTCTAAGGAGTGAAGTACAATTAATATAAATTAAAATACGCTACGAACTGAACATATGTAATGAAGGACCCTGATTCTCAAACTCTGTAGCTGAATTCAACTATGTAGTATGAAAAAGATGTAAAGTGTGTGATTAGAACTCATATATTTATTTCACATTGAAAAGATCACATTTTGGATGAAACAGGCCAAATCAAATAGGGTTAAAGTTACTTTCTACTGTTTCCTTTACTTTTTAATGTGGTTTCTGTAACATCTTATATTGCGTGTCATTGCTATTTGCTCTTTATTTCTTGTAGTGTCATATTTTTCTAAGAGGTGAGCTTTGCTAGAGTTGAGGTACAGCTCAATGGAAAATAGAGATGTTTGGAGATTTGAGGGTGATGGTAATACCATGAACCTGAAGGTTAGCCACATTGGGAAATATTTGTAAAATATCACAGACATGAGGAAGAAAACTTCAGTGAATGAACGTGTAACAGGATGTCAGTGATGACCCTCAGAAGGTATCATGGTAAGATGCTGAACAGAGGGCTAGAGATGTATAAAAATGCTGTCTACAGCACTAATTAGGGACAAGCCTCACCTGCAGAGCATATACCAGACAATGTATACATGATGCTTGCTGCACAATATAAATAGTACGTAGGAGAATCAGGGTCCTTTTATAGTGACTTTAAGTTGGTTTTGGAAAAGTAGGGTTGTACAACAACCAGACTGAAGATACAAACTGTGGATAGCAGACTGTTAATGCCAGTGAGTGGCAGATTCCAAGAACCAGGTGAGTGCTCAGATTTAGGAATATATGAGAATCATTTCTTTGTATGGAAAGGTGTCATGGTATATTTAGAGCTCTTGTTATGCACGTTAACTAGGCCAGGTAAAAGAGGTAAGAAATTGCTTCTTTTGGAGTTCTTGCCCAGTGAACCCTCAGACCTGCCCTCCCCCACTAAAATTTATGGCCAATGTTCTAGGTTACTATAGCTTGATGGTAAGAACCCATTGCTTGAAGAAACCACATTTATTCTAATTTAGAGAATAAAGCTAGGAAAATAAAATATTACTATAATTTAGAGAATAAAGCTGGGACTCATCCAGAAGCTTCATCTCAACTGGCCAGCTTTCGTGGTGCTGACAGATGTATGTACTCTTCAGGAGGAGGAAAGTAACCCTCAGGTGTATTCAGCTACAAACTCTGTGAGCCACAGCAACTGACCTAATAAGGCATGTACAATAGTGTCAATAACATCATGGGAATAATCACTTACTTTCTAATTGGATTTAAGTCCTACTCTACAAGATAAACGCCATATTTGGCATCATTATCAGGCCAGTTACCTATGACTAGACAGGCCCTAGAAAAAAACTTACTACCTAATATAATACTGTTAAATGAACATATCCATAGGTTGAATCCTGATGATGTATCATTATACCCATAGATCAAGCATCTATAACCCTCTTCTGAGAACTTTCTATTTGCAGTAGATGAGACACAGAGACCCGCACCTGACCATAGTGTACAGAACAAGGGATTTTGTGACCCTCAGCTTTAAATAGAAAATATATACCACACATGTGTTTCTCTCAAGATCATTGTGAAAGAGGGAGAATAAAAAATAAGGTCCAGAGGCAAAGCTATATATTTTGGACATATCAGAACAGCTATACAGCTAGAGTCAACATGCACAAGGCTGGTATAAGCTCAAGGCAGACCAAATCTCAGCATGGAGAAGGGAGTTAGGCATGAAATTCCTTCCTTTACTGAAGAATTATTGGCAATTTTTAGTAGCTGGAAAGGAGAGAATCAATTTTCTCTAAGTGTGTAGCTCCTCATAGGTTAACCACACTCCAGTGGAAGGCCACACATCCAGGAATATTTGAACCACAGAAATCAGTCTTGGTATGTTATTTTAAAGCTGGGGGAAGCTGAAGAGATGGCTCAGTATTTAAGAGTGCTTACTACTTTTGCATAAGAATTGGGATTGGTTCCTAGCACTAAACACAGCAGATCATAACAGCCTGTAACTGCAATTTCAGGAGCCTATCTTCTGGCTTCCATGGGCACCAGGCACAGACATATATTCAGACAGAGCACCCATACAGATAAAATAAAAGGTTTTTTATTTTCAAAAAAAGATGCAAAGTAGTGTGGGTAAGGAAGAGGAAAAGTTGAGTTTATTAGAAGAGAATTAGAAGATCTACATTCACAATTAGAATTAGAATAATCTACATTCACAAATTTACTAAGCCAGCATAATTTCTAACAAGAATCTATAAACATCTGTCTTTATACCTGCTGGCAAATGTAATCTTTACTCGTCATCAAAGAAACTTCTTTTTGCAACAGACAGAGGCCACCACAAAAAAACTACAACCAATCAAAATGCAGAGCTGTGGAACAGTCCCAATGGACACATCTAGAAAACACTCATGCACCCAAGGAATACAGAAAATTGTGGAAGAGAGGATAGAAAGATTGTAAGTTCAGGGGCTGTGACACTGGGTCTCACAGTAATGTCAAAAGCTATAAACAATAAATCTCATGGACATGATTGTCTGAATGAGAGGTGACTGAGAATGACAGCAGTGAACATGCCAAAATAGACTAGAAAAAGCCCATGAGACTTCAACCCTACACAAAGAACTTCAGGTAACTGAGGAAAGTTGGAAGCAGGAGAGGAGGTCTTCCTCAGAGAAAAGTACACCAACTGGTTGCCCAGAGTCAAATAGCCTTGAGAACATGCATATAAGTAACATTATAGGGACTGTGTAGGTTTTGTGTGTGTGTGTGTGTGTGTGTGTGTGTATGTGTGTATGTGTGTGTATTTATGTATATATGTATTTGCATGTATATATGCGCATATATGTATGTATACATGTGTTCACATATAGATATATGTGATGTAGCAACAACCAAGGAAAGAATGGTTATGAATTTGAAGGAGAGGGGTATATGGTGCATTTGGTGGGAGGAAAGGGAAGGGAGAAATTTAATTAAATTATAATCTCAAACACATTGTACAAAATTGTAAAAGAGATAATAATAAAATATAATGTAATAATTAATAATAATACCAAAGAACAAAACAGCTAGCTCAGAACAACAAGACTCAAGTGTGTAGAGAATTCTTATAAACTTCAACAGGTCCCCAGACTAAATCTTAGGCTATACTCAAAAGCTTCTTATATAATTGCTTAGCATTATAGATTGATTAGTCTCTCATTTATGTGTACATCCTTGGGACATAGAAAATGTTTCTCTATAGGAATAGTGCACAAACACATGTTTTAATGGACCTCAAAGTGTACTAACTGTAGATTTAGCAAAGTACAAAATTTGTGGTTCTACTGGTTGGTTTTGTGTGTCAATGTGACACAAGCTGGAGTTATCACAGAGAAAGGAGCCTCTTTGAGGAAGTGCCTTCATGAGATCCAATTGTAAGGCATTTTCTCAATTAGTGATCAAGGCGGGAGGGCCCATTGTGGGTGGTACCATCCCTGGGCTGGTTGTCCTAGGTTCTATAAGAAAGCAAGGTGAACAAGCAAACCAGTAAGCAGCATCCCTCCATGGTCTCTGCATCAGCTCCTGTCCCCAAATTCTTGCCCTGTGTGAGTTCCTGTCCTGACTCCTTTTGGTGATGAACAGCAAAGTGGAAGTGTAAGCTGAATAAACCCTTCCCCCCGCCCCCAGCTTACTGCTTGGTCATCATGTTTTGTGCAGGAACAGAAACCCTGACCTAAGACTGTGGTGGAAGCCATTGTAGAACACTGCACAAAGCATAGAGCAAGAACACTGAGGACAGCAGGAAACCCTGATCCCAGAGAGATGCTTTCTCCAGCAAGCCTGCACCTCCCCGAGCTCCCAAAGAGCGTCACCAACTAGGTGGTTGCAAGTGTTCAAATGGAGCACCTGTGGGAGTAATTTACTTCACATTCAAACCACTATCCTGTCCATATGAAGAAACCGGGAAAAGGCCATTTAAACCCTCTCCTTATTCTAATACACACGCTGCTAGTGACAGACATTGCCCAACATTGTTTCAGCAATCAGGACACACTACGATAAATCCCTTCATTTGACACTTTCCCCATTAGTGTTTGCAGAACCAAGCGATGGAGTTCTAAACGGTTCTTCCTTTGAGGTCTGCTGCCCTTATTTTACCTTGAGAAAAGCAAGCTCAGGGAATTCTATTAGCCTCCATTTGCCCATGTATTGCTACAATGTTTGTGTTTTACAATAAGGACAGGATACAGGGATGGTAGTGCTAGTGAGCCTCTCCCAAATGACCTCTGGAATCTTGCTTTCTGCATGTGGATAAATGGTGGCACCTGTGTGCTGGCAGCTTAACTGCATTCTCCTGAGATAAAGGGACGCTTTCTACTAAGACTACATTGTTCACTAATAGGACTTCAGTTCTGGGAGCAAATTAGAAGATCCTTTAAACACACACACATACACACACACACACACACACACACACACACACACCAGCATCTTTACTATTGCAGCTAAGCAAAAGGATAGAGACATGGAGACTAGACAAACATCAATCATGTGTTAACTATAAAGGGCTTTAGGAAGAGGAAGGTTCAGTGACTGTAAGGATAGCAGGACTGGGAGGGGGTTGTGATTGTGATGTAAAGAGAATTTAAAATAGTAATATTTGAAGAAAAACAAAAGCATGAAACAAAGAAATTTTCAGCACTCCACAGGGACAGAAAGGGAATAAAGTAAAAGACTGTACCCTCCAGACACATCCAAGTATAAGATATTATCCCATTCCCCACCTGCCTGGGTGGTTTTCTTTCTTTCTTTTTTTTCACTGTAATTAAGGATAGAAGAAAAAGTGGAAAGGCTAGTAAAAGCAAAACATTGTAATCTAGTAACAAAGGAAGAAGAAGAGGACTTGCTTTTGTCTGAGAAATAAAAACTAAAATTTGCCAAAGAAAGAAGCAGAGTTCTCGTTTTTAGTCCATTGCCATATCAGATGTTGGTGGGTGGGTAGCAGGGGTGGGCATCCTAAGAGGGACATTGGTGGAGACAAGACTCCAAGGCAAATGATGGACTTCTTGCTATGACAGTCCTCCCAAGAATGTCCTCAGGACCTGCTCTAATTAGAGCAGCAGGCTGCTCCTTCCCTTCCCAGGTTAGTGATCTTTGGGGTAGAAGGAAGCTACAGATGATCTAACAAAATTGGTTTCAGAATCTTCATCTCTTCCATTTCTTTTCTGTTGCAAGTTCTGCTCACTATTTTCCTAATGTGTATATTAATTAATGGCATTTAAGATAAATAATTGGCCCAGTATCATGGGACGGCCCTTCAGAATTAAAAGCTCTGGGAGGCATGTATTTAAATCAAGTGAGGGTGCTGTTATTTAAACCATTCTTTTGCCGAGTTCCTTTCATGAAATCCTTTTCAGGTTAAATTCTTTAGAAGCTACTTTGTAGTATTAAGACATAACATGTGAGTATGGAAGACCCTTCTAAAGAGTCAGAAGTCATTGAGAAAGAACAATAGAATAGCAGGTGAATAATATCCTTGGATTATAGCATTTTTCTTTTCTGAAAAAGCAAGTTCAAAGA
Organism: Apodemus sylvaticus; assembly: GCF_947179515.1. Lineage (NCBI taxonomy): Eukaryota > Metazoa > Chordata > Mammalia > Rodentia > Muridae > Apodemus > Apodemus sylvaticus. Next base: position 16,974,577 of record NC_067487.1, read on the forward strand.
AAAGGTTAGGCTCTAACAGAGTGTGCTCATTATGGGCACTTTGAAGAACAATCTGTCAATTTAAAGGAAAGTTGAGGCTACATACAGCTGTCCCTGGGCATGAATACAAGAGAAGTCTCATCTGCATATTCAAGATGTATGCAATGACAATATGTACAGTATTGTTGTAATGTTGAAAAGGTGTGCTCATACACACACATACACAGACACTCACACAGTATCCAATGCAACATATAGTCCTCATAGACAACTCTAAGCAGTCATAAATCCAAGATAATGATGCTTGGTTGAATATTTGCAGCATGATACAATTTATGTGAAAGGATAAAATTTGTAAGGCAAGTATAAATTTTATTAATATGCACATATTAAAACAATTATAAAAATATAGTGATAATACAAGTCCTATACTTAGATATTATGCCTTCTTATACATCTTGATTGTGGCTATTATCAAACTACTATTTATGAATTTGGCAGTTTGAGGTCAGGTATTTTGTAACAAGTTCTGCCACTGAATTTGCATGATTTTTTTTTCCTGATGAGATTGAGATTCTCCCCACTGGAAAGTACAGAAAGCCCATCAGAGTAGGGGATGGGAAGGTTGTACTTGCCAGAGGTCAGGGAGGATGAGGGGGAAACAGTGTCTTCTGGACTTGAGCAGACTGCTTTATTAATATAACCACAGCTGTGGGTGCCAACACAAGGCCTGCCCAAGATCAAGTCAGCGAGCATTCTATCACCGGGTACAAAGAGGTCCATGATCCCCAACTCCTAGCTGGGGAGCTTGAATAGTCAGTGGTTTCTGGAGGAAGTCAGGACAGTTTTCTTTAAGGAGGCATGTAGTTGTAGATCATCCATGCTTCAGTGGATGGGCTGACACCTGGACATATACAGAAAGCACAATTGGAGTCAAAGTGTTACAGAACAAAAGAAAACGTGAAGTAGCAAAGGAAAAGAGGTGTGTGGATCTGGGAGGAGTAGAAATAAATATGATTGATATATGCTGTATGAAATCTTAAAAATTAATAGAAAAGAGTTTTTTTCAAATACTTGTATCCTGTGTTTAGAGTACAAAGACTATAGCAATAAAATGTCACTTTTGTCAAATAGCATATCCCTTTAACATTTACTAATAAGACATTTGCCGGGTCATATTGATGTAATTTCTTTTCCTACCTGCTTTCCATACCTGTAAAGAAGATGCTATTAGTAGGAATGGATATTGTCCTTGAACATGAGTGTCTACATAAATCATTTGGAATTCTGGATAGAAAATCCATTTCTTCTCCCCATCTACTTATTGGGTTGCTCATATGTCATTATGGACTTTGGGCTAAGAGGTGATGTGGTTTGACTTACTGTCACAATGATTCTATTGGGAGCTCTTTCAGGGACTACTGTCACCTTCTTCTACAGTCCATCAGTGACTTAGGGAGTATATTGATATATTTTGCTCATTGTTTCGAAATGCCCAGTCTGTCATGACTGGGACTGTGCTGTGGAAAGCATCATGGTGGAAAGGATGCAAAGTGTTAGGGAGGAAATACCTAGGGATTTGATAACCCAAAAGACCTACTTCAGGAGGTCAACTCCTCCAGTCAATGCATCAGCCTTGCCAGCATCAAGCTCCCACCACACAAGGCTTTCATGGGGACATTTCATATCTAACCTAAATAGGCATGTGGATATATGTCTATATTCTCTGGTGCTGCTGGATGCTAAAGGCTCATCTCATAAACCTTGCCCCCATATCCTAGAAGCAGTCATTCTGTTAAAGTTTTGGTTCTTTTCATCAGAAACTAAGACCTGGGTTCTTGATTTGAATGTTGCTTTAAGGTTGTTCACTCTCATTATCCTTTAGGCATGCAGGATCCAATAAAACCAAGGCATGCCATAGAGATTCTAGGCTCTTCTTGATCTCATTGGTCAAAAACAAGGCATAGTGACAAATGCCTTTACTTCCCCTAAAGCAAACTCAGTTGTGAGCATTTCTGCTCCATCCCACCATATCTTGCCGGTATTGATCTGTTGTGTCTATATCCCCTCACTACTTCTAAGACACATTTTGTCCTTGAGTATGGTTCTTCTTTGTAGGTGGAACTTAGCCAAGCAGGCCCAGTCACAGTGCTGGCATATGTGCTGCTGATGCTTTCTCCCTGAGCTAACCTAGAATCTGCCAGCCTGGCTAGAGACTGCAGATGCAGGTGATAGAACAAGCCACCGAGAAAGAGACAGCAGCATGTCTGGCTACTGCGAGCCAATGAGATGCTTGGAGTGGGTATAAAAGTTTGCCAAGTTCCTGTAATAAACAAGTTTGCTTTTGTCATTTGCCTGACTCCCGGGGTCTGTGTTATCGACTCTGGGCCTTCTTACCCCCTGCCACAAGGGGCTTGGTCGGGGTCACAAGCAACACTTCTTAAATAGTTTCACCTGTTGACACAGCACTAAAGGCCATCCCAAGTCTATGAAAGAAACAAGTGGTTTGCTTGACTATTTTTTTATTAAATTTTTTCTATATTCTGTTTACATTCCAAATGATTTTCCCTTTCCCAGTTCCACTCTCCCCATAAGTTCCCTAAGCCCTCTTCCCTCCACCCATTCTCCTATTCACAGTTGAATAGCTAGCAGTTCCAAGACTCCATTTTTTACTAAAAAAAAGTTACAACTTCTGACAAAACAGATCATTAATAGAGGAAATAACCTAAAATGTATGCCCTCTTAATCCAGTTGAGAGGTGGCCAGAGCTACATATTAGTCAAAATCATTTCAACCTGTTATGAAATACACCTGGTAGTAAAAAGTCTCAGAGTTGAATAGATGGCTCTGTGGATAAAGTGCTTGCTGGGTAAGTGTTAGACCCTGAGTTTGGATCCTCAGAATACCTAAAAGGCTGGGCATGGTAGCATGCAACTATAACCTCAGCATAAAAATACGAAACAGGCAGATGCTGGGACTTTCTTGTCATCCAGACTAGTCAAATCAGTCACATTAAGACTCAAGAAGAGATGCTGTCTAATGTAAGGTGGAGAACAGGTGCCGTTGTTCAGTGAGGGAGTATGCTGCCAGTCTCCACAATCTGGAACACACATGGAAGGAGAGAACTGACTGTCATAACTAGTTTCAACTCCACCTCTAAGAGTTCTTGTGCCCGCTGCTGGTCTGGATGGGCACCTGCACACACACACACACACACACACACACACACACACACACATGTGTACACACACACGTGCACACACACATGTGCACACACACATGTGTACACACATACACACATGTACACATACACACACGTGTACACACACACATAGGCAATTACAGAAGAGTAAAAACAGATTTTTCTAATAGGCAATGGAGCAGATGTTCATTTTCCAATGTCTGTGTTAAAGCAACTTCATCCCTTTTACTGCTATTTTTCTAAGCATTTTGGATTTTCCCTCCTCTATTGAATGTAATTATTTTTAAATGAATGCATTTAATAATACGTGTAACCATAAGTGGTACTTAATTATCTTGTATTAGTAGCAGTCTTCATACAGTGTCTTTTAATTCTTTGGAGGATGATATTCAATAAGTAGTCTGAACTTCTTAAGTAATAAATCAATTTAATGTCTCAATATTTCATTAGAGACTTTAGAAAATATAACCAAATCATCATTAAGGAACAATGTTTTATACTTAGGACCTTTTAAAAATGGTACTTGAGATATTCATCTGGAATAAACCAAGTGATTTTACAAGAGTATGTCATTCCTGATTCATTTGAATCCTACAAGAACTACTTGGTAAAAATAAATACGTTGTTTTTTCCACTATAATTTAACTCAGTTATTCTCCCTGATTGACATTTGTGCATTCTTAAATATTTACACAAATAATAATAAGCTGTTTCAGTTAGAAAACAAATGCAAAAGCATTCACTTAATTAAGCCTTTATGCAAAAAGATCCAAAATGTTTCGGTTTGTATTCCTCTATTTTAGCATGATAGAAAGTTTACTCCATTACAAAAATAAACTATACAAATACCCTTTTAAACCCAAATCCAAATACAACTTAACTTGTCAAGTAATTTTTCTTGAGTTGGCATATTAAGTAAATCTTGAGATTATAACATAGTTACTAAAATTTCTCTTACTATATACAATAATAACCTTCTAATTCTTATCTAAAGGTTATAATTCAAAATAAATATAAAATACAAAGTCTTTTCAACTTCCTTGTTGTCACAATGTGCTTATGGTAAAGTTGACAGATTGTATACCACTCATAGAGGTAATGAAGATGCTACCCAGAGAGGGTTGAAGAAAACTCAGGCCAGCCCAGGGGCTGGTTGTGCATCTCTGTACGGTTTAAGCCCAGCATTGTCTGGTTTGTAGTATCTAAAATTCAGAGTTCGACTCTACACCTCCTATCCAGATGTCTCACATGTTGAGAGAAATATATGCCTCTCCTCGTTCTCCTGAGAAGAGGAAACATTGCATGATTGCACTGGGCCAGGCATAGAAGTCTGTGTGGGTGAAACCAAAATTACTAAGTCATCTCTCCAGACAATTGTTCGTACAGTGGAAAGCCGATGGCTGCTCGCGGCCTCATCAGTTTTTACATTTAGTGAAGCTGCTATGTCTTTTCACCACTATCTTCATAGAGAGAGGAAAAAAGGAATGTATTCACAATCAAATGTAGGGCCTAAAAAGAACAAACCTTTTCTTTCTGAATTTACACTAATCAACCCTCCTGAGCAATTACCCAGCCCACTACAATGGAAAACTCTGGAAGCCCACCCGAAGCTTAATTACTCTCCATATTAACATGGATCTCTTCTTAGCAGCCTACATCCCAGTCTTAACTCACAGCTAATAGAGGTCAGAGTAAGGGTTAATAGCCTGCAGTTCAACATTCATTAAGTCATTCACCAATCATTAAAACAGCCTAAAAGAGCTTTGCCTTGAAGTTTTAATAGCAATGTATGGGCATTTGCTGTTCTCTAACACTATTAATGTTCTTTTATGACAGTAAGAAGACTTGTGCACATCAAACCTAGCATTAATCTTAATCAGAAGCTCTGGGATCTCAGGGTGAATTCAAATCTATGAAATCTATGTGCATCAGAACTCTCATGGTCTTCAGAACGTAACACTTTGTATCAGTCTTTGGGATCAGTCAGTCCCATCAGCTGGGTGCTGATGCAGCTTGCCCTGGAGCTGGCTGGGATGATGCTCCGATCAATGTTTTCCCAGTGCAGTCAGCTAAGATTGAAAACTTATAGTGGGATCTTCCTGTGCTGGGGTGCAGTAGTGAATAAAGTAGGTGTGACCACATGGAATCTCTATTCTAACAACTCGGGAGGATCTCTGGTCCACACAAACTAAACTACCTAGAAGTTAGTAAAGGGAATCACCTACTAGCATGGGACTCTAATAAACTGCTGAGTTTTATGTGTATAAACATGTATAGGTTTTGAAGTATAAAACAGTGCTCTCAATTGTCTTTTAATAAGCATTCATGTTCATAAATATTTTTAAAGACTGGAGGATTCATCCTGGATAATGGCCATTTATAAGTTTGATGGGAGGTGAGACTAATGTAAAAACAGGTGATAAAAGGCAAATAATTGCATTGTTTTTTCTAATCCCTATGATTTTGTTAAAATTAGACATTCATTTATTTTGTGTGAGTGTATGTGTGTTTGTATGCATGTTTTCATGCAAGCATATGTGCAATCACAACTCCTCGTGTATATGTACACACACACACACACACACACACCACAGACAAGTGTGAAGGTCAGGGGTTTGGACCAAAACAACAGACAGATGAGTCCTGATTTTTATCTATGTTAGACTGAATATTCTAACTGATAACGTCATTATTTAAGTATTTTTTATTGAGAGGTATTTCCTATTTTCTATGGGTGTCTTTCCTATTTCCAGTTGGTTGAATTATTGGTTGCTCATTCCTTCTTCCCCTATATTAGGGACTCACTCATTTGCTTCGCTGTACATAATTGTTGATTTCCAACTCTCTTCTATGTATCTATTCGACTCATGAAATGTATTCCTTCCTGTCTTCTTATGGATGAAACTATATTTCTTCCTGCATCATTTATAGCATTCCTTTCAGCGTTTTCCATAAGACTGGTCAGCATGAATTTCCTTAATATGCATTTGCCTTGAAATATTTTTATTTCTCTATCAACTTTAGTAGACAACTTTCCTGAGCACGACAATCTTTGTTTCCAATGATTGACTTTCAGGGTTTGAACTATATCATTTAACTATTTTGAGATTATTAAAATTGTAGACAAATGACCTGGTATTCTTTTAGTGTTCTGCCTTTATATATAAGCTGACATTTTCCTTTACGGTATTTGTTTACAATTAAATTCATTCATTCAGTGTGTATGAGTGTGTGTGTGTGTGTGTGTGTGTGTGTGTGTACATGTGCATACATTGTGGCAAGTCTGTGGTGTAGAGATCAGAGGATTAGTTTCTCTCCTTCTGCCATGAGATCTTAGGTATCAAGCTGAAGTTATCAGGCTAAGTAGCAAGTCCTTTTATTCACCAAGTAATCTCACCAGTCCTATTTTGCCACTGAATGTTGTTTTTTGCTGTGTATTGTTGACATTTTGATTATAATATTATAAAAATGTTCTTCTTTGGTCATATCTACCTAGAGCTCCAAGTCCCTTTTATTTTTATATATTCAATTCTTTTTCTAGAGTTCAATGAGCTATCTGTTCTCTGACTCCTTATATTATAGAACAGCAATGTCTTCTGATTGCCAAGTGATCATCCACTGTCATCAAGCATATTAATGGTGGTAACCTACAATATACCTCAATCCAAAGTTATGGCAATGACATAAGAAGACAATATAATGATGAAGACTAGGTCCACAGCAATCAAAATCAAACAGGTAATATTCACTTCTAGATTGTTGAAGTTGTCACTAGGTTTTCACATTATATTCTAGATTTGATACCCTCATGTCTCAAGTTGAATATGATGTTGAGGGTGCTATCCTATACCGGAGCAAGAAGGCTAACTAGAGGTTAGAATTCTATAGCTTTGCAACATAGTGTGTTGGGACTTGTAATGAATTAGCTGTTCATAATACCAATAAACTCAAAACTCAAAAATAGGCTGGATTTATATACTCTTTTTTTTTATCTAGTGATCATATGGGTAGACACGCCCTTTCATCCCTCCAGGAAAATAAATATAACACAAGACATAAATATTGCACAATTACAGCATTCAACAAAGATAGCTACTAGAATAAGTGAGACATCCACCATTTTTACCAAAACATCTATGAATACTTGCAAGAGACCTTCAAATCATGCTGATGACTATTGATATTCCTCTAGAGAAGAGACATGGAGGATCATTGGATTCCTCCCTGAGAACCCAGCCACTCCCTCCCAGGACTCTCTGTCAGCAATAGGTGATTCTGTCTCAGCTGCTTGTGCTCTCATAGCCTCAGAGGTGCTGTAGTTATATAGACTCTGGAATGTTAACTAAGGGATTATATTTATGCAGTGATAAGAAAGTCATCATCTTTACTGAGGGAAACATCCCCACAGCATGTTTGCTTTGGAGTTATTCATGATTGTGTAAGTCACCTTTCCACTTGTAAATAAATCAAATAAACTCATTGATTCTCCAAGTTGAACTTTGATAGAATTTCACTTTAGTCTGTTGTTGGTACCCTATCTTCAGTGAAGAATAGGATAGAGAATGATCATTTGCCTACGTATTCTTAGGGGAAAGTTCAGGAATAGGGGTTGCAGGTATGTTTATGGGATTAGAGAATAAGCTGTAGTTTGTGAGCCATGTTTTTTCATTTGGACAAAGTTAGCATGACCCACCCACATCCAGGATCTTCCAGTACTCACAAAATGAACACACATCAAGAAAGTTTATAATGATTATAAATGTTAAATATTTACACTTCCTGCTCCAATATAAACCTATTTAACATAATTATAGAGGTTATGCTCATCAGATAGTTTAGAGTTAAGGCAAGAAATCTAAACTTGAGGTTCTTCATCTGTGCACACCCCTCATCTGTGCTGGTTTATACATGAGCACAGCCAGACACTGCTCAGCGTCTACACATCCCCGTGAGCAGCTGCCTGTGAAGGAAAGGTACTGGGGATACCATGACACAAGCTCTGGAAGTCCGAGGGAAGAGCTACAGCAGGGTAGTAGCACCGTCTCATTTGCAGTTTATAAAATGTGGGAAATGAGTTAAAGAAACAGAGGAGTCAAGGCAGGAACTACATGGAAGCTGTTGTCATGGTCCATGTCAGAAATGGAGATGCCCTTACTGGAGATTCCCTTACTGGAGATGCCCTTACTGGAGATGCCCTTACTGGACATGTGAATAAAAGAAACATTAGGAATGTAGAATCAGCAAGGCTTGATGACTGAGCAAAGAGGGAGTAAAAGAAAGAAACAGGGCATCATGCCCATCAAAATAATCACACTATTCCCAGTTTATAAACATCAGAGTGTGTCTAATAATCTTCACTTTCTCTGGAGATTTTATAGCTGTTTAGTCCACTGTCATATCATCATTCATAGGTATAATTATTTCCTTTTCAAAATAATTTTCAAGAGAGTTTTGACCAGAGATAATTTTCTTTTGTTTATTTTTTTATTCGATATAATTTTTTATTTACATTTCAAATGATTTCCCTTTTCTAGCCCCCCACTCCCCGAAAGTCCCACAAGCCCCTTTCTCTTCCCCTGTCCTCCCACCCACCCCTTCCCACTTCCCCGTTCTGGTTTTGCCGAATACTGCTTCACTGAGTCTTTCCAGAACAAGGGGCCACTCCTCCTTTCTTCTTGTACCTCATTTGATGTGTGGATTATGTTTTGGGTATTCCAGTTTTCTAGGTTAATATCCACCTATTAGTGAGTGCATACCATGATTCACCTTTTGAGTCTGGGTTACCTCACTTAGTATGATGTTCTCTAGCTCCATCCATTTGCCTAAGAATTTCATGAATTCATTGTTTCTAATGGCTGAATAGTACTCCATTGTGTAGATATACCACATTTTTTGCATCCACTCTTCTGTTGAGGGATACCTGGGTTCTTTCCAGCATCTGGCAATTATAAATAGGGCTGCTATGAACATAGTTTTGTTTATTTTTAAACAGGTTCTTTCCTTCTGAGATCTTCTATCAGGCATTCCTATGAAGCTCTCACTGCAAGGAGTGGGTTGATATTTTGGGTCTAGCTATAAAATGTTAATTCTTCACCTGTGTTAATAAATATAAATTCAGATGTGGTTCAATGATGCCCTTAATCCTGAAATAAAATATTGAAATAAACTGTGACATATGGGTGAAACATTTGCAAATATGGTTCAAAAGATCAATACCTAATTATTATAGTAACACTAATTTTAGTTTTTGAAAAATCACTAATCTTTGTATTTTTATTTTATCTAAAAATTAAATTTCTATGAAGGACAACAGCACACCATTTTGTAGTAAATGTCTTTACAGAAAGGTCACAGTTTTCCATGGAGATATGTCAAGTCTAATGGACATATTCAAAGGTTAAATTTCAGTGCCTTGCATTGAGTTTGATTCATGCTGTTTCATAATTGCATGCCCGTGGCTACCCTGGTTGGTTAGCACACCATACTAATGAGGCCAGTGGCAAAAGTTCAAATCCCTAGGCAAGCAATTTGTTTTTCTCTGCTTGTGGTGATGACTGTAACACTTATCCTGAGCCAGATATCAGTAATGTGAGTCCATCATCATACTGTCAAGGGAAGGTAGAAACACGCAAATGAAAATTTGTCCTTTCTATTAGAAAAAAATGTTGCAAAACATACATGCAAATTATATGGGGACAGCAGTGTCACCTTCAAGTAAAGAGTAGCACATTCCTCACAGTACTACAACCAAGTTCTTGCCAGCAGCAAGTCATAAATGCCATCAAGAATGATGATCTTAAATTAGATTTCCCCATGAATAATTTCATCATTTTTCATCTTGGACCAAACAACACTAAATCTACCATTAAGTAAAAACTATGTGAAGTATACATTTACCTGCTTCCTTCCTGTTCCCCACTGCTGTTATGATGATGAGTCAGACTGTATCTTACAGGCATTTCAAAATGATAAAATATTAATCCCTGTTGTCCCCTTCTGACTCAGTAGGGAAGTAGATATATTGAGTTTTCATGAGCTGAAAGTCATAGCTGGTATACAATTCAGTCTTGAACAAAGTCAATTCAGAAAATGAAAGCAGAACTTTAAGCCTGGTAGGTGAGAGGAGCAGTGTCCAGAGTGAGTGAACTGATCACGTGGCAGCAGGAAGCACATAGAGCATTAGTAGTTCAGGTACAACCACCTCTAGATGTTCAGCTTAGAGATGTTTACTGTTAAACTGGGCTTAGAAAAAGATCAATTTGGTTGAGAAGTATCTGGGTTGTTTCAAGTTTCTGCTATTGAGAATAAAGCTGCTGTGAACATAAAAAAAAGAAAGAAAAGAAAAGAAAAAGATCAAGATAGAAAGAAACTGGGCTCAGAAAACAATCGCCTTAGGAAGAAACCCATCCAAGAGCTTTAATTGCTTTATGAACAAAACTTTCCCTGGAACATAGCTTTATCAGTGATTTCCAGACTGGAGTCCTGTGAGAGGTGTCTGCAGAGGTGAGCTTTAGATTTAAAAAAAAAAATTGAACAGTGTAGGGCCTTGCCGTGTTGTGGTTGGCTGAATCTAGAAACCACAGTTTATAAACTGTCTCCACAGCTGTGCTTGCCCCTCTTTCCCTGCGTCCTTGCCAGAATCTGCTGTCACTTGTTTTCTCATTCTTGGTCATTCTGTCTAGGGTAAGATGAAATCTCAAAGAAGTTTTATTTTGCATTGCCTGGATGGCCAAGGATATTGAATACATATTTTACCATGTGTCTCACCCATTTGAAAACTCCATGTTTAGTCTTCTTTCTGTCTCTGCCCTGTCAATATACAGGCAAACCTGGAAATGAAGTGAGACAAAGGGAGACAACATGGAGGAATCAAAGGGGAGATGACTCAGAATAGCTAGAGGATTTCAACTGGGACTGAGCAGACACCCCTCATTATTGCTCTGACAAAATACTGAAATAAGTCAATCAAAGCTCATGGAAGTTTTTATCCTTAGGTTATTTGCTGTTAAGGATAATAGAAAAGGTTTCACAGGATGTTTTATTTTTATATCCACTCATCTATTCCTTGACAGGAATGACTGATGGCAGAATAGCTGATTGCTTAAATATGAACAAAAGCATTCTCCTCAGCCAGAGGTCAGGGATCATAACCGGGTAGTCTCGCTGGGTTTGTGATATTTCTCAAATGTGAGAAAATATTCATGAATATGAATATGGAAAAATTAATAAGAAAAAAATCACCCAGAAAATCATTTTCAAACAATCTTCAAATATCTTATTGCTGACTATCATAGGTGGCTCTTTATGATGAATATCATTTCTGAGATATGTAGGTCAGCCTACCTATTTATTTCATGGAGAAAATTACCTACAGGGATAGTAAACTTTCCATGCCAAAGTAATACAAAAATTAGATGACCATCTGCCAGGCACCAGCTAATATTTTCATTGAGTAAAACACTTTTAAAAGTCCCTGCTATGAATACTGAATAATTAACCTACTTTATGTGAGCAAACTAACTTAGAGATAACCTAAAAGACAATGAATGAGGAATACTGCTATGAATAACACACACACACACACACACACACACCATCTGTGAGCTCAAGTCTAAATTATTATCTTGGTTTCTGCTTTTAAAACTATGGATTCTTCAAGAAAAGAAAAGCTTAGGTTCCAGGCATGGTAGTTCACACCTTTAATCCCAGAACTGAAGAGACAGATACACACAGATATCTGAGTTCAAGGTCAATTTATAGAGTAAGTTCCATAGTCAATGCCCTGGCAATGAAGGATGTAATAGAACATGTTATATTCCAACCTCAGCAAGCATCAGAACTTGGCAGCTCAGCCACGTGGCTCTGGTTTTAAAGTCAAGAGCAGAAGGGATTACTGGGCAATTGCTGCTGGTTAGCTGGAACTAAGAAAATATTGATGATTAATAAAAGGGCAGCATCACTAAGATGAAATCTTCTGGGAAGGGTTTTCTGAGAGCATCAAGAAGTTATTTCCAGAGGTAGCCAAGGCTGCACCTCATGGTGTAGCTAGACTTGGTAATATGTGAGAATCACCAAGGTGTTGAAGCCAGGACAGGGTCATGAAGAGCACCTGAAGCTTGGCACTGTGAGAGGCCAGGGAAGGCCATTGGTGAAGGTACAGCCTCAGCTGCAATTAAAGGCCCAAGACTGAAGTGTTTAGGCAAAGAATTTGAGGCTTGACACCATGAAGGGGGTCTATGAGGGGCTGGTGGTGAAGCCTTGTTGCAGTGGAAGACTCCAGCAAATTGAAGGTGCCCGTACCATGGGATGATCACCAAGAACAGCAGCAGCAGTAGAATGGAGTCAACCAGAGCCTAAAGTACTATAGAGGGCAAAGATGGAGAAGTGATCCAAGTCCTTTGGAAGAGCCCAGAAGAGCATGTGTGATTTCCAGACATAGTAACAAGAAGCTATAAGTTGAAGTTGCCTTGGATACCCCAAGATGTTAAAGATTCCAGACCCATTGGATAGCTTCTGAGGAAAACTGCTAACAGGGAGTGGAACCAGCCCAAGAAAAGGATGTTTGTTGTAGTAAGCAAAAATGAAAAGAGTTGGAGATCTGTAGAGCACTTTGACCTCAGACATGGGGATTTCGAGTTTGGAGTTTGCCCAGCTTGTTTTCTGCCTTGCTTTGGTCCAGTATTTCCTCACTATGACATTTTGGAATTGTGATGCATTTGCAGGTGTGTGATCTGCTTTTTTATTTTGATTTCTTAGGGTATTACAGTTAAGAGATTGCATGAATCTCAGAAGAGACTTTGAAATGTGGACTTTTAACATTATTGAGATTGCTATGGACTATGAAGACTTTTGAAGTTGAAATAAATTTATTTTGCTTTCTATGGCTAGATATGACTCCCATAGACTTATGTGTTTGAACAAGCCTATGGGCACCAGAAAGTGGAATGTGGTGGTTTGAATATGCTTGACCCATGGGAAATGAAACCATTAACAGATGTGACCTTGTTGGAGTAATTGGGGGCCTTGTTGATAGCACTACCATAACTGAGGTTGGACTTTGAAGCTCTTCCCCGTGTGAAAAAGGCCTTCCTCCGAGCTGCCTACAACAAACAGTCTTCTCCCTCTTATCAAGATGTAGAACTCTCAGCTTCTTCTTCAGCACTGTGTCTGCTTGGACACTGTCATGCTTCCTGACATGACGACAATGGACTAAACCTCTGAAACTGTAAGTCAGTCCCAATTAAATGTTGTCTTTTACAAGAGCTGCCTTGGTCATGAAGTCTCAGCACATCAATGGAAACCCTAACACAATATTGCATACACAAAAGCTATAGTATATCTGAATATACTAATATGTGTATGTGTGCATATATATGTATATATACATATATATACTATAGTGTATCAGAAATATCTGAATATAGTTTTAAGAACATTGTAGTTTTCTATTAAAATGTAAGTGTGTTATATTGCACTACATTTCTGTTCCCAAAATGTTTGTAGTATCTGGTACTTCCTGAATTAATAAATGAAATGCTTTTTAGTTTTTAAAAAAAACTATGGATTCTTACCCCTTGAAGAGAATAGAGAGAAGATGGAGTACAGATGCAATCACCTATCACACAGGTAGGCAACAGCAAATGAAAACAGGATGTGAAAGGCCCAAGTAGCCTCCTTCTATAGCAGGACTGATTCCCATTGGTCAGATCTTGAGACATCCAGAGATGCTAGAGAGGATAGCCAAGGAAACTGTAGCTCACAGGACATCAGAGCCATGGCCATTTATCAGCTAGTTCATATCTACATTTTTATTTAAATAATCAATACTACCATATTAGGTGACTTTAGGTTGCCTAACTATCTTGGCTAGAATAAATGTGCCCAGAGTCTTCTGTGGCACTAAGTATCTTCCCTGAAAGCAAGGATCAGACAAAGGCTATCTACTTTGACATATCTGTGCTCTCTTCACAGTGACAAATTCAAGTTCATTAGGCTATAGCAAGTAGAGCTTAAGAACACATTATGTAAGGTCATACCCAACGCCCTACAGGAGTTTGTTTTCATATCAATGGTTTTCACTTGGTTGCCGGCTTTACCTCATTTAAAAATAGAATGGAAACTAATACTTATAATTGGCAACATAATAGCAGCTGGAATTAGAATATTCTAATAAAGCATTAAAAAAGAATAGATCAAGAGTTGAAGGAATGTTTTTCATTTTTGTTTTGAAATGCCAGCATAATTCCAAGTATCATTATCTACCTCAAAAAGACAAGAGAGTGGAACATTCTATGTAGCATCACCATGTCAGATGTGAGATCAAGAGGACCTCAGTACAAGAAGATGCGGAGAATTCATGTGTAGCTGATATGTGGATGCCTGGTAAACATATTTGCCATTCCAACTTCACCCATTCATTAATGTCTTCAAACTATACTGTGCTTCTGCCATTTAAGCCTGCATGTGCCCTAGGGAGTCTTCTATAGTTACAGAACACCTATTGAAAACTGCCTCGTTACTGTGACCAGTTGATCCTCCTTGAAAGAAATTAGCTTGGAGTAGACATCTGTAGAACTAATTATATGTTTAACAGTAAATCTATTCTTCTTTTTTAAAAGAACCAGACCTTAAGTCAAAAATACAGACAGAAGATAAGTTATTCAAACAATACACAATTGAGAATGAATGCAATGACTATTAATAGCTACCCCCAGAATATCAGATATAAATCTAAAGTGACCCAACTGGTTAATACATTAGGTGACCCTGCAAATGAGACCCTTGCTGCTACTGATGCTTATAAATCTCATGTCTCTCTCAAATCTAGGCTTTCAGATCCTTTTCAATAGTAACTACCTCTGTGATCTGTGAAGGGGAACAACCCCAAAGCATTTAAGGCCATAGGGCCTTATAGATCCAGATGAAGTAAAAGCAGAGAGCAGAAGCCACACCTTTACAATATCATCACACATGCGGATTTCACAGGCTCTTCTGATTTTCACTCTCATACTTCCACCCTGAAGCACTTCTCCCCGACTCCTCCCCGTTCTACTTAAATGTATCTGACTCATCCGTTGGCCAGAAGATATGATGGCAATAAGGACCCACTGTGCTGTGCGCAGTCTCTGGGTCACTTCTTTGGTCAATGCTTATTTTGTTCTATTCAGCTTGTATTTAACAAGCTCTTGTTTGTATTCATTTTTAAAATAAGCCATTTGGGACTATATTTTGGTGGTGAGAATCTCTTAAATTTGGGGGTAAAAAAAAGTCATTTGTAACTCCTTTTGTTTTAAAAATAATAGAGACTAATCATCCACCGCCCTAGAGGGACAATTACTGGAGCCAAGTGTTCTCTGCCCGTCACTTCCTGCTCCCATTAGGAAAAGGGAATATTCTGTTGGTAAGGTTGAGGAACAGAATAGAGCAACGCTGAGTTCATTGCAGAAACTCCATGTCATAAGCAGACCAAACACTCTGACCAGATCACAGGAGGAGTTTGCTCACCTGTGCTTTATCTGGCTAGACCCTGCACAGCTGGTTCAAGACTTTCTAGTTCAGACAGAGTGTCACTAAGCCTATTTGGCCCACATTTAAAGCCCTGTTTCCCCATCAGTTTTATGCATCACAATGCCAACTTTCTCTTTAATCCCCATCTGTCCATCTTCTTTGGCCCATCGCTCCACCAGCTCTAAAATCTGGAGAGAAAAAGGGATATCATTTACCAAAATGCAACATGCGGTTCTGATGGATGAGATTTCAAAACAACTCTTTCCTATCCATGACCACCACGTTGAGTAGAGGCAGTGGGGATCCTCACCTTTCCATGGCGTTTGCTTTGCCCTTCTTTCCGTAACTACTCGCATACATCTGTGTGTGGCTCCCAAGGTCAACTGTGGTATCTAGGATTATTGGATCAAACTTCTTCTATCTAGAGTTCACAGGTACAGATCTGTCTTTGTGTGTAAATAAGTGGTAGAGCACTCACCTAGCATGTGTATGACCCTAAAATTCCAATCCCAACCACAGGGGGGAAAAATCACAGAAAACAGCATTTTTTGATATCACAATCAGCCATAGTGCTTCTTAATTTGATCACAGCAACAGACCGTTTATATTATTGTGTGGATATGTAACTCATCTCATTTAGAAAATAAACCTAAGCATACAGTTTAAAACTATTATAGCAGTCAGGGCTGCTAAAGGAAAGGACATCACTTTATTCAGTGATACAGCCGCTGGTGAGTTAGTTATTCATGGTCCAGAGAGCTCCATGTGCATGCCCAATTCAACAGTCCTAGTTAAACATGGTAGATGACAACGCAAAAACAAAAAGTTATGAAAGCATCGTGGGGACTTGATAGGAGGGAAGGGAGAAAAGGGGAGGAGGACAATCAGAGAGGGTGGAGGGACGAGCAGGACCCAAATGTGTCATGTACACATATAAAATTGTCACATCCTAAGTGGATCATAAATAAAAGTTTAGCATGTAATTTTCCTAGTCTCTTGAACTCGACGTGATAAATGGTTAGCAAAGCCAATTCTGCCAACTCTAACTGACCATGGAGAAGAACAAGATCTTGACTCTCAGGTAAGATGAGAACATTGTAATCATAAATGTCAACTTCCATTTTATCCAACCTTTGGTTTATTACAGTACTGAGAGTGGAACCCAGGGTCCTTAGCATGCCGGGACACACTTGACCATTCCCTAACATCCAGTAAACCTCTTCTTTTAGACTGTCAAATCAGACTGGTAAGAGTGATCTTCAAGACTGTAATATGTAGATCCCTTGAAATCTGTTAAGATTGTTAATAGTTTATGTGCATGAGGCACGGACATATAAAGACACTTGAAACTTTTTATCCCACACATCTTTCTCTTCTATAGTGAATTTTTTACAAATGTAAAAAAGATGCTTACATGTCTGTTCTTTCTGGAGTAATGAACTTGCCTTTCTCTGGGTGACCGCCACTGCACGCTTCTCTAAATAGAATACAAATGTGAACAGATTTTTTAAACATACTGAACACAGTGCCACAGCAAAGTAGGTGTTGAGGAAATGGTAATTATCTGGCAATGGAAGAAAGAAATGCATTTTTTAAAGAACTACCACCATTGTTTGTATTCATTATGATTCTACAGTTTATGTAAGCATTCCATTAGATGAAGATCAGATCAGGGAAGTTGGCAAAGTGGCCCTGACCCACACGACCCAGACACTGATACTGCATAACACTACACACCTGTCAAGATCATCCCATTATCCTGTTACATTTTTACCTCTTCTTGCCTGTGTTCTTGTCCTTCATTTAGTAGCCATTAAGTCATTGCTTATGTCCTATTAGCTCTATCTGTGCATAAAAACTGGTCTCCTGCCAGCATTTCTCAGCTTCATCATCCTTGACATCAAGGCTAGATCAATCTTAATTGAGGGGGCTGTCAGCATCCTTGACTTCTATTTGCTAAAGGCCAATGCCATCTCCCTTCTATCTACTGTGACAACCAAAATGTCCCCAGAGAGGAGGCAAAATGCACCTTTGGTACAAGAGCCTGCCTTAAAGGAGTCTGCCTGAAACCCACAGACCGAGTGAAATTTAAATGTGAGGAAAACTCTTGGAGGTGAGAGAAGCCAGGTGACTATTCAAGGTAAGAAATTCCAGATCCACCCAGAAACGACTGCTGCTACTTTCTTTCTAAGACTCTGTGACTCTGGAGGCCTCCCAATATTCACAGTCTGGAAGGAAACCCCTGTTTGTAACCTGTTAGCCTCTGCTCTTTTGCCTCAGGACCATTTCTTCTTATGGCCCACCATGCCATCCGTCCTGTTTCTAACCTGTTCTGTAATAGAAGCACGAGGTGCTCCTGGGAAACGCCAAATTCATTTACATCTGGACACATAATCAATGACTGTTTTCTTAATGAAAGGACATTGAGATAACGAGGAAGAGAGGAATGTAGAGGCTTAATTAGATGTGCAGGCCAACATCGGTTTACCTGCTTAGTATACTATTTGGATCAGTGACTCTAAAAAGTTCTTTGTGGAGTTGGATAACTCTCTCAAGAGACCAGACATTCATCCATAAATTCAGGATCCAGCCAAATGCCATATGGGCACTGGTTTGCAGTATGCCTACTGCCATAGTATCTTCATTCAAATTCCCTCCATCTTGCTAATTTATAGAGGAAGCCATGCCAAGATGCAATGATACAGCTCATTAAGAGCCACCAGGGACTCTTTAGGAAACATGTGAAAGGAGCCATTCCTTCACTTCTTTCCCCTAGAGCCCTATGCCTCCTCTAAGGCTTTTCTGTTTCTTCCAGTTTCAACAACTAAAAATTGGCTTGAAAAATAGTGGGCCACAACAATTCATCTCTAAGATAGTTTTTAACTTTTGTGCTTCCTGATATAATTCTCTTCCAATTCTAAATTCCAACTGAGCAAAATGAGCTTATGTTTGTCATCTACAATTAAATAATTCATTTCTCTGACTCAGAGCATCCAGTTCAAACCATCAAGTTGACAGGAACTCATCTACTGTATTCATTAGAAATTCACCTATCTTTCTCTCTCTCATTAACAACACCATCTTCCACAATTTGAGTAGCAGTTCCAAAGCATGATGAACAGACAATCAATACCTCATTATGTTTTTTCAAATCACCAAACTGCAGCTGATTCAGGGCAGGAGCATGAAATATAGTTTCATCAATAGAAACCCCCGTTCTGTCCACACACAGACAAAACAAAATGGATAATTCAGTAAGCTTGTAAAGAAAATTCAAATGGATTGAATGGCCTTGGGTACTCCAAACAATCATGGGCCTGGTTTTTAAAATCATTAATTTTTGTCACATACACGGCAATATAACTGTTACAAGCCATGGTGATTTTCATGGTCTATTTCTTTGAATTCCTATAAGCAGAGAAAAAAATACCTTTTGTATTCTTAAATGCCACCAAGAAAATTGCCCTGCCAGTTGGCTACAAATGCACTCTTTCTTTATCTGAGCTAAGTGTGTGAGTGGCCAAAAGTTAATCATTGTAAACTGAATAGTTACAAAGAGTGACATTTGAGGCTAGAGAACCACTTAAAGGATTATGACACAGGAACCCTGCACTCACGCAGCATGTACCCCAGATGGGGAGACAGGCTATAGACGGTGAAAAGAAAAAGTTTTCAATAATTCATGGTAAAATAAAACTCACTGGCAAGAAATTACTCATAAAGAAATGAGAATTTCTAAACAGTAGGGACAACAGCCTACCAATGGCTGCCCACATTGTTTAAGCTTTATTGGTTGATGATATCTTTACCTACATTCCAAATGGATTTTGCACACTGGATATAGGGCAATATTTCTATATGAGGAAAATGTTTTGACATTGTTAAGAAATTGAGTATACAAATCAAACCTGTATACCAAATAGCCTATGACACCAAGAGATAAAAATTGATACATCACTATTAAGTGATCGTGTCTAAAAAGGGTTGCGTCGATGATTTGGCTACTTCAAGTTTTTGAGTAGCTCCAGAGTCTCCCCCATTTATTTTTAGAACAAACAGCTACTTTTACTCCCAACAACAGCAAAAGATGGGAGGTTTCAGGATGGAGATCTTTAAAGCTATTAATGTAAAATGCAATTAAAAGTGCCAGGTGACACCACAGAGCTCAGATCTAGACAGAGTTGCTTGATTGCCAGCCCCTGCTAGGCACATCTTTCCCCTGCAGAATGTTTTCCCTCTCTTACTAATTTCTGTTCCTCTTTCAATGTTTACATTTTTATCTAATTCTTCTTCTCTTCTAAGTGTTCTAAAAATATTCCCCTTGTTGAAATAAATATGCATTAAAGTGGATATATTAACATATATCTCAATTAATTTTCTTACATAAAGCCAACAGGAAGTGTACTGTTAGGGGAGAGGATGATAATTTCTTTCTCTTCTTCTGAGTTCTCAGCTATGACTCTCTAACAAAAGACAAACTAGAAAGCCTGTGCACAAGTCTATGAATTTCAGTCAGTTAGCTTTATAGAGATACTAGGAACAAAAAATGAGTGTAGGAAAGATCCTTCAATAAATAGTCTGGAGAAAGTAGATCCACACAGAGAAAGAAATCAGAGCCATGTATTATAAGCAAATATCAATACAAATGAGTGGAAGACATAACTGTGAGATCTGACACTAAACGTCTCCTAGAAGAAAATCAGCTTTGTAATCTGGGTGCTGACGATGAGTTGTCCCTTCATTGTGTCACTAAAAGCACAAGAAACAAAAGCAAAGACAAACTTAAAAGACTTAGAGAATTGGAGAAAATATAAAAACTGTATATCTTATAAGAGACTAATATCCAAATCATAGTAGACACTAAAACAACATGCTACAATAAATAACAAATAAGTTAGTAAATATGTAAGTAGATAGATACATAAATAATAAATAAATGATTTGAATAGCAATTGCTCAACAGAAGACTGATAAGTACACAACGGGCATGTGAAAACAGATGAAATAACTATGATCACCATGGAAGTCTGCTTAATCCACATCTAGATATTGCTTCTTCTAGGTCAACTTGCTGTTCTCAAAAAGGCAGAAGGTTGCATATTGGTGGGGATGGAAGGGCGACCCAGCACATTGCTGATATGAGAGCTGACATGATATAGCTCTCATGGAAACAATCTGGAGGTTTCTTTCCAAGACATGAAAAGTAGAGTTTCCATATGATTTCCATATGATCCAGCAAACCTCATTTTAGCTGTTTATCCAAAAGAAACAAAATCAGTGATTCAAACAATGTTTGTATTTAAATATCATTGCAGCATCATAAATGATATAAACAATGTTTGTATTTAAATATCATTGCAGTATCATAAATGATATTAAGGTGTAGAATCATGGAGCTAAAGAGAATGTTAATCTGTACGGAAATTGCAAAGGACCTGTGTTCATGTTGTAGTCATATATTTGCAATTTTTGTTTATAGGTTTAAAATTAATTTTAAAAGAAATTTTAAAAGGAAGATTAACAAAACAATTTGCTGACATGACATTGTGACATGACACAAGAAAACTCAGGAAAAGGGTAACTGTTAAACAGAAGGTTTGGACCTCTGGCTTATAGGATGTCTTTAACACAGGGCAGAAGATTCTTAGAGGCATGACAGGGACAAGGATCTACCATTTCTAGGGGCTGCAAACCTTGAGAAGGCATGTATGCTGGAAGCTAGCAGTGGGTAGAAGATAATTTCCAGTTTGTTGCATACATTACTCTTGAGCCTTCTCAGGCTAACAAGGGTTTATGGTCATCTCTTGCAGTCAACTCTTATCTTTCCTGGTAGGGAAGCAAGAGGAACTTTTTTTAAAATGTATGTCTTAGCTTTGGGCAAATAAGGAGGGGGTAGGAACTTATCCTGTATACTCATTATACAAAATTAGGACATTTACATATTTATTAATAGACAAGTTGATCATCTATACAGAGGTTTTGTATACAGGTTTGTTTCTATTTAGACCTCTGGCCAACTTGGCACAAAGTTGTCTATCACATGGATCAGATAAACGACATTGCTTCTGTAGTTGTCAAACAGTGAAATAAAGAAATAACGTGGAAGAAATGAAAGTTTATTAGTAAATTTCAAAAGTGTGTTTGCCAGTCAAACACTCTTGTGGAGGACAGAAGTGAGGAAGCTAGAGAGAGGTCAAGGGCACCACACGAAGACCTACAGAGTCAACCTACCTTGGCCCATGGGGGCTCACAGAGCTTGGGCCACCAACCAGGGAGCATGCAGGAGCTGGATGTAGATAGACCCTCTACATATCTAGAGCAAATGTGAAACTTGATCTGCATGTGGATCCCCTAAGAAATGGAGTGGGTGCTGTCTCAGTCTCTGTTGCCTGTCACTGAATTCCCTTGCCCCTACTTGGACTGCCTGGTTGGGCCTCAGTGGGAGAGGATGTGCCTACTCCTGCTGGGTCTAGATATCCCAGGGTGGGGCAATACTGAAAGGGGGCTTTCCTTCTCTGATGAGAAGGGAAGGGGGAATTGGGAAAGAGATTTGTAAAGTTGGCACTGAGAGAAGGGCGGGGGAACTCTGACTGGGATGTAATGTGAATAAAAGAAATTGTTGGGCAGCAGAGTGAGAACGTATGTTTGTTGAGATGAGAGGGTTGATCACACTGTTTACTAAAACTCCGTCTTTGGCTTTCCCACCTCTTAATTAACTAATCAAGTCAAATCTTCATTAAGAATCACTGATTAGTAATGGACAAATTGGAGAGATTAACTCATGTTACTTTCCAGTGAGACAATTCATGTGTAACTGATGTGTTTATTTCCTCTGGGAGAAGGAGAAAACTTTACTTTTTATTGTTATTTTATACTGAACTCCAAAGTAGGTGACATGAGGGTTAGCTTTCCAATACAGTATTAAGGTAAGTTAAACCTAGCAAAAATTTTGAGCGACCCAAGTGGCTGTTTAACTTCCTTAATTGTCCTAATTTCTTTGAAATACAGAGAAAATAAGGTGGTGGGACACAAACTTAATTAAGCACCTGATAAAACGAGAATGTTCCTATTGGTCAATCTCCTTGCTCAAGAGTAAATATGATTGTAAAGATCAGTGCCTGGGGAAATCCTTTATACTGCTGTAGAGAGGCATATACTCCTCTGTGTACATATAACATAATACAGTATAATAAAATATCATTAATATAATATAATTAATATAACACTTGTTACCAGCCATATTATAAAATTTGCTTAGTCTACGTATGGCTTACCTGGTAATTGACCTAGATTTTCCATTTTCACAGTTGATTTTCATTGAAACAGTATTATATTTGAGCTGGCATGCAAGAGAGTCAACTTTTACACCTTTGGAAATTAAAGTAGCTATCTCAGTAATAAGCCACAGATGCAGCACAGCAACTAAAATGTTTGAACTCCTTTGTTATTTCTGTTATCTCTCCTTAATAAAGACCAGGAATCAAAGGAACAATCTGTGCTCAAGCCAAGTAAAGTTTTCATATTCCAAAGCAGCAGACATTAAAGAGAGAGCTGATGATCTATCTTCTCTCCATGCTATCTTGGGACACGTGCTCTCAGGTGTACGCCCAGGCAGAGTCCAGGCAAGAAACTGGATAATTGGTTTTTTATCACACAGAATTCCTCTTTTCATAGTCATTATGCAAATAGCAGCATCCTCCAGAACACAGTAAGTTACTGCATCTCCCAGGACATACTTTGTCTATCAAACACATTAAAAAAGAGAGCTCCCAGGGACTAAACCACCAACCAAAGAGTACACATGGAGGGGCGCATGGCTCCAGCCACATATGTAGCAGAGGATAGCCTTGTCTGGTATCAGTGAGAGGAGAGGCCCTTGGCCCTGTGAAGGCTTGATGCCCCACCCTAGGGGAATGCTAGGGCTGGTGAGGTGGGAGTGGGTGGATGGGTGGGGGAGCACCCTCATACAAACAGGTGGGAAGGAGTGGGATAGGGGGTTTTGGAGGGGAAACCTGGGAAGGGGATAACATTTGAAATGAAAATAAATAAAATAACCAATAAAAAATTTAAAAATGGAAAACAAAAATTACAAAAACAAAACCAAAAGGAACCAAATCGAAATATCAAGGTTGAGACTAGCCTTCCGTAAACTTAAGATATGGTAAGCAGTATAGTTATCCTTTAGTCCAAAAGAGCTTCTGTTTGATTCATGTTTATTAAATTCCTGGGCAATGAGACTCAAATGTAAGAAATTATTGTTCTTTGCTGTAGAAAGTATAAGCATGTTTAAAGTTTAATGTGTTTTTAAAGTGTTTAATCATGAATCACTTTGGCATTTAGGGGAAATCCTATTTCATATAGTTTAGTGAACGTAGAAATATCATTTCCCCAGGAATATTTGTGGTTCTCCCCAAATCCGTGACACACAGGTACCAGGGGAATAAGAATCTCCTGAAGATCAACTTGGAGTGCATATAATATATTCACAATGTAACACATGGTTGTGTTGTATATTTATTTTCTTGAAAATAGAGTATTCATTCCTTATTCTATTATTTTATCCTCTCTCTCTTTCTCTGTATGTCTGTGTGCTTCTGTTTGTGCATCTGTGTGTGTGTATGTCTCTCTGTGTGTGTGTTTGTGTCTGTGCCTGTGTGTGTGTGTGTATGTGTGTGTGTGTCTGTGTGTAAGTGCACGTGCGCACATGTGTGTGTGTGTGTCTGTGTGTGTGTGTGTGTCTGTGTGTCTGTGTCTGTATAGTGGGAGAAGGAGAAGGCACATGCATGCATATGTGCCTAGGCAGGAGTATGTAAAAGCCAAAAGAGAAGGCCCGGCATTCTGCTCTATAGTTTCCAGCTTATTCTCTTAAGACAGATGCTCTCACTAAACCTGGCAAGAAGCTAACAGCCAGCAAACCCTGTCGATCCTGTCTCTAGCTTCCATAACACTTGGAGTACAGAGGTTCATAACCATGCCCAGCTTTGTACTTGAGTGGTGGGGATCCGAACTCAGGACCTCATGTGTATGCAGCAAGCTCCTGTCAACACCTCCGGCATGTTGCCCTTAACCTGGCAGATCTGCTGTGCATTTCCCATTCTGTCGTGCATGGAATCCCCCGACTCTTCTAAACATTCTAATAAGAAATATTCCAGCTAAACAACTAATTTAACTGTTATGTAGAGTTTTTGTATAGCCTTTCCACCTAATCATCTTATACCTCTGTACAAAACACCCCTGTGTAGGTAAGATGAAAACTAAAGTGAGGAGGACTCACACCTCCATTTCCTTTTCCATTTGCTCCTGGTCTGCCCAGGGTTTTGAACTGGGCAAGTAGAGTTGTAAGCCTTAGTATTACTCTGCTTGTAGCAACTACTTGCTTGGTCTCCCCTTAACTAAAGTGCTTAGACCCCACACTGAAGCTGGGAAGGAAATCCTGGATACAGTCCTTCAGTATACAAATGTCATAGCCTCAATTTTTCTTTCTCTATAGCATCTGGGAATTCATCTGTGACACTTTTCTTATCTCATAGGATGAGCTTACAGTGGACATGAGACCATTTGGAAAACAAACAAACAAAACCCAACAAAACAAAATAAAACAAAAACAAAAAAAACAAAACAAAACAAAATAAAACACATTGGATTTATTTACGTTGTCCAATAAGGAAACCTCTAAAATTCTTCTTCTTCCCAACTAATTTAATGAGATCATTTGAATAATGAGATGATGGAATCTTTTACCAGTTGCATCTTGCAAAGGATGTAAGTCCCGTTGTTATGTAATGTAAGTATAACTCCTTTGGGGTGCGTGGGAACTGAGCCATTTCTTTAGATTGTGTTCTTGAACACATCGTTTTAGAAGCAGAGGTGCTGAAGCAAGAAACAAAGTGTGCCCTTTCACCACGGGTTGATTCCCTTTTCAGTTAGACCGTCTTCCGGTGATCCGTGTCCATATCTTCCAAAAGCACAGCTTCAATTTTCACTTTGAAAAATGGGCTCAGGCTGTTTTGTCGACGCCCATTCTTCTCTGCTAGACATTTAATTTGTTCTGGCCTCTCTGGGAAGCTTCCTTGTGCTGGGGTCTGCCAACAGCGTTAATGGAGCAATGACCCTGCAGGCTGCCCCCAACTTCTCAACGGGAGCCGCCAGACATCCTCAGAAATGAAGGGGATCCCTGGCTCCCAGACAATGAGGACTCTCTGCTGGAGTTTCCTCCTTGGGGTCTCTTGGGGCTCCTAGCAGCACTGGGTGGGCTTACACTTCTTCATTAGCTGGGAGTAGCCGCTGGGAAGCAGCCAGAACAACCTGATGCCTCTTCTGGCAATGAGCTTTTTAAACTGCCAGGACAGAACGCTGGGTCGGAGAGCTGACTCTGAGACAAAATCAGGTGGAAATCTATGTGAAGACCTCTGCAGCTTCAGCAAGAAGACCCAGAACCCTCCTGTTTAGAACCTCTGGCTAAATGGTGCATGAGCCTCAGCTGCAGAAAAGATTGTTTTCTTTTACAGATAGGTGTCATGTTCTCTTTTCTCCTCAGCTGGTGCTTGTTCCCTGCGGGGGGACAACCATAGCTGAGCTAAGGCACCTCATAGCCTGGCTTCAGCTCCAGCAGAGCTTAGTGGGTATCTTCTGGAGAAGCTGCCCCCTATGCCTGGCATCCATCTCCTTAAAACTCAGTGAAAGATTGCACACATTACCATATCAGATCAAATACAAGTTGTTTCAACATCTGCTCATTTACATTGGAACTCTCTAAATGTTTTTGTGCCGTGTATTCCCTTGGCATTTGGGTGAGTTCTTGTGAGCACTCACTCGCGTGTGTGTATGTGTGTGTGGGGGGTGCGTGTGTGAGCTTGTGCGTATGTATGTGTGTGCGTGTGTATGAGTGTGCATGTGCGTGTGCATGTGCGTGTGCATGTGTGTGCATGACTGGGTCATCTCAGGTATTCTCCTCTGTCCTCACCTTATGTTTTGAGACAGAGTCTTTCACTGAACGTTGAGTTCATTCACTTGGCGGGAGTGGCTCAGGGCGAAGTGCTGAGGATTCTTTCTCCCTCTCTGCTCTCCCAGTGTGGGAATAGCAGGTGTACACCAGCCTACTAGGCCTTTGTATAAATGCTGGGGACTCAAACTTCAGTTTCTCATGCGTGGTCAGTAAGCACACTTTGCCGACTGAGCCATCTCCCTAGCCTGTGAGGTCTTTAGGTTCCGATTCAGAGTTTGTCTAAATTTAATCATGTAATAATGTTATAAAACAAGCCAGAATAAAATATCTTCATTAAAATATTTTCAAATAAATTTGGGGAATTTGGTTTTTAAACTGCCATGCAAAGATTATTGAACTCTCCACTCCAGCCTAGCAAAAAGCTGAAAAGACAAAATTGTTATGAAATCCATCAAACCTTGAAATCATATGTCTATGAAGATATATGTGCAGCTGATATGGTAGGAGGGAGGGAGGGACATCCTCTTCTGGTGGAGTTACTGATAAGATGCCTAAATTTCTGTAAACTAACTTTCTCCAATACAAACAATCCTCATGAATAATTAAACTCAATGGGACACACACACACACACACACACACGTGCACGCACGTGTGTGATATAAAAGTGGGGCTATCAGGGAAGAGAAGATTAGTGAGAATGGAAGGACGAGCAACAGAAATGAGAGGTAGATAAGATTGAACTACATTATATGCATGCATGAAAATGTCCTTATAAACCCATTATGAATAATTAATACATGACAAAAATAGTAGAATAATCACAGTGATGATACAGCCCATCTCATTTGCTTCTGTGTGTATGAGAACGGTAATAATACCTATTCAAGGAACAAAGGAAGAGATGTTTATAAATGCCTTGCAATACTCTACAAAGTCTACAATATTTTTTTAATCTGGATTGAGGCGTATTTCAAGTTCTGAAACAACTACTGGAAGTCTTTAACAGTACATTTGATAAGCTAAGATATAGAAAATATGGACTCATAAAATGCTCAATGAAAATCTCAAAGTGTAGAAAATAAAAACAGAGGACAAGGACAAGAAAGGAAAAGCGAGAATGAGCACGTTAGACAGGAATCCAGCCATAAAACAGTGCTAAAGTAATTGCCTGAACCATCAGTTGTTTAGTTCAGCAATGAATGGAAAGAATGGATTTAAAAAATGCAAGGACATTAAATGTCAACAGGAAACCCACTTTATATATAAAGACAAAAATAGATTAAAAGCTATGAAATGGAGGAAGATATGTCTAATGGGAAGAAAGGAGTACCTGTATTGATTTGAGAAAGAGCAGACTTCAGAGCAAAGAAAGTTATCAGGGATAATGATAAAGGGGTCAATACTCCAGAAACACTGACAGTCTAATGTGTATGCATCCAGCAACACCAAGTTATATAAGATAGGAACTGATAGAACTACAAGGAGAAATAGATAAATGTACTATTATACTTGGAGATTTAAATACACCTTTATCAGAAATGGACAGACTCGGCAGGCAGAAAATTACTAAGGATAGAGTTGAACTCAAAGGTACCATCAATCAACAGAATAAAATTGACATTCATACTCCATTCAACAAAGAGAGATTACACATCCTTCTCAGACTCATATGGAATAATCACCAAGATAGACTACATTCTAGGCTATAAAACACAAATTACACAAAAAAAGCCACAGTGTCTGCTCTCAGACGATAGTGACGTTAAACCAAATTATCAATGATAGAAATATGCATAGAAAACTCTCATGTGATTAGAAATAAAAGAACACAATTTTAAATACCTCGCAGACTGAAATTTAAAATATTTTTAAACTATAAGAAAATAAAACTTGTGAATCCAGAGGGGCAGAATATTTCAAAACGGGAAAATATCTGAAAGTAATACCCAAAGCATCAATGGTTCAAAAACTATAAAAAGAACCACATCTTGAATCCAAAATAGAATAAGAGAAAAAATAATAAAAACTGCAGAAGCTAATTAATGGAACTGGGAACATGAAATTAATAGATTAAAAAAATCACCCACAAAAGGTGAATCATGGTATGCACTCACTAATAAGTGGTTATTAACCTAGAAAACTGGAATACCCAAAACATAATCCACACATCAAATGAGGTACAAGGAGAAAGGAGGACTGGCCCCTGGTTCTGGAGAGACTCGGTGAAACAGTATTCGGCAAAACCAGAACAGGGAAGTGGGAAGGGGTGGGTGGGAGGACAGGGAAAGAGAAGGGGACTTAAGGGACTTTCGGGGAGTGGGGGGCTAGAAAAGGGGAAATCATTTGAAATGTAAATAAATTATATCGGAAAAAAAAAAGAACATTAAAAAATAAAAAATATATATACAGAAAAAAAAATCACCCAACTGAAAGCTGTTTCTTTGGGGAAAAAAATGATAAAGCCAGGTCACTTCTGGTCAGACTAAGGAAAAAGAGAGAAAACACAATATCTTTTATAAATAAGAGTATTGCTACCAACCCCAGAGACATGAAAATAAAGGATTATCATAGGCAAGTCTGTCCCCACACATCTGATGACCCAATGGAATAATACAATTTCCTAAAAAACAAGACAAGCCACCAATATACCAAAAACAAATAGATCTATGTCCCAAGAAATTAAATCAGATTCAATGGTGATTATTTAAGGAAAGTTCAATGGTTCTCCACAACCTCCCTAAGAAAACAAATAACAAAAAACACTTATTAAGTTGACCCAACAGTCCATAATTCAGTTACTAACAAAACCCGAGAAAGATTTTAGAAAGAGATAAAAATAACACAAGGCAGTATACTCATGAACATCTATGCAAAAATCCTGAACAAACGATTAACAAATTGAGCCTAAAAAGGATTTTACACTTTTTTATCCAAGATACACAAGGCTGTTCCAACACTAGAATGCCCATTAGTATTTTGGTCACATTCTTCACAACTGACCAAGAAAGCATGCATATGATCCTGTCAATAGGTGAAAAGACAGAATTTGGCAAAATCCAAAACTCACCCATGATATTCGTCAAGCACTCATCAGAACAGCAACCCAGGGGAATTTCACCCAACTGATAAATAATATCTACAAAACACTGCAGTAGCATCAGTGGTGAGAAAATTAAGACTTTTCTATGAAGGTGAAGAATAAGGCAGGAACATTTCCCCATGCTACTGGCTTTCAGTATGATATTGGAAATACCAAGCCAAAGAGGCAAGAAAATGAAATAAAAGGTATACAAATTTAAAAGAAGCAAACAGAACTGTCTTTGTTCCTTCAACCCACAGCCATTTATATGGAAAAATCCAAAAGAAACAAAAGTACTATTTCAATAAAGATGTCATCACAGCAAAGTTATAGGACATAAGATCACTATATCAAAGTCAGATGCTTTCCTACATACCTGCAAGGAATCAATGGAAACTGACATTTAAAACACATTAATTAGTTAAATTACCATTCAACTCAGCATCCTCAAATGACATAGGGACATATCTAATTTAAAAAATGCAATGTCTATGTAAGGGAAACTACAAAAGCTATAAAAGAACTAAATGAACGCAGATATACCTCCACATTCAAGGCTAGAAAGACACAAAATTATGAAGATGTCAGTTGTTTAAAATTTGACCCAACTCAATCCCAAGAAAAAAATTCCAGCAAACATTGAAACAACAAAAGATCATCCAGATTGAAAGATATAGTCCCAGAATATCTAATACAATATTGAAGAAAAGGCAAAGAACTGGAGTAAGAGTGATTTTCAATAGCAACAGAAACAACAGAAAGCCCAAATACACATGGAGGCTGAACAATACTCTACTCAATGACACCTTGGCCAAAGAAGAAATAAAGAAAAAATCAGAGACTTTTTAGAATTTAATAAAAATGAAGGCACAACATACCCAAATCTTTGGGACACAATGAAAACAGTGCTAAGAGGAAAACTCATAGCCCTGAGTGCCTCCAAAAGGAAAATGGAGAGAGCATACACTAGTAGCTTAATGACACACCTGAAAACCCTGGAACAAAAAGAAGCCAATTCACCCAGGAGGAGTAGAAGACAGGAAATCATCAAACTCAGGGCTGAAATCAATCAAGTGGAAACAAAGAGAGCCATACAAAGAATCAACAAAACCAGGAGCTGGTTCTTTGAGAAAATCAACAAGATAGATAAACCCTTAGCCAGACTGACCAAAGGGCACAGAGAAAGTATTCAAATTAACAAACTTAGAAATGAAAAGGGAGATATAACAACGGAAACTGAGGAAATCCAAAAAATCATCAGATCCTACTACAAAAGCCTATACTCAACACAACTGGAGAATCTGGAGGAAATGGACAATTTCCTAGACAGATACCAAATACCAAAATTAAATCAGGACCAAATTGATTATCTAAATAGTCCCATAACTCTTAAAGAAATAGAAGGGGTCATAAAAAGTCTTCCAACAAAAAAGCACAGGACCAGATGGCTTCAGTGCAGAATTCTATCAGACCTTCAAAGAAGACCTAACATCAATACTCTTCAAACTATTCCAAAAAATAGAAACAGAAGGAACACTATCCAATTCCTTCTATGAAGCCACAATTACCCTGATACCAAAACCACACAAAGATCCACCAAAGAAAGAGAACTTCAGACCAATTTCCCTTATGAACATCGATGCAAAAATACTCAATAAAATTCTTGCCAACCTAATACAAGAACACATCAAAACGATCATCCACCATGATCAAGTAGGCTTTATCCCAGGGATGCAGGGTTGGTTCAATATATGGAAATCCATCAATGCAATCCACTACATAAACAAACTCAAAGAAAAAAACCACATAGTCACTTCATTGGATGCTGAAAAAGCATTTGACAAAATTCAGCATCCTTTCATGCTTAAAGTCTTGGAAAGAACAGGAATTCAAGGCCCAAACCTAAACATAGTTAAAGCAATATACAGCAAACCGGTAGCCAGCATCAAACTAAATGGAAAGACTTGAAGCAATACCACTAAAATCAGGGACTAGACAGGGCTGCCCCCCTTTCTCCTTATCTTTTCAATACTGTACTTGAGGTACTAGCTCGGGCAATTAGACAACATAAGGAGGTCAAAGTGATACAAATTGGAAACAAAGAAGTCAAACTATCATTATTTGCTGATAATATGATAGTCTACCTAAGTGACCCAAAAAAAACTCCACTAGAGAACTCCTACAGTTGATAAACAACTTCAGCAAAGTGGCCGTTTATAAAATCAACTCAAGCAAATCAGTGGCCTTCCTATACTCAAAGGATAAGCAGGCTGAGAAAGAAATTAGGGAAATGGCACCCTTCACAATAGCCACAAACAGTATAAAGTATCTTGGGGTGACTCTTACCAAACATGTGAAAGATCTGTATGACACGAACTTCAAGACTCTGAAGAAGGAAATGGAAGAAGACCTCAAAAAATGGGAAAACCTCCCATGCTCATGGATCGGCAGGATTAATATAGTTAAAATGGCCATTTTGCCAAAAGCAATATACAGATTCAACACAATACCCATCAAAATCCCAACTCAATTCTTCATAGAGTTAGAGCAATTCTCAAATTCATCTGGAATAACAAAAAACCCAGGATAGCTAAAACTCTTCTCAACAACAAAAGAAATTCTGGGGGAATCAGTATCCCTGACCTCAAGCAATACTACAGAGCAATAGTCTTAAAAACTGCATGGTATTGGTACAGTGATAGGCAGGCAGATCAATGGAACAGGACTGAAAATCCTGAAGTGAACCCACACACCTATGGCCACTTGATTCTCGATAAAGGAGCTGAAAACATCCAATGGAAAAAAGATAGCTTTTTCAACAAATGCTGCTGGTTCAACTGGAGGTCAGCATGCAGAAGAATGTGAATTGATCCATCCTTTTCTCCTTGTACTAAGCTCAACTCCAAATAGATCACATACAACCACACACTCTGAAGCTAATAGAAAAGAAACTGGGGAAGACCCTTGAGGACATGGGCACAGGCATCAAGTTCCTGAACAGATCACCAATAGCTTATGCTCTAAGATCAAGAATTGACAAATGGGACCTCATAAAATTACAAAGTTTCTGTAAGTCAAAGGACACCATCAAAAGGACAAATCAGCAACCAACAAATTGGGAAAAGATCTTCACCAACCCTACATCAGATAGAGGGCTAATATCCAATATATACAAAAAACTCAAGAAGTTAGAGCCCAGAAAACCAAACAACCCTATTAAAAAATGGAGTACAGAGTTAAACAAAGAATTCTCACCTGAAGAACTTCGGATGGCAATGATGTTTTAACCAGAGTAACAAGGTTGGGTCCATGGAATCAAGGATTGACAAGACGGACCTCACCACCTAAATCTACCTTTTGAGAGACAATTTTAAAAAGAAGACAAAGACATTGCAACAAGCACCCTGGGAAAGTGGATATTATTCTGATAGAATTGTTTTGTTGTTGCTGCTGTTGCTGTTGTTGTCGTTGTTGGGTTGTTTGTTTTGTTTTTGCATAGATGGATGGGGGGGATAGATGGATGGATGGCTAGATGGATGGGTGGGTGGATGGATGGATGGATGGATGATAGATAGATAGATAGATAGATAGATAGACAGATGATAGATAGATAGATGATAGATAGATAGATAGATAGATAGATAGATAGATAGATAGATAGATAGATAGATAGATAATGGGACAATGACTGGTATTTTTTCCTACTTATGTTCTGTATAAACTAGCTGCATAAACTATCACATGCTCCAGAGAATTTTCTTTTCTCATCTCATTTTGTTGATGCTCTGTGTGATTCTTGTATTTGTATGGCTGCCTCCTTCTTTAGTTTAGAAAGTTTTTCTATGACCTTGTTAAATATCTGGTCTATGCCATTGTCCTGGGATTCTTCTTGCCTATAGTTAAAAATGTTGTCCTTTGATAGTGTCCATCATTGCCTACATGGGAACAGGGTACATTTGCACTCTGTGCTTTCTTCTCAGTTTACTGAGAATATAAAACTGGAATAACAATTTAACAGTTACAGACTTAAAGTAAATTTTTAATTAAATGATAAATTTATGCTACCATATAGGTAAACTCTTGGATTAAAGAACTAATGACACTATGACTGACAAAATGATTCTGAACAATAGTTTAAGATTTGTAATATATGTAATATGAATGTATTGATTATTTATATTAGTCATAAAATCATAGGTGATGCAATAAATACCCACAGGGGTGTTATTCTGTTCCTATATTTATAATAAAAGAAAGTGGTACATTTGGGTCAGGAGGCTAAAAAAAGAGAAAAAATTTTTATCCAAGTTCAGAGTTCTTGAGTTTTGTTCATAAGCCTGTTGAATAGGATTGGTCTGCAGACTGCTCACTCCTTTGATGAGCTAAAAAGGAGAAAGGTTGGAAGGAAACCATGGCGCTGCCCTGAGAACTAGCTGTCTCAGCACAATGTTCCCAGTAATCTAATTGCCAGCTCCGCTAGTTTGCTGAAGAATTACTTCCCCCTGTGTCATCTTTGTTGAACTTTGATTCCTTTAGACCTTGTTATAGATTGAGTGTATCTCCCACCGAATGCATATGTTAAAACTTAACCCCTGCATGAGACCTTTGGAAAGTAATTAGGATTCTATTAGGCTTTAAGCGAGAAGCTCCCAGGATGGGATTGGTGCCTTCATGGAGGAGGAGGGAAGAGGTCGCTCTGCTTCTCCTATGAGGACACAGGGAAGAGGAGGCTGCCAGCAAGGAGCAGATGCACCTCCACCAGGAACTGCACAGTGCTGGACGCTGGTCCCAGACTTTTTAGCCTGCAGACTATGAGAAGCAACACAGCATTGTTGGAGTACCTCAGTCCACGGGCACTTAAGTTACAGCAGCCCACGATGACTCAGACAATACAATTTCACTACCCCAGACAGGACACCAGCCAAAACCAGGAAATCATATCATATAATTGACTTAAGAAAGGCAAAACTCTGCGGGGCAGTGATGGCGCATGCCTTTAATCCCAGCACTTGGGAGGCAGAGGCAGGCGGATTTCTGAGTTTGAGGCCAGCCTGGTCTACAGAGTGAGTTCCAGGACAGCCAGGACTATACAAAGAAACCCTGACTCGAAAAACCAAAAAAAAAAAAGAAAAAGAAAGAAAGTCAAAACTCTAAAAGCAAGCCTGTGTTGTTCCCCAAAATGTCCCATGAGGTGATTCTTACTGCATATTGTA
This sequence comes from Apodemus sylvaticus, assembly GCF_947179515.1. NCBI lineage: Eukaryota > Metazoa > Chordata > Mammalia > Rodentia > Muridae > Apodemus > Apodemus sylvaticus. Next base: position 17,009,503 of record NC_067487.1, read on the forward strand.
CAACACTCATAGTATATACACATTCTAGCTGCTGTACAACTCCTAAAAAGCTACTGCTTTTCTAAAAATAACTTTATGTGCTCAAATTCTAAGGAAGTGGATGGCCCCTAGAACATTCATTCATTCATTCATTCATGTGTCTATAGTAACATTAGAGCAGATGCTAATGCAGATAAATACAGGCATCCAGAAACAAAAGCACAGGTCCCATCTTTCTGAGGTCAGAGAGGAGAAATAGACAACAACTAAATCTACTCCTACAGAGAACTGGATGCAAGGAGGAAAAAAATGATGTATTGATAATGGGAGGTGCAAATAGGTATAAGACAAGCTTCAGTATTTGTTATTTCCCAAAGTTATATAACCAAAAGTGAGTAATAATTTCCCATAATTAATAATTAAACTCTATTGCAACATTCCATCAATTCAAGTCTTTCTCAAATGAAATCATGGCTACCACAAAGGCCAACATATAAGAAAATTCTGGTGATTCATACTTCTTCATCTGTTATTCCCACCCAAAAAAGCAAATATGAAGGCACAGTCCATTGAAATTCAGGTTGTATGAGTGTATACTACTCAAAGCTTCATTATAAATAAAACTTGCAATCATCTAAGGCCTACCCATTTCTCTTCTTTTTAATCCGTCATCCCTCAATATAATTTTCTTTTCCTGAAGAGTCCAGTACCTGGTTATTCAAAGAGAAAAAAAAGCTTTAAGAATATTTAGATCCCACCAAGGCTGTAATGGAAGTTAATTTTTTAAGTGGAAATAACTTTAAGAGGAAACCTTATGAGAATTGGTTCTCCCCAGTTGAGTGACACTGGGTACATCACCCACACTTCAGGTCATGCACATTATCGGCTAGCCAACCCGAAACAAGCTCTGGATTTCTGTATGTACATTTTTATTTATGGTATTTATTAGAGATTTTTGTCTTTGTGGGCATTTGTGTTGTTGTTGTTGTTCTTATTGTTGTTGTTGTATGTATGTGTGTGTGTGAGAGAGAGAAAGAGACAGAGACAGAGAGACAGAAACAGAGACAGAGAACATTGAGTGTGTATGGAGGTGAAGAGGATCTAGAAGGAGTTGGGGGAAAGAAAAGAGTATACCCAAATGTATTGTATACAAGATTTTAAAAATGATTTTTAAATGTAATAAACAGGAAACCCTAAACAGATCTGACCACAAGCGTTTTTTCCTATGACCATTATTCCCCTGCCACAATACATTCCATTTGGTTGCTTACTTGATTTTAGCCATGGAGGCAAGAATCCAGCCATACCCACCCCTGGCATTGACCTGCCAAACTCAGAGCCTATCCTTGTGGTAATTTATTAGTGGTGTGCCCACTTACCCTCTGTCACAGTAAACATTCCTATTATTGTTATTGTTATTATTATTATTGTTGTTGTTGTTGTTGTTTACATCCCAAATGCTACCTTCCCCCTTGGTTCCCCCTCATCTACTCCTCCCTTGGCCTCTAAGAAGGCAGTCCCCACCCTGGTGCAGGATTAAGCACATCCTCTCCCACTGAGGCCAGACAAGACAGCCCCCTGCTGCATATGTGCTGGGGGCCCATTGTATGCTCTTTGGTTTATGGCTTAGGCTCTGGGAGCTCCCAGGGCTTAGGAGTTAGTTGACAGTGTTGGTCTTCCTGTGGTGTTGCCTTCTCCTTGGGGTCCTTCAATCCTTCCCCTAGTTCTTCCACAGGGGTTCCTGACCTCCATCTAATGCATCTGATGCATCTGAGGGCATCTGCATCTATCTCAGTCACATGCTGGGTAGAGCCTCCCAAAGGCCTGCTCTTCTGGGCTCCTGTCTGCAGGAACAACATAGCACCATTTAATAGTGTAAGGCTTGGTGCCGCCCATGGGATGGGTCTCAAAATGGACCGGTCACTGGTCAGCCATTCCTTCAGTCTCTGTTCCACCCTTTTTTTTCTCCCTACTGTTGGACATTTCATCTAAGGTCACCCTCATTGTGTCCTGGGAGCATCTCTCATCGTAGGACTCTGGGAGTTTCTAGAGGTTCCCCCTGTCCCCCACCCATCCCAAGAACCTACATATTCCCATTTATTTAGCTAGCCCTATGGGCTTCTCTCATGTTTCCTCCCTACCTGATCCTGTTCCCCCTTACTGTCCATAACCCCTCTCTCACCCAGGGCCTTCTGACCTTCTGCCTACATTATTTAGTGCCCCCTTTCTAAGAGGGATCAAAACTTGGGCTTTTCTTGTTAAATTTCTTAGGGTGTGTGATTTTTTTTTAACTTTTTTTTTATTCGATATATTTTTTTATTTACATTTCAAATAATTTCCCCTTTTCTCTATTGCATTTATTTTAGGACTAATTTGGTGTTAAAAGTCTTATAGGTAGGTTGATGTCTCCATCCCTCCACTGGAGGGTCCTTCTGGCTACTGGAGGTGGTCTCTTCAGGTTCCATAACCCCACTGTTTGGCATTTCAGCTAAGGTCCCCCACATTGACTCCTGGGAGCCTCCCTCATCCCAGGTTTCTGGGACTTCCTAGAGATGCCCCACCCCGACCTCTGGCAGCTGCGTATTTCCATTTTCCTGGCCCTCCGCCTCTACAGTTTTAGTTTCTACTAAGTTTGCCCAAATAAGCTTCTGTCACAGTATTTCCAGCACAGTGCCTGTTCACCTCTCTCTGACTGCTTCCCTTTCCCATTGCAGAGCTTCAGCTTTCGTTGTGCTGGTACAGCATCCATTGATTAGTGGGAGGCGTTTGCTCATGGTCACTCGGTGTCTGTATTAGCTGGTGTCTGGTCAGTTCTCTTAGCTCGGCTTTCTTGGGATTTCCATCATCATTCTGCCAACCCTTGCCTATATTCTTGGTTCTACTACTTTAAATAAGGCATAGTATATGGAAATATTTGAACAACTAGTCAAGATTAGAACCAGTCTCCACATAACTTGATGTTTTAATGGTAACATCTACCTTTTGTTTCAATACTTGGTAGGTGAATGAAAATGGGAACCCTATAATTTATTGTTGGAATCTGATAGTATACACATAGCTTCCTTCTCAATCATTGTGAAATATGAAACTATTATAAACTGTTACAACATTTTTATTGTGATTCATGGCCTGAGCTCAGTTGAAATTGATTTTCCATTCCAAAGAGAGTGGCCAGCACGCCGACTGCCACAGAGGTTCCACTTATACTCCTGTCTAGTAGGTAAGTGTGGTGATTGATCTTCATTGTCAGAGTGACTGTGAAATGCACCTGTGTGTACGCCTGGGAAACCATCTCCAAAATGAACTGACTGAGACGGAAGATCCACCCCAAAGGTGAGCATTGTCATCCCAGGGCCTAGTGTCTCAACAGATCAAAAAGAGAAAAATGACCAGCATTCTTTGCTCCCCAGTTAGCTTCCACGTGAACTACTCACTTTTGTCATGCCTTCATCACCATGGCAGGCTCTATCCTCTGGGAATATAAATAAGATAGATCATTTCTCCCTTAAGTTATTTCTGTCAGGAACTGTGATCATAACAATACAAAAGTAATAATTATAATAATAATCTAACAATACAAAAATAATAATTAATACAGAAAATTGCTATCAGGAGTGGGGTCAATGCTGTAACTAATTTGACTATGTAGGTCCTTATAATTGGCCTACAAGAAGAATATTAAAGAGGTCAGAGATAGGAGCTTAAGCAAGCCAGGCTTAGGAGGTGATTCTGATTGAAATTTAGAGGACTATATTACTGGGAGATATGAAAACAGTGAACCAACCATGCTTATGACATTTGACATGAGAATAGGAACTCCTCTGGAAATTGGACAAAGGAACATTCATGTTACTTATATTCTGAAAAAGAATCTGGCTGTTTTGTCTATCTTGGAATCTAGGTGAGACTGAATTCAAAGATAATTAACTAGTTTATCTCATTGAGGAGATTATAATACAGTATTTGTGATATGGCACAGTTAGTGCTGGTTGCTTTTATCTGTGTTTATAGTAAGAACTCAGAACATAAAGCAAGTACAAGAATTTGAAAAGCCATGTAGTTTAATCATTAGCACATTTAATGGAGTGGGAAATATAAGGTCTGACTAAGCTGGCTATTGTTAAAGTAACTATTACAATTAAAGAGAAACCATATGCTTTGTGACCATGACAATATAAACTGTGCCTTAAGGATGAAATGTCAATTATTAGAGTATCCATGTATAAAATTAAGAACTCATTGGCAAGACTTTCATTTGAAGAGAATGCTGTAGTAGTTCTCTGCTCAAACAGGGTCACCTAAGGAACTGTTTTCCTGAGTCCAACCATATCGGCAAAGAGAGGGCATTGCAGGTATGGCACAAGCCTGCCAAACTGATTTCCAGTAAGTAGCAGAACTTGTAGACTCATGCAGTAATGGTTTTGTAGACAGCTAGAAGGAGAGGTTTACTATATAGGCAGTTATGAGATAAAAGATAACTGTTCTCCAATTCTAAGAAAGACATAGAAATCTGCCTGATATATTGCACAGAATTGTCAACGCCACTGCAAGGAATCTCAAAGGATAATGCGTGAAACTGTCAGGGCAAAGTCCAAGTTTCACTGAAGACGGCCAAATGTTGGCAATGCCAGGAATGTAGAATGTCTTCCAAGGCAACTTTCAGACAATGAGTGAAGTCAGCCTGTTCAGTAATGTTTCATAAGGTGCAGGGCTGGAGGGGTGGCACAACCTGAGGAAACGCACATCATGACACCATGTGTTCATGGATTTAGGATCCTAGATGTGGACCTACATATTTGCCCATTGACCTCCTGGGTTTTGAAATACTTTTGGTCCTGTCCCTCCTTTTTGTCCCAACTTTTGGAATGGAATCTTTACTCTGTGCCATTGTATATTAGAACATGGTACTATGGTTTAGTAGACTGGTTTGGTTGCTTGATTCCTTGGTAGTTGGTTGGTTGGTTGGTTGGTTGGTTTTGCAGGGAGTAGATAGTTGCTAAGAGCTTGTCTTAGGTCTGAGCAAATACTTTGGACTTTTGAATTATGTTGAAACTATTATTAGAAGTGAGGATAAGCACATTTTGCATTACGAGATGTCCAGGAGTATCTAGGAAGTAGATACACAAATAACCATTGGAATCTGAAATGTTCCCAACATGCTTGTGTTTTGGGTTCTGATTTCCTGGCTGATGGTACTCTTCAGGAAAGTTGTAGAGCCATTAGGAGCAGTGGCCTGGTTGGTGGAAGTATGCCCCTTCTTTGTCACTGATTTCTATGTTCCCTAGACTCTAAAGACATAAGAAGTTTCTGCTACACATTACATACTATCATGAACTCTGCAATGCCTTCCTTGGCATGAGAGAGTTTTTTAAATCATGAAAGAAAAATTCTCCATCCCTTAAGTCATTTCCAACATGTATTTTGAGCACAGTGATATAAAATTAATACAATAAGAACACCAGGGAGAAGAAATGAACAATACAAAATCAGGAGGGATACTGACCCAACAAAGAGTATACGTGAGAATGTTGATCAGAGCCCCCCAAAGCTGGCTGAAGATAATGAATGCAGCCTCTCAGTAATGTAAGAAGAAATGCCTTACGTCATCACAAAAAGAAACTGATTGAATGACAGATCCATGGCTCATTAGCGAGAGCTTGTGCGTGATTTTTAATGCAGAGCATGTAAGCACCTGGCCACCAAGATGGCTTAACACAGAGACAATATTTAACAGTACTCTTCTGGAATAAAAACACCTCTTCAAAGTAACATGTGTCACAATGCATATAAGGATTTCAGCCTTGGTTTTGATGACACATTTTAAAAACTAGAAATGATCCAATGATGGAGCAAGAGGAACATCTTGTTCTCCCTCTCTGCACACAAGACAACTTTCAAGCATGGAAGGGTTAGTCTTATATGAATTGTAATGCAAAGATGTCATGACCCAATGAAAAATAGAAAATCTGCGTAAAACAGCATATTACAAATGGCTGTGCACCAAATAATTGCTGGGCTCATTTTAACTGCAGTGACGAGCTTCTGGGGTGTAGATGTTACTACCCAATTTCACATGAAGATAGCAAATCTCAAAGCGCTCAGGTTGTGTGAAGTCAGAGGCCTAACAAGAACATGGTTTAAGCACTGATTCATCTGACCCTAAAATTCACACCCTATACCACTCTTAAAAGCTACAAAATACTTACTTTAATGAAAAACTATTCTTTATTGAATTAAACTCAACTTTTGACCACTTATGGGTTATAAATTCAGACCACAAACCTGTAAATGGTACCAGCTTGTGTCACAAGGAGCAAGTGTTTCTTTCTCTGCAAAAGTACTATTAGCAAAGGTTTTCTTCCTACTTGGAGATGGGAGGAGTTTGTGTCTTAGGTTTAATGAAGGAGTCAGAGCACATCTTGGTTGTACTGCTAGTAGTATATCTTATTTTCTAGATTGGTTAATATCCAATATATCAAATGCTAATGGCAGGAACTATTATATGTAGTTTTATTCTTTTCCTTATATTATTTTCAATTTTTCTAGAAAGAAATATGCCTTTTTAATCTTTAAACTTGAAAAGTCAATATATTGTAATTACAAATCAGTCAGTTAGTTTAGCTGGTTTGTAAGTGAGGAAAATATTGCCTCTTTCCACTCAGGTTTAGTGAAAAAAAAAAGACAGCTGGGGTTGGACAGATGGTTCAGTGATTAGGTGTGCTCATTGCTGTTCTAGAGGACCCAAGTTTGGTCCCCAGAATCCATACTGGGTGACTCACAAGCCCCTATAACTGCAGCTCCAGAGGATATGACTCCTCTTGCCTCCACAGTGGTACACACACACACACACACACACACACACACAAGCATAGACACAAATGCATATACACATAAGTAAATAAATCTCATTTTTTAAAAGACAGAGAAATGAAGGGGAAAAGCATACAAATAAAGTAGTAAAAATTTTATATGACAGGAGAGGCTCCAGAAGGAAATGAAAGCTTAAAGAAATGATGTGTCTGCCCTAGGGTTGATGAATCAAAAGTTGTGGGAAAATATAATAGGACCCAAAGATCTAAGCTAAAAGAAGTGCCCTACACCAGGGCCCCACTGGGGTCTACTCTCTTCGGAGGTACATGTGTGATTTTCTCTGATGGTCTCTCTCACCTAACATTTTCACATTCTGCTTATATTGATGAATCAAATAGTTGTGGGAAAATATAATAGGACCCAAAGTTGATGAATCAAAAGTTGTGGGAAAATATAATAGGACCCAAAGATCTAAGCTAAAAGAAGTGCCCTACACCAGGGCCCCACTGGGGTCTACTCTCTTCGGAGGTACATGTGTGATTTTCTCTGATGGTCTCTCTCACCTAACATTTTCACATTCTGCTTATATCAAGGTCACAGAATCCTTTCTGTTTTGACCTTGTTTTCTTTCAGCTTAATTCTTTCAACTTGCCAAGCAACATGTTTGGAGGCAGCACGTTTTGCATCCCATCAGGATGATAGACATATTGATGCCCAATCTGTCTATCATGGATACTCATATAAAAACGAAAATAGACATATGCATAAACTCTCATAAATCTGTAACTGATATACCCTCGATGGTCGACTGGTAGAAAGTCAAGATTTATTTTGCCTCTCACTTCTGGAAGCTCCAGTCCCATTCAGTAAAATATTGCCTTGGACCCTGTCAGGAGTTCCAGATGGTAATGGCAGGTAACACATGACAGAGCAAAATGCTCACCTCAGGGGCCAGAAAAGAGATGATACAGAGAGGGGTGTGGGACACCCCGGGTCAATGTCTGGCAGATCATCTCCCTTGACCGCCCAGCCAACACTGGACATTGCAGCTTCTCGACAGCTCCAGCTACAATTTAGCTGGGACCTCACAAGAACTTTTGTATGGAAGCCCAGCATTCTTACATCCTGCTGAAGCCAAGATCAGTCCAGGTCTAGAGGGCAGCAGAGACCCTGACCCCAGCCTAGTATGCATTAGTATCTTTCAAGACCCTGCCATCCCTCAGGTTTCTTACCAGCAGAGTGACTTAGACAGCGTCTACTCAATGCCTTCATTTTTATTTTAGTTCCTGCAGAGACAAGAAGAGGAAATCAGAGCCCATGGAACTGAGTTACATGTAGTTCTGAGCTACTATGTGAGTGCTGGGAATAGAACTAGATCTCTAGCAGGGCACTGGTGGTGCACACCTTTAATCCCAGCACTTGGGAGGCAGAGGCAAGTGGATTTCTAAGTTCGAGGCCAGCCTGGTCTACAGAGTAAATTCCAGGACAGCCAGGGCTACACAGAGAAACCCTGTCTCAAAAAAAAAAAAAAAAAAGAAAAGAAAAAAGAAAAAAAAAAGGAACTCAGATCTCATAGAGTAACAAAACTGCTCTTAATTACTGAACCATTTCTACCAAACATTTTTAGTTCACTGTTCTGAAGAATACACATGGTTCCAATAATTATTTTTGAAAGTTGCTACAGTAGTGGAACCATGTCTCTAAAGCACCCGGCCCTATGCTGACATTCCAGTGCATATCTCTGTGATCTCAGGACATCCCACTAGGCCCACTTGTAAAAGAGAACAGCAGCTCTCCATAGTAACTAATACCTTGGGGACTGAGCCATCCATACATATAGACCTTGGAAGAACACTAAACGAATTTAAACCATAGCACCATCTTTGGTCATTTTATTTTCTAGATTTCTGGTTCGAGAAGTTGGCATAATATTCAATCAAAAATGAAGTAAATGGGTGTTTTCAATAAATGACTCTGAAAAAGACTGGATATCTATATTATCTGTGTTTTGCAAGGATCAAAGAGGTGAGCATGATGGGGAAAGATGGCCAGCAAGAGTTTGTGAGAGTTCTCAAGTCACACAGCCAAACAAGAAGACACAGAGATGGAGCAGACTCCCCCAATAATGATAAAATTACTAGAATGTGTGTGTGCCTTTAGGCTTATTCTCCAGTTCCCAGCAGAGAGCTTCTAAACCCTTGAGTGTCGGTCATATGATAGGGACATCTTTTGTTATTCACAAAAAAGCTTCTGGCAAACACAATGTGATTTATACTAATGAGATAGCTCTTGAAGGGCCTAACACAGCTTTTGGATAGCTCTGGTTACACTGCCAGAAACCATGAGATAAGGTATTTGTTCTACTTCCAATCTCCAGGAAAAGGAGAGGGCTGGAAATTGAGGTGATTGCCCAACTGGCCAAAGATTCTATCAGCCTTGACTACATAATGCAGACTCCCTAAGAGCTCTTAACAACCATCTGCCCAGTTTCCATGGTAGTGAACACATCTTTATAAGATGAGACAGAACCTCCAGTGTCTAGAATCCTGGACATCTTGCCCTGTGTACCAATTCACTTGCTTCTCTTATGAGACTATGTCTGCACTAACTTCAATCAGAACTGAATTAAATGTAAGACAGCTAGTTGGTGACTAGAGAATTGCTTGGTGTGAAACCACACACGTTTAATGTCAGATTCACTGTGAGAATAGAGAAACGGTTTCCTTTCAGTCACAACTTTTGGAGAGAGTCACATACCAGCTTATTTAAGGAGTAGGAGAAGTCTACAGTTTGAGTAGTTAACTGAATTGAGGCCCAGAATTTGCATGGAATTGAAGGGAAACAGATAATACCTGACCCTCATGAGGACCATGTTCTGCCTTTTAAATAAACAGAAAGAATGAAAGAGAAGAGGAAAGCTCTCTGGTCTTTTTACATAGGATTATGAATATCATCAGGAAGATGCTGACCAGCTTCTGCTATTATTCACAACTTCATCTAAATCTAATAATCTTCCAAGGGCTTTTTCTCCAAAAATCATCACACGGAGACTTCAATATGTGAATTTGAAAGGAGATGGGTACAGACACTGAGTCCTTGGCAATGGCTCCAGAAAGAGTTCTTTAGAATTCTGGATGGCATCCAAGAAATAATAGAATGGGTGACAGAATGAATGGATGTGAAGAAGAATATTGCTTGCATGAAAACCACCCTCAAAGGAAGGGTGAGATACGTGATAGATGATTGAAAACAAAGAAGATATCTTTTCTAAGAGATATTTCCCACTGAAAACATTTTTTTTAATTTTATGGGCATAAAGGAAGAAGTATGTGGGAAGTAATGAAAATGGAGGAGAGGGGATGTAGGTATAGGTACATAAGTGAGAACTCCTGGACCTCTGTTCCTCTGTAGCAAGGTCATTTCTGATAATTAAAAGGTGATCAGAAAGCATTTTGATTGAAAGCCCCCTCTGCTCATGCAGTAGATTCGTGCTCATGGAGTAGGAAGTTTTGGGGAAGATTCCAAGAAAATTAGCTGGAAACTCAAATGGGATTTCAGAGCAATAGTAAGTTTTTTCATTCTAAGTTTTTCTTTCTTATTCAATTACTTATTTCTACTGTTAAAAAGTCTTCATAAATGAAAGTCAGGTACAGGGCAAAGTTTTTCTCCATGATATCATATACCTAGGAGAAGGTTGCTAAGAAACGGTGTGATAGCTTTTCTAGGGAGGAAGACGGCAGGTCAGATGTGAAGAAAGGACAAGGAGACTAGAATCTGGTGAGCTCAAGTAGATGACCTTACCCCAATACACGCACACAGTGAAATGAGGAAAGGCATTTCAATCCTTAATCCTTATCATATGCAATCTCTGAAAGATGCCTGTCAGCAGGCATTAGCACCAACATTTACAGATGATGGAATGAGATCCCAATTTAAATAGTTTCCCCAGATCTCCCAGATGGATAAATGCCAAATCTAGGATTTTAACCTGTGCCTTTCTCAACAGGAAGAACTCTCCATTTCCCATACATCATAGTAAACACTGTGAAATCATTAAAAAGTAAAACATCCAAAATGTTTCAGTAGATACAAAGTTGAGTAGAGACTGTGGCAATTCTGAATCTCTCTGGCTGAATGCTGAAGAACTCTGGTTTGGATGGTTCCAAGAATTTCTTTGGCATCTTTAACTAAAGATTCATTCTCTAATGTTGCTACTCAGGAGACATACAGCACCACAAGTTACTAGTTGATAGATGTGGTGGTTAGATTAGTTGTCAACTTGACACAGCCTAGAATTGCCTGGAAAGAAAGTCTCAGTGGGGGGTTGTCTACAATGAGTTGGCCCATCAGCTTTTCTATAGGGGACTGTCATTAATGTAGAAAAAGTCAGCCTACTGTGGGTGCCACCATTCCCTAGGCTTGAGATCCTGAACTGTAGAAGAGTAGAATCAATTTGAGCACAAGCAAGCAATCAAGTGAGCATAAATGTATTTATTTTGCTCCACTCTTTTTTGTGTGATTTTTGAATTACATATCTTTTTTTTCTTTTTCAATTCGATATATTTTTTATTTACATTTCAAATGATTTCCCCTTTTCTAGACCCCCCACTCCCAGAAAGTCCCATCAGCCCCCTTCCCTCCCCCTGTTTTCCCACCCAACTCTTCCCACTTCCCTGTTCTGGTTTTGCTGAATACTGCTTCACTGAGTCTTTCCAGAACAAGGGGCCACTCCTCCGTTCTTCTTGTACCTCATTTGATGTGTGGATTATGTTTTTGGTATTCCAGTTTTCTAGGTTAATATCCACTTATTAGTGAGTGCATACCATGATTCATCTTTTGAGTCTGGGTTACCTCACTTAGTATGATGTTCTCCAGCTCCATCCATTTGCCTAAGAATTTCATGAATTCATTGTTTCTAATGGCTGAATAGTACTCCATTGTGTATATATACCACATTTTTTGCATCCACTCTTCTGTTGAGGGATACCTGGGTTCTTTCCAGCTTCTGGCAATTATAAATAGGGCTGCTATGAACATAGTGGAGCATATATCCTTATTACATGCTGGGGAATCCTCTGGGTATATGCCCAGGAGTGATATAGCAGGATCTTCTGGAAGTGAGGTGCCCAGTTTTCTGAGGAACCGCCAGACTGATTTCCAGAGTGGTTGTACCAATTTGCAACCCCACAAGCAGTGGAGGAGTGTTCCTCTTTCTCCACATCCTCGCCAACATCTGCTGTCTCCTGAATTTTTAATCTTAGCCATTCTGACTGGTGTAAGATGAAATCTCAGGGTTGTTTTGATTTGCATTTCCCTAATGACTAATGAAGTTGAGCATTTTTTAAGATGCTTCTCCGCCATCCGAAGTTCTTCAGGTGAGAATTCTTTGTTTAACTCTGTACTCCATTTTTTTAATAGGGTTATTTGGTTTTCTGGAGTCTAACTTCTTGAGTTCTTTATATATATTGGATATTAGCCCTCTATCTGATGTAGGGTTGATGAAGATCTTTTCCCAATTTGTTGGTTGCTGATTTTCCCTTTTGATGGTGTCCTTTGCCTAACAGAAACTTTGTAATTTTATGAGGTCCCATATGTCAATTCTTGATCTTAGAGCATAAGCTATTGGTGTTCTGTTCAGGAACTTTCCCCCTCTTTTTATAATTTATTTTTTATTGAATACATCTTCATTTACACTGCCAATGGTAAAACATTTCCCGATATCCCCCTTCCCCTAAGACTCCCAACCCCTCCTCTTCCTCCTTCCCCCTACCTCCACGCATATGCCTCTCCACCCAACACATTCCCTCCCCCCGCCTCGGTTTCCCTTTGTTCAGGCCTCTGTTGAGCCTTTACCTGACCAAGGACCATTCCTCCCACTGATGCCCAACAGGGCCTTCCTCTGCCACATTTTTGGCTGGAACCAAGAGCACCCCTTGGTTGATGGTTCAGTCCCTGGGAGTCTTGGGGCGTCTGGGTGGCTGAAATCATTATTCTTCCCATGGGGCTGTAAACCCCTTCAGCTCCTCTGGACCACCCTCCAGCTTCTCCACTGGGGACCCCATGCCCAGTCGAAGAGTTGGTTGCTAGCTTCTGCCTCTGTATTTGTAAGGCTCTGGCAGAGCCCCTCCAGAGACAACCATGGCATGTGCCTTTTGGTATACACGTTTTTGTCTTCCATAGTAGTATCAGGGTTTGTTGACTGTTTATCAGATGAATCCCCAGGTAGGGCAGTCTCTGGGTGGCCTTTACTTCAGTCTCTGCTCCACACATTGTCTCCCTTATTGCTCCTGTGGCTATTTTATTTCCTTTCTTAGAGGAACCGAAGCACTCCTACTTAAGTCCTCCTTCTTCTTGAGCTTGGTGGATTGTAACTTGTTTATTTTGAGCTTTTGGGCTAACATCTGCTTATGATGTTACTAGTTGTCCTAAGTTCTAGTCAGGTTGTTTTTTCCATAATTAACTGAAACCTAGAACCGGAAAGTAAAATAAAGCCATTCTCCCCTACATTACTCTTGCCAGTGTATTTTGTAACATCAACAATGATAAAGCTATAAGATTACATTAATAAATTGAAACTAATAAAATTTAAATAACTATGTCCATTGTATAGCTATTAACAACCTAGTAAAAAATCAAGTATTCTTTTCTTTTCTTTTTCTAGAAAATTTTTGTAATGTTCTCTTTGTCAGTCTCCAGTCTCTCACTGTTCTTGGGTTCTTTAGAAGTGTCTTGTGCACAGGATGAGGTACAACTCCTTAGGATATTATCATTTAACCAAATTTTGTACTTGGGAAACTCAAAAACAATCATCATCTACTCATTAAGATGAAAGATAAATACTTTGATATTTGATTGTTTATCAAATTTAATTTAGCAAATTAACAATCACAGATTATTCTATATCTGTATAATGTTTTCCTGCCTCGGAATCAACTGCCTACTGTCTAACTTAGATTCTCTTAGTTCATATAAGTGAAATTATCAAAAATATACAGCAACTCTCAAAATGGCTAATGTCTTAGTCAGGGTTTCTATTCCTGCACAGAACTTCATGCCCAAGAAGCCAAGTTGAGGAGGAAAGGGGTTTATTCAGCTTATACTTCCACATTGTTGTTCATCACCAAAGGAAGTCAGGACTGGACCTCAAGCAGGTCAGGAAGGAGGAGCTGATGCAGAGGCCATGGAGGGATGTTCCTTACTGGCTTTCTCCTTCTGCTTTGCTCAGCTTGATTTTTTATAGAACCCAGGACCACCAGCCCAGGGATGGCACCATTCACAATGGGCCCTTCCATCCTTGATCCCTGATTGAGAAAATACCTTATAGCTGGTTCTCTTAGAGGCATTTCAGCAAGTGGGGCTCCTTTGTCTGTAATAATTCCAGCTTGTGTCAAGCTGACACACAAAACTAGCTAGTACAGCTAAAGTGTATTTTTGGTACTTAACAGGGAATGCAGTAATATGCTTGCTGTAAGTCCTGCATTCAAGCCTAATGGAGGACTCTCAGGACCCATGACTCCAGCCGCATATGCAGTACAGGATGGCCTTGTTGGACATCAAAGGAAGGAGGGGCCCTTGGTCCTATGAAGGCTCAATGCCCCAGTATAGGGGAATGCCAGAACAAGGAGGCAGGAGTGGGTGGGTTGGTGAGCAGGTGGAGGGGGGATGGGATGGGGGTTTTTGGAAGGGAAACCAGAAAAAGGGATAACATGTGAAATGTAAATAAAGAAAATATATAATAATAATGATAATAATAATAATGAGTTCTATCCAAAACAAATCTCACTTTTCCTGAAATTACTTCATATTTGTGAAGCAGCAGAATTAACTGACTTTGCACCATCAGGGTAGGAGCATGGTGAACAGCAGTGCATCATTGGAAATAAAACAACTCAAAGCCCACAGTAAAGGAACAGTTCGGTGCAGCTGTGTTCATACATCTTTTGTTCATTTGTTTCAAGTCTGGAAGCAGGAAGACTGAGCCCCTTCTAACTGTATCGAAACTAAAGTACCCCATTAAACTTAGGAAGTTTAAAAGCCAGTTTTAAATATATCCAAACTGCAAAATTTTGCATAGCTAAACAGGTCATGGAAGAAAATAAAAATGGAAAGTGGTTTTGAAAACCTAGAAATTCTTCAGCCTCATTCACAAGCACAGTGAGTGAGTATGACTATGGCCCCATGTTTCTCTGGTTCAAGGTCTTACCATATGCCAGGATTTTGTATTGGCTTGAACAAATGCCCACCCCCACTCATGAGCAAGACCTCTTGCTATTGGCTTTCCACTTTTAGGAAGGGACTTCGGGATTGGTCAAGGAAAAATATATAGCCATATAATGGCAGTACTATGTGTAAGCTTTATTTTATTGCCATTTTGACATATTTCCCTGACAACAGGAGACATTACAGGGGCTGCTGTGGAGGAGCCACTAACAAAAGGAAGAGAAGGGCAAGAAAATTCCCAGGGAAAGGCCAACTAAAATGGTTTTATACATCTGGGGTTACCACAGCAGCCCAATAGGGAGTCTGACTTTAAAAGCAACAGCAATTTAGACTCTTTATAGTCCTGGGGTTTGTCTTACATATGTTTGTAAGTCTTTGAAAACAGTTCCATGAAATCTACACTAGGTAGTGTCTAACTGCCTATTAAGTGCTGTTTTAAATGCTTGAATGTGTACAATTTTGAGTTCGGTATTGGTGGGCCTTGAGCTCAGTCTGATGTGTGCAGAGAAATAACATGCAGTCAATACACAGAGGCTCACTTTAGCTTGCGTGTATGGCACGTTCTCTTCTTATACATGCCATTTCAGGATGGCGTTGCTGTTCCTGCTCTGCTGACTTTGTGTCAGATAGCTCTAGGGTTCTGGAATCTTCCATATAGCAGTCTCAGGCCACCCACCACCAATCCTGCCCCTCCTTATGTCTCCAAATTGGAGCTATGGTTCTCATACCACTGTCCCATCTCTGGTGGTCAGATCCTATCTGGGTTCCCATCTGTATCCTTATGCCTTCTGTGGAATCAGGGCATTTGACTGCATGTCTCCCTTGTCCCTCTCCAGTTGTTTCTAGCTACTGTAATCCTCATTGTTTCCACTTGTTCATTCTCTGCCTTCCCTACAGCCTGGAACGGTGGTGAGACACTAGAGTATCAGACTGTTAATGAACGCTTTGCGCCTACCCACATGATGGAATCTTTCAGGAGAAAATGATATATTTCAAGATTGACTATTTAAATGGATAATATTCATATATAAATGTTAGGTGGCTTTTCCCAGGGAGACGTGAACAAGTGTGTACTTACTTGTTCCGGGTGGCAAGCTGGTCCACCAGCAGAATGGGACACCTCAGACCACTGTTTTCTCCTGTTCATTAGTTTGTGGTGGTTTAAATGAGCAGGACCCCCAATAGTCTCCTATAAGTGAATTTTGGTTCTCAGTTGGTGGATGGTTTAGAAAGGATTAGGAGGGGTGACCTTGTTGGAGGGAGTGCGGCACTGGGAGTGGGCTTTGAGGTTTCAAATGCCAGGCTCACTTTCTGTCCACTGTTTATGGGTTAGATGTGAGCTCTCCGCTACTGCTCTCATGTCATGCCTGACTGCCAGCTGCCACTCACCCTACTGGTAAGGGTCTTAGATTAACCCTCTAAAACTGTAAGCAAGGCCCCCAATCAAATGCTTTCTTTTATAAGAAATTGCTTTGGCCATGGTATCTATTCACAGAAGTAGAAAAGTAACTAAGACACAGCTTTATGCAAAATTGATATTAAAGTATAATTCATGCTGCCCTAATCCCTTTGTGTGCCTATAACAAAATTCTGCATCCCTGTATTTATAAATAGAAATTCATTTCTCACTGTTCTGGATGCCAAAAGGACAGACTCAAGGCTGCTTTAGGTCAGTGTCTAAATGGCGCTACTCATAGCTTTCAAGATGACACATTAAATCTGCTTCCTCCTGAGTGAAAAAAAAAAAAAAGCTTTATCCTTACACGGGAGAAGAGGCAGAAGGTAAAGATTTCCCCTTAAGCCATTTTTAAAATGACTTTTTGCAAAGTTTCATTTGGTGACAGATGTCCAGTTGGGGTTCTGTCCCATTACTTAGAAATGTCATTTAGATCACCTTAATATATGTATAGATTTTAGGAACCTTCTACTGTATTAGGTTTCCTGTCAAATGGCTCTTAATTTTAGCTGTCTCTCCCCATAGTCCCTCTTTTGTCCCCACAACCTATCCATAACTATCAATTCTATTTCCCCTTTCTAGAGAGATCAACCCCCTCCCGACCTGCCCCAGTTACTCTCTCTATACCACTGGTTTTTAGCATTCCTTATGTTGTGATCCTTTAATATAGTTCCTCACGCCGTGGTGACCCCCAACCATAAAATTATTTTCCTGCTCCCTTGCCATACCATATTCTGCCTCTCCTCTTGGGGGTGCCCAGGCACTACCAGCATGCCACCAAGCAAAGTCTGAAATGGGGTGTGTGAGGCAAGGAGGCAGGCACAGTGGTTCCTGGCTTCCTCTCTGGGTACCCAGGTATTGCTGGTACATTGCCAGGAGAGGAAGTCAGGATCCTGGAGTCTAAGGTCTACCTTTTCCCTCAAGGCATCTGTTCACCAGGCAAGAGGGGGAAGGAGGAGTTGAGACAAACAGAATTTTGTCTGATTGGGAGCTAGGGCTGAGAATGGGTGGGGGGAGGTGTAGGAAGAATGGAGGGATGAGCTTTCCAGTGGAGATTCCAAGTGATGCAGTTCTCTGAGACAATACTTGCTTGTTATATTGTTCTATTTGATGGTGAATATGAAAGCATACACTTATTTGGAGTGAAACTGGACGTATACATTATTAGTGGGAGAGAATACCTAGAAATGGAAGGTCATGGGCTGAAGATGCATTGCTCTCTAGATACCCTTTAGCATGGAGAAGAACTCCAATGACTGAGAGTGCATGGTCCTCAGTGGGGAATCATCATGGTTTCAGGGCAGGTACAGAGGCATATAGCGAATATCTCTACTCCTGCTGTTTGCAATTCTGAGAGTTCCAGGGTTTGACCTCGTTCAACCTTACCAGTTCTTACGCCTGTCTGGTAACACAACTTCATATGCCCTACACAACTTCATAACTGTAATTGGCTACTGTTATGAATCATAATATAAGTATCTATGTTTTCCAATGGTCTTAGGAGAGCCCTGTAAAATGATCATTTGACCCACAAAGGGGTTGCTACTCACAGGCTAAGAAACAATGCTCTGCAGCTAATCTCTGTGGGTCTGTGGAATGTAGCTTATTGTCTCTGTTAATCCTAAAAGTGTCTCTGGAGAGTGACCTCTAATATTTCTTCCAGTTAACTTGGGATGAGTAAGCTAACTTGTGTGTGTGTGTGTGTGTGTGTGTGTGTGTGTGTGTGTATGTGTGTGTGTATGTGAATTACCTTCTTATTGCTGTCAAAAAATATCCTGACAAAAGATATTCAAGGGAAAGAGTTTATTTTGACTTACAGTTCCACAGGGATCCTGTCCACCATGGCAGGGAAGGCATGAGAGCAGAAGGAGGAAGCTAGCTGGACACACCTCATTTGCATTCAGGAAGCGGAGAAAAAAAATGGAGCTATAAAGCTTCAAGATCCAACCCTAGTAATTCAGTTCCTCCAGTGAAAGTTCACCTCTTAAAGGTTCTACAGGTTTCCCAAATGGCATCATCTGCTAGGGTCCAAATGATATCATCAGCTGGGGAACAAGTATTTAGACACATGAGCCTGTGGTGGACATTCCCATTCAAAGCACAACAAGGGATAACTGTGTAATTTCAAATCTAGGTAATGTCACTCAGCCTACTCAATCAGGACACCTTGGACCACTACAAGCTCAGTAGTTAATTAGTCACATGTAGGAACTGCACTGTCAAATCCCCCCTAGCCATTCCAGGTTATGTAAAATACATTATTAAAATAAATGTCACTATTTAAATTTTTAATGTGGCTAATAGAATTTTTAAAATTACACTTCACATTGTGTTCTATAGGATGGCACATCCACATTCAGCAAATATTTACCAACTACTCACTAAATACTTGTTATTCAGGATTGAGTAGAAAAGACAAATACCTCCTGTTGAGGAGCTTGTATTTCAGTGCAATCAAAGAATAAACATGTTGAGTGAGTGTATTAGTCAGGGTTCTCTAGAGTCTCAAGGCTGATAGTATAGGTAGTCTCTATATAGTAAAGGAATTTGTTGATGACTTACAGTCTGTAGTCCAACTCCCAACAATAGTCAGCAGCAGCTGTGAATGGAAGTCCAAGGATCTAGCAGTTGCTCAGTCCCACAAGGCAAGCAGGCAAAGAAGAGAGAGTCAATCTTCCTTCTTCCAATGTCCTTATGGGGGTCTCCAGCAGAAGATGTGGCCCAGATTAAAGGCGTGTGCCACCAAGCCTGGATCTGGGACTTGCTTTGTCCCAGATGACCTTGAACTCATTGTAAAGTCAGGACATCACAAGCCAGCCTATCATAACTGTGGACATAAGCCCCAAAGCACTCAAAAAGCTGCGGAATTAGCAGTGTCAAGAATAACAGCTATTTTATATTACATTATCACTGTCAGAACTTCTTGAAATATCATTTGTGCTCATTAGAAATTCAAAACGAATGTGGTTATTTAGACTTGTGCTACATCAGATCCCTTGCTGTGCTAATGTACATAAGTCATTATAATGTTGAGGTAAACCTACTCAGAAAAATTGTGTTTTTAATACTAATTGGTATATTATATTTTAAAATAGTTTTGGGATCAAACCTGTGGTTTCAGAAGCATATGGGTTAGACTCCCTTCCCTCATCCATCTTCTCTGTACAATGAGTCCTCGGGGGAACCCCCAATTGTCCAGAGCTCCCTACTGGTGATCCTCCATTATCCCACCAGCTCTCTTCCCACCTTCATCAGACATGCAGATCTGGAAGCCCACATATTAGCATCCCTTCCCACACCCATCTTCCTGTTCGCTGATTCCTGTGGGCACCCCCAGCTTCCCTGAGCAGCTTGCTATCTCTGCTGGACCACCATTCTCCTGCTACATCTCAGCCTAACTTCATCAGATCTTCTTTTCTGGAATTATACAGCCCAAGGATAACCAACAGAGGACTGCCACACCAGGATCATTAAAGTTAGGCTCCTACTACAACAGGAACAAACAGGGACTAAAGCTATCCAGATGGCTAAAAGCCCTCAAAAGAGCACAATGAACAAAAACCAAAGCAATATGACACCTTCAAAGCACAGCTACCCTACTACAGCAAACCCTGGATATCCTGACACAATAGAAGCATCTTAAATCCGATCTTATAAAGATGATAGAAGTATTTAAAGAAAAAATGAATATATCATGTAATGTAATACAGGAAAATACAATCACACAGGTAGAAGAGGAAATAAATAAATGCCAGGAAAATAAAATTAAACGTTAAGAAATTAACTGGTTTAAGACAGTCAATGGAAATAGAAGCAATAAAGAAAACAAAAACAGAAAATCCTGGAGATAGAAACCCAAGAGAAGAGAACAGGAGCAACAGATGCAAGCATCGCCAAGAGAATACAAGAGATAGAAAAGAGAATCTCAGGAGTAGAAGATACAATAGAAGAAATTGATACAGCAGTCAAAGAAAAATTAAATCTAAAGAATTATTGACACTAACATCCCAAAAAATCTGGATAGACACAAAGACCTAACCTAAGAAAAATAGGAACAGAAGAAGGTAAACGGTCCAGGAACCAGAAAATATTTTCAACAAAATCACAGAAGAAAACTTTTCCATCCTAAAGAAAGATGCCTATAAATATACAAGAAATTTATAGAAGACCAATGACAATGGACAAGAAAAGAAAATCCTCCAACCATATAAAAATCAAAACACTAAATACACAGAACAAACAAAGGATGTTAAAAGCAGCAAGGGAAAAATGTCAGGTAGCATAAAAAGGCAGACCTATCAGAATTACAATTGACTTCTCAACAGTGCTAGAAAGACCTGGACAGATATTTGGCAACCTCTTTTAAAAAAAAAAAATAGGTGTTAACCTTCACTAATATACCCAGCAAACCTCTCCTGATAGCCAGTATAATATCTAAATAAAATAGACTTTCAAAATATTAATCAAAAAGACCAAGTAGAAACAAAGGGAAGTATAGAAAGAATCAACAAAACCAGAAGCTGGTTCTTTGAGAAAATCAACAAGAGAAATAAACCCTTAGCCAGACTAACCAGAAGGCACAGAGACAGTAACCAAATTAACAAATCAGAATTGAAAAGGGTGACATAACAAGAAAGACAGAGGAAATCCAAAAAAAAAAAAAAAAAAAAAAAAAACCCAAAACATCAGATCCTACTACAAGAGCCTATACTCAACAAAACTGGAAAATCTGGATGAAATGGACAATTTTCTAGACAGATACCAACTACCAAAGCTTAATCAGGATCAGATAGACCATCTAAATGGTCCAATAACCCCTAAAGAAATAGAAGCAGTCATTAAAAGTCTCCGAAGCAAAAAAATAATAATAATAAAATAAAAATCCCAGGACTAGATGGGTTTAGTGCAGAATTCTATCAGACCTTTAATGAAGACCTAATACCAATACTCTTCAAACTATTCCATATATAGAAACAGATGGAACAATGCCAAATTTGTTCTATGAATCCACAGTTATGCTGATACCAAAACCACACCTAGACCCAACAAAGAAAGAGAACATCAGCCCAATGTCTCTTATGAATATCAATGCAAAAATACTCAATAAAATTCTCACAAACCAAATCAAAGAACACATTAAAATGACCATTCACCATGAACAGGTAGGCTTCATCCCAGGGATGCAGGGATGGTTCAATATACGGAAATCCATCAATGCAATCCACTACATAAACAAACTCAAAGAAAAAACATTATCATTTTATTAGATACTGAAAAATCATTTGACAAAATTCAACATCCCTTCATGTTAAAAGTCTTTAAAAGACCAGGAATTCAAGGCCCATACATAAGCATAGTAAAAGCAATATACAGCAAACCAATAGTCAACATCAAACTAAATGGAGAGAAACTTGAAGCAATCCCACTAAAATCAGGGAGTAGACAAGGCTGCCCACTCTCTCTCTATCTATTCAATATAGTACTCAAATGCCAAGTGAGAGCAATTAGACAACAAAAGGAGGTCAAAGGGATATAAATTGGAAAGGAAGAAGTCAAAATATCACTATTTGCAGATGATATGATAGTATACTTAAGTGACCTCAAAAATTCTACCAGAGAACACCTTCAGCTAATAACTTCAGCAAAGTGGCTGGATATAAAACACCTCAAACAAATCAGTAGTCCTCCTCTACTCAAGGATAAACAGGCTGAGAAAGAAATTAGGGAAATGACATCCTTCACAATAGCCACAAATAATATAAAATATCCTGGTGTGACTCTAACCAAGCAAATGAAAGATCTGTATGACAAGAACTTCAATTCTCTGAAGAAAGAAATCGAAGAAGACCTCAGAAGACAGAAAAACCTCCCATGTTCATGAATTGGCAGGATTAACATAGTAAAAATAACCATCTTATCAAAAGCAATCTACAGATTGAATGCAATCCCCATCAAAATTTTAACTCAATTCTTCAAAGAGATAGAAAGAGCAATTCTCAAATTCATTTGCAATAACAAAAAACCCAAGACAGGGAAAATTATTCTCAATAATAAAAGAACTTCTGGGGAAAATCGCCATCCCTGAACTCAAGCTCTACAGAGCAATAGTGATTTAAAACTGCATGCTATTGGTACAGACACAAACTGGTAGCTCAATGAAATAGAATCAAAGACCCAGAAATGAACCCACACACCTTTTGTCACTTGATATTTGACAAAGAAGCTAAAACCATCCTGTGGGGGAAAAGATAGCCTTTTCAACAAAAAGTGCTGGCTTAAGTGGAGGTCAGCATGTAGAAGAATGAAAATTGACCCATTCTTATCTCCTTGTACAAAGCTCATGTCCAAGTATATCAAGGACCTGCACATAAAGCCAGATACACTAAATCTAATAGAAGAGAAATTGAGGAAGAGACTCAAATACATGGGCACAGAGGAAATTTTCTTGAACAGAACACAAAGGGCTTGGTGTTATAATGCCCTAAAATCAACAACTCATAAATAGGACCTCATAAAATTGAAAAGCTTCTGTAAGGCAAAGGACACTGTCAATAGGACAAAACGGCAACCAACATACTGGGAAAAGATCTTTATCAACCCTACATCCAATAAAGGTCTAATATCCAAAATATACAAAGAACTCAAGAAATTGGACACCAGATAATCAAATAACCCTATTAAAAAACTGGGAACTCAGAGCTAAACAGAGAATTCTCAACTGAAGAATCTTACATGACCAAGAAGCATTTAAAGAAATGTTCAACATCCTTAGTCAGCAGGGAAATGCAAATCAAAACATCCCTTAGATTCCACCTCACACCAGTCAGAATGGCTAAGAAAAAAGGCTCAGATGACAGCATATGCTGGTGAGGATGTGGAGAAAGAGGAACACTCCTCCACTATTGGTGGGATTGCAAGCTGGTACAACCACTCTGAAAACCAGGCTGGTGGTTCCTCAGAAAATTGGACATAGTACTACTTGAGGATCCAGCTATAACACTCCAGGGAATCTACCCAAAAGATGATCCAACCTATAACAAGGACATGTCCTCCCTTATATTCATAGCAATCTTATTTATAATAGCCAGAATCTAGAAACAAGCCAGATGTTCTTCAACAGAGGGATACAAAAAAATGTGGTACATTTACACAATGGAATACTATGAAGCCATTAAAAACAATGACTTAATGAAATTCACAGGCAAATGGATGTAACTAGAAAATATCATCCTGAGTGAGGTAACCCATTGACAAAAGAACACACATGGTGTGTATTCACTGATAAGTGGATATTAGGAAAAAAGCTCGGAATACCCATGATACAATTTGCAGACCATGTGAAGGTCAAGAAGAAGCAAGACCAAAGTGTGGATGCCTCAGTCCTACTTAGATTAGTCTTAATCACAGGAGATAGAGGGTGGATGAGTAAGAGAGGGAAAAGGGGGGCAGGATCAGGTGTGGGAGGAGACGGGGAGAAATACAGATGGTCAGGCAATTGAACAGCAATGGGGGATGGGGAACTGAGGGTACCCAACAGAAAATCCTAGAGACCAGGAAAGCAAGAGGTTCCCAGGACCCAATGGTGATGACATTAGCTGAAATACCCAATAAAGGGGAAAGAGAACCTATAGAGACCATACCCAGAGGTTAGGCACAGCCCCCCTGTTGAGGGATAGGGCCATTCACCCTTCTTAGAATTTCAACCCAGAATTGTTCCTATCTAAAGGAAATATAGGGACAAAAAGTAGAGAAGAGACTGGAGGAAAGGCCATCCAGAGACCCATGGTTCCAAGTTCATGTGTAGCAGAGGATGGCCTTGTCTGGCATCCAAGGAAGAAGAGGCCCTTGGTCCTGTGAAGGCTTGATGCCCCGGTGTAGGGGAATGCCAGGGCAGTGCAGTGGTAGTGACCGTGTGGGTTGAGGAGCACCCTTGTAGATGTAGGGGGAGGAGGGTGGGATGAGGGGTTTATAAAGTGGAAATCAGAAAGGGGGATAACATCTGAAATATAAATTAAAAAACCAATAAAAAAGTACAGAATACCTAGGTTACAACTCACAGACTGTAAGAAGCTTAACAAGAAGGAATGCCCAAATGAGGATGCTTCAAATCCACATAGAAAGAGGAACAAAATAATCATGGGAGGCAGAGGGAGGGAGGAACCTGGGGAGGAAGTGGGAGAAGAAAGGGGAGAAGATGGGGGGAGGAGAGAAGCCCAGAAGGCCAGGAGAGTAAATGGAAATATTCAGCTTCTGGGGATGGAGAGACACACTAGAAAGTCCTAGCGACCTGGGATGTGAAAGATTCTCAGGACTCAATAGAGATGACTTTAGCCAAAATGCCCCAAAGTGGAGAGTGGTAATCTGAAGAGACCACCTCCAATCAATAAACAGAGCCTCAAATAGAGGGACAGGGTTACCAACCCACTGGCAAAATTTCTGATCCAGAATTGTTCCTGTCTAAAAGATATACATGGACAAAAATGGAACAGAGACTGAAGAAAATGCTGTCCAATGATGGGTCCAACCTGGGATCCATCTCATGGGTGGGCACCAATGCCTGACACTACTACTGATGTTATGTTGTACTTACAAACAGGAGCCTAGCATGGCTGTCCTCTGAGAAGCTCTACCAAAAATTGACTGAGACAGAAGTAGATACTTATACCCAACAAATGGTCTGAAGTTGGGAACCCCTATGAAAGAGTTAGGGGAAAGATTGAAGGAGCTGAATGGAATGGTAACCACATAGGAAGACCAACAGTGTCAACTAAACCAGACCCCTGGTAGCTCCCAGAGACTAAGCTACCAACTACAGAGCATACATGAGCTGGTCTAAGGCCCTGGAACATATGTAACAGAGGACTACCTTGTCTGACCTCAGT
The DNA here is from genome assembly GCF_947179515.1 of Apodemus sylvaticus. Classification (NCBI taxonomy): domain Eukaryota; kingdom Metazoa; phylum Chordata; class Mammalia; order Rodentia; family Muridae; genus Apodemus; species Apodemus sylvaticus. The sequence goes on from NC_067487.1 coordinate 17,034,850, forward strand.
TGGAGAGGATACACCTAATTCTTGAGGCCCCAGGAAAGGGCCAGATACCAGGGTGTCTTGGGAAACTCTCTCAGAGGCAAGGAGGAAGGGAAATGGGATATAGAACTGTGGGAGGAGGCACCAGGAGGGTGAACATCTGGAATGTAAATGAATAAAATAATTTAAAAGAAAAACAAAGGTAGTAGTCCTTTTTATATGATTATAAACTATAATCTACCAAGTAAGTTTGCAGGATAAAACTGATTAAGCACCACTAAAAGAAGGGGTACTAAGGAGCACTTTACACTGAGACATGTGTATGTGCAAAAGCGGAGTCTTAGGGTACAGTCCTGATGAAACTCAAGTTTGCAAAGATGCCAGATGCAGAACTGGCTGAGGACTGTGAAGCACTACCCCAGGAACCAGATGAAGACAGTATTTATAAAGAAACTATGTCAAATGCCAAACACTGGGTTAGATGACTACACACATTGGAACTTAGATAACTGAAACACTGTACACGACAATGTCGATAATCACTCATGGTCTTGGTGGGAGCAATTTAGGCATGTTCAAAGGGGTGGAAATGTGGCCAACATCCATGCAATTAAAGGAGCCAACTTAGAGCTAGAGCACAGAGACAATACCTTCAAGACATTTTGCTGTAAGGGGAGAAAAACGGGTCAATAATGAACATAAAATTGGGTCAAAGATCAAACTTCTCTTTTTCAAAAGGGAGAAATAGAAGCATGCTAGTGTGTTGATGGATGTGTTTGGCATAAAGGGGAAGAAGTAGGATTACACAGACACAGATGTAGAAGGGAAGTAATGACAGAATGGCTTTTTAGCAGTTTTTGTTTCTTATTAATTTTGTTTTCTTTGCTTGGAACTAGAAGAAGGGGATCATCCAGGATTTGGAGATCCAAGATGGGACAAAATGAAATCATCCTATGTTGAGCTGAAGGGGCATGATCTTAGAAAGAGCATGATTGTCAAGCAGCATGCTTAGATTTGATGACGGTACCCAAGAATATACAGTAAGACTAATGCACGCCACTGTATGTTTCCCAGGGACATTCAGAGAGCCAATGTGATTCCTTGAATCAAGACAGGAACAAATGATTTAAAGGTGGGCAAGGGAGAAGTGCTGAAGACTGACATTGAAGCAAAGTGAGGATGAGAGAGAAGGGAAAGACAAAGAAACGATGACGGACCCGTGGGCATCGGGAAGCTGCTGGACCATTAGAACACTAGAGGAAAGAAAAGCAGAGGTGGGAGGTAGGCCAGATGCAAAGTTAGTAGTTACTAAATGACAGGCAAGGAATGGGAGACGGTAGAGAAAGGCAAGATCCTTGCTAAGCCCAAGGGTCCATGAAGGAGCAAAGACATTGAAAGCGCTAGTAATGAAGATTTAATGACTGAGCCAAAAGCCAAAATCTTAAAAGAAGAAGGGGGAAGGGCAAGAGTTGTGATATGAAGGATTTAGGCTGAGAGTCCAAAGTATGTGTGTAGTCAAAGCACATGGAGTGTGACAATTGTTTAATCCCACTTCACAGTAGCCACCATTTTCATCCACATGACTTTGGGCCCTGCATATAAATGATATGAAACTATCAATCATTCCTTCTCTTGGCATATCTGTGTAGAGAGCTTCCTGAAGCTTTCAAAATCATGGCTAGTAAAAGTCTTAGGTACACATTGCCTTCTATTTAATTCAAAAACATACTTCCATGTCTATGCAGTAAAATAACCAACCAACTCATGGGTCCCCAAGAAGGAATGGTACCACCCCTCCCAGAACCACAGGAAGCCTTCCCAGAGCAGAACCTTCAGTACTTAATGCTGAGTAGAGGAAAGAGTCAGTTTAATTATTTCATATTGAGCATTTTTAAATCTCCCCTCATATAAGTACTGTGATGTATGCTTTAATAAGTCAAGTCTTTGCTACTGCCGCAAGCTCTGCCAGGGCAAGCACACGCCAACAACCGCTTTATTGTTTCTCTTTCCAAATCAGTTTCCCAAGCCCTAAGACAGCTGGCCTACCAAAATGAATGGTCAGTGGAACAACAGTTCTATGGAAAATTAGGAAGCAATGGAATTCTGCACAACGAAGAACTTGGCTTTTTTTGAAATGTATTCTCAACAGGTACAGTTCATGTACTACAGAAATGCCCACATGTTTTCTTCTGAGAGTCTTTGCAGGTATACCACAGTTCTAGAGCCTTCTTTACCCAGGCCTCTTCTGCTCATTCTCTATCCATTCAGGTCTCTAATACAGATAAACCTGGCAATCCTAATTGACATTCTTACTCAATGCTTGTATAAACAACTATACTTACTTACTCTCCCTCTCCCTCTCCCTCTCCCTCTCCCTCTCCCTCTCCCTCTCCCTCTCCCTCTCCCTCTCCCTCTCCCTCTCCCTCTCCCTCTCCCTCTCCTCTCCTCTACATAGATAGATAGATAGATAGATAGATAGATAGATAGATAGATAGATACACACACATGTATGTGTGTCCATATGTGTATGTTATAACCTGTTTCTTTTATTTGACAGGACCTCATGAAACCCAGACTGACCTCAACTGAGCATACCTCTAACCTTATAATCCCCAACCTCTGCTTCTGAGTGCTGGGATTATAAGTATACAGGACCATGGCCATTTTATGTGGTGTTTGGTGTCAGATTAAGGACTTTACACATGTTTTACAAACACTACCAACTGAACTACATCTGCTGCCCAAAGCTCTGGATACATCATGCAACAAAAATAAACTGAATTAAAGAGATGGGAAATGTATGAGTGGGGGGTTGGGTGCAAGGAATTATACCCAAGGAGAGAAATATTTTTTGTTTAGAAGTTAGACTTCAGAGAATCAAATAACCCTATTAAAAATCAGGTACAGAGCTAAAGAAAGATTTCTCAACTAAGGAATACTGAATGGCCAAAAAGCACCTAACGAAATGTTCAACATCCTTAGTCATCAGGGAAATGCAAATCAAAACAACCCTGAGATTCTACCTCACACCAGTCAGAATGGCTAAAATAAAAAAACTCAGGTGATAGTAGATTCTGGCAAGGATGTAGAGAAAGAGGAACACTCCTCCATTGTTGGTGGGATTGCAACCACTCTGGAAATCACTCTGGCGGTTCCCCAGAAAATTGGGCATACTATTACCTAAGGACCCAGCTATACAACTCCTGGGCATATACACAAAAGATTCTCCAACATAGAACAAGGACACATGCTCTATTATGTTCATAGCAGGCTTATATATAATATCCAGAAGCTGAAAAGAACCCAGAAGTCCTTCAACAGAGGAATGGATACAGAAAATGTAGTACATTTACACAATGAAGTATTACTCAGTTATTAAAAAAAAAAAAAAAGAACTCATGAAATTCTTAGGCAAATGGATGGAACTAGAAAATATCATCCTGAGTGAGATAACCCAATCACAAAAGAACACATGGTATGCACTCACTGATAAGTGAATATTAACCCAAAAGCTTGGAACACCCAAGATACAAGTCACAGACCACATGAAGTTCAAGAAGAAAGAAGACCAAAGTGTGTGTGCTTTGGTCCTTCTTAGAAAGGAGAACAAAATACTCATAGGTGCAAAAACAGAGACAAAGTATGGAACAGAGTCTGAAGGAAAGGCCATCCAAGGACTATCCCACCTGGGGATCCATCCCATATACAGTCACCAAACCCAGATACTATTGTGGATGCCAAGAAGTGCTTGCTGACAGGAGCCTGATATAACTATCTCCTAAGAGGCTCTGCCAGAGCCTGACAAATACAGAGGAAGATGCTTGCAGCTAACCATTGGACCAAGCACGGGGTCCCCAATGGAAGAGTTAGAGAAAGGACTAAAGGAGCTGAAGGGGTTTACAACCCCATAGGAAGAACAATAATATCAACCAACCAGACTCCCCCCCCCCCCGCCTTCCCCCCTCCCAACTCCCAGGGACTAAACCACAAATCAAAGAGTACACATGGAGGGACCCACAGCTTCAGCCACATATGTAACACAGGATGGCCTTGTCAGGCATCAATGGAGGCCTGATATAACTGTCTCTTAAGAGATTCTGCCAGAACCTGACAAATACAGAGGAAGATGCTTGCAGCCAACCATTGGACCGAGCACAGGGTCTCCAATGGAGTCCCTTTGGTCCTTTCCCTTTCATACTGGGAAGGGTTGATGTCCCAGTGTAGGAAAATGCCAGGGCAGGAAGGTAGAAGTGAGTGGGTGGGTGGTGAAACGCCTCATAGAAGCAGGGGAGGGGTATGGGAAAGGGGGTTTCGGGAGGGGGGAACCAGGAAATGGGATAACACTTGAAATATAAATAAAGAAAATAATCCAATAAATTTTTTAAAAAAGAAAGTTCCACATGGCATTAAAAAAAAGGAAAGGAGTGTCAGTGCTAAGGGGAGCTCTATTTGAAAAGAAGATTCTTGAAACCCAAGTCTTACACTGGAAGTGTTTTAGCTTTTGTTTTGTATTGCAAGCATGATGTATGTTTGACAAAGCCATTTCTTACTGTGATTTATGTACTGTTTGTTTTGAGCACATCAGTCTCACACAGAGAAAACAAAACAGCTACACAAAAAATGTATACAGGGCTCTTGTCAGGCACTGAAAAGCAGGGACGCCCTACTTTTGGTTTGTGGCCGCAGCGATATTTATGGGAAGCGCTGTGTTAAATTCCACAAGGTATTCCTTGCCAAAGCATCAGTGTACTGCTCTGCCCTCAGAAGCATCTGCTGTCTGGATAATTTCCTCCTTATAGATTCTAGGCAACATGAGACAGCATTTTCAGATCTCTCTGGCTGGACCCCAAACCTGTATTCACAAACTCATTGATTGTGGGGAAGAGAGGGAAGGAGGAGGTTAGATGGGGGTGGGGGATACAGAGACCAGAGAGAGCGAGCTGAACTTGTCATTTATCAAGCTAGCGTGCAGCTGGAGCTCCAGTGCACACGTGGCACCACGTGCCATGTCTTGGGGAGCCAAAAAAGGGGAAATTATTTGAAATGTAAATAAAAAAAATATATCGGAATAAGTTAAAAAAAGAAAAAAGGAATTCAGCTATTTTTCTGATAGCATAGATTAAGCCATTTGTTCTCTTTCATTAAAGGACTCTATTTCTGAAAGTCAGAAATAGAAAGTTGGCTGAAACCAGAAAGTGTTTAGCAGGGAAGTGTGAGGCCCAAGCTCAATGTTCCACCCCTAGGCAGGCATAGCGACCCACTTATGATCCCAGAACTGGGAAGTACAGACAGGGGTGGGGCAGAAGTAATCTAGCTAACCAGACTAGCCAAGTTGGTAAACTCTGAGGGGGGGAGAGGGAGAGGGAGAAAGAGGGAAAGGGAGGGAGGGAGGGAGACTATACCTCAACATATAAGGTAGAGAGCCCTTGAGAAAGATGTTCAGCACCAACCTTTTCCCTTCACATACCCACACACGTGACCCTACATTTACAGACAGCTCACATCTACACAAATAAGAAAGAAAATTTCTATTTCCTTTAAAGATTTATTTTAATCTTTTAATCAACCTTCTGCTACTACCCCCCGTGGCACCCTAACTCTACCTAGTATCAAGCATTCTAACGCACACAATTTCAGTCTAATAGAACTGGGGGGGGATGGCTTTCTTTAATATCCAATACACTCCACAGCCTTCCTAAAGTGATGGTCTTAAAGGGAAACTGTTATGGGGTAAAGGACAGCTTTCTAGTTGGATTCGAAACACACTGCACCGGAAGCAAACCTGATCCAAAGCTGGGGGTTCATCAGGTCAGGGGAAGTCTCCTACTTGTTGTATGCTAAATAGACATGTTGTGACCATCAAACTGCTCGCTAAATATTTGGTTATGCCCTTAGCTTTGTGTCTGTAGTACATATCGTGTTGGTAAAGTATCATAAGTTGTTTGAGCTCACTGCAAAACAGCCTGTGAAAGCAAGAGCCATTTCAAACCTACACCGGTCAGTGTCTTTCAGAGCCCCTTTATCTGGAGATGAACTGACTCCCTGAATCCCTGGCAGGGAAGGAAGAAAGCAGCAAACAGCCCAAGAGTACATCGGCCATGTCCTTGGCATGAATCTTGAGGTGTCCTATAAGGTTAACCCAAACAAGGCTATTATCGTGTGTCTCAGGATCTAAAGATGATTGCAGTAGGAAAGAGAAGCCAGAAATTCAGTCATCAGAGGCTCGTCCACAGCGAGAAAACTTCGTTCCAGCTAACTGCCTCAACTCTCCTAGTTGGTTTTGGATAGACATGAGTACTGGAATTGATGAGACTTGACGATGCTATCTCTATCTGTTGCTCTTTATTCTTTTCCTTAGCATCCTCAACTAAACTGTCACTGTGTTCTTCCCAGATGGTTGCCTTAAAGAAACTTTCCTACTAAATGTCTGCTGGACATTTTGAATGCCTGAGTTCATGTTTACTATCCATCTGTTTATCTGCTGCTTGATATGTATTCTTTTACTTTGTCTCACTCTCTACTTAATGAGCCCACTCATTAAAAAACGAAAAGTATGGCTATAATAAATACTTCCCCAGATTACACTGGCCCAGGCTACTCCAAACCTTGGGTGAAGAAGTTTTTATTTTTTTTAGTACAAAGCAGCTACTGCAGACTCAGAACTCTGATCAAAGTGCTAAAAATAAGTGACCCGTAAGCACTCAGTCCTAAGTGAGACATCTATAATGACCCCTTCAAAGATTGGGGAACAGAATAGAAGATAGAGTTGAAAGAGTACATGTGGAGTATACGTAGTATATGCATACAACTATCTTCTAGACCTGGCATTACTACTGCATGCATGGACTCAAATAAATATGGTTACCTGCACAAGATTGGGACTGTCTACAGTCTTTCCTGGATGGGAGAGGGAATCCTGAGGCTCCCTCCTTCTCTGGGAAACTGTAGGCTGTTAGTGGGTTACTAGAAGAGGGGAGATATTTTCTTTAGCTTGATAAGTTGTCTCTGTTCCAATATATAACCTCTCAAGCTTGCCTATGCAAGAAACAGTAATTACACTCAGCAAGTTACACAAAACACATATAGACACACACAGACACACATGGGCACACACACATATAAACAGACACACATTTACAGAGGAGGGAGGCATCCAAGACAAATAGAGATGAGAACAGAGAGAGAACTATCTGGGAAGAAAGGGGAGCTTGATAAGGAGGAGAGAATGCTAAAAGAAAGTAATAAAGGCTTGATCGTGATCAAAATATGTTATATATGTGAATTAAATTGTCCAAAGTATCTTACTCGTTCAGACATTATTGTTGCACATGTTGGGAGATTTTTGGATACCCTGAGAAGGACCACCATATTTCCTTTTTAATGTACTTCAGTCTTTGCTCTTCAGGCTCTAGGATGAGCACCTATTTGTGGGAGAGAGGTATCATGGCTCCTGCAGTGAGAGAGTTTCAGGAAGAACTCTTACCACTTTCATGGGCATCTGTTGAACTCACAGTTTCCATTCCTGCAGCTTTAGATGCAGTCTTCAGCTGAGATCCAAAAGCTAACATTTCAGTTTTATCACGCAGCAGCCCCGAGAGGAGAGACTGACTGTCTTTGCTCTCCTGGTATTTTGGGGTGTCTAAAGGAATGGTCACTGAATATATGCAAAGAGCTTAATGGACAAATGTCACTGCCCTAAGCTGGACTCAGGAAGTGGCTCTTCTCGAACAGATAAGATCCGAGTACTGTAGCAGGTGATGCTGCCTTTACCTTCTGCCATGAATAATTTATCAAAAAGCATTCTCAAATTCTGAACAACACAAATACAGAATGAATTATTAATACGAGCTTCCCCGACCAAAGCTCGTCTCTCCCTTTCCAATTCTATCCCCCTCGTCCCTCTTGCCACAGATCCACAGAAAACTCTATTCTGGGCTTTTCTGAAAAACTGCTATGTTCTCAAAGTGTTTGTATCTTGTTTCTTCATCTGCAAAGGATGAGTTTGGGATAAATGGCCTTATGGTCTGGTGATGCTGATAGTCTGTCATTTTTATATAGACTTAGAAGTCCAAGCAATTTTCTTTGCTACTTCTCTGAGTTAGGATTTCCAAAATGTCCAGAAACTGTAAGCACAAGTCAGTCCTTAGAAAGTCTTTTGTAGGTGACAACAGAACATGCATTCATATCGTTGGGGGTGTTCCCTCAAAAGGAAGAGTGGAGCCTTCAGACAGGATGCTGAAATTAAAATTTGTACATCAGTGACTTTGACAGATGAATTTTCCATTTGTTTCCAGTTGTTTGGGGCCATTTCCTGCCATTTCCCATCATCCTCTCCTACTCGACCACACTTTCACCCTCCTTTTTCCTCTGTGTTTCCAGTCAGACACTATTTCCCATCATCTGAAGTGAAACAAAGGATAGGAAAGCAGGTAAGTGTTGGGGGCGGGCGGCAGTGAGATAGCAGCAGAAGGCAGCTAGGAGCAGAGAGTGAGTGCCATGCATTAACTTCTCCTTATTCCTGGTCTTCAGACTTTTCATTGAGATAAAGTACACCACTGTCTCAAGGACGTAGAAGGAGGCCTGATAATCTATGGTGATGTCTAGCCTCAGTACATCCTGCCATGAGTCAGCAATCAGCAGGGTGTGGTACAGTCACCCTAGGGAGCCTGAGAGCCTAGGAGTGCACAGTAGCTGCTGAGATGTCGGAAAATGTGCCAGAGCTTCTGGGGGAGGGGCAAAGTATGAAAGGACAAAATAAAGAAGAGAGACAGGATATGCATTTTGCCTGGAAGTATGGGCATCTACTTCAAGTACATCTAATCTTGGAAAGCCCACTTTGGTCTGAGGGTAATGACATTAGACTTCAAATATTAATTTTCTTCAGCATGCTTAAAAGGATAGCTAACTATATAAAGCAATTGTGTCATTGTATTAACACTTGCATTAATTGATCCTGAATAAGAGAATGGAATATTGTAAAACACAGTGTGCCATCACTGAAAAACGTTAGCTAAGAAGCGTGCAAATGTGCACTAATGGCTATGCAGAGGTTCCTGAGATTTAGACAAGACTTTGCTAATTTTAGCTCCACCTTCAATTTCAACAAGCCATGTACCAGACTCTGTCATGATAAAGAATAAAAAAGACCCACATCCTGATCTGCAAAACTGCTCACTGTAATATATGTTCAGCCTTCTTAGTTGCTGGCAAAAGAAACTATTCTACTAATTAAACTAACTGTAGTAATTTGAAGAAAGTTACTAAGTGTGCATACTTTGTGCCAGGACCAACCAGATGAATCCTCCTGACCAATCTCTATACACCCTCCCCAAACCCAGGGTTAGCCTGAATCCTACATCCATTGTCCTAGCCTAGGCTGGCCATCCCTAGCCATTCTGACCTTAAACTCTAGAACCAGGCTCCTCATCCTGCATGCCAGCTTATACCCAGACTATACAAAACTTGTAGGTTCACTCTAACCACATACCCTGTGCTCTCTCCAGATGAAGCATGGGACTAACAAAAGAACTCCACATGTGCCAATCTCATCACCAAAATATGAACAATATGAAAGATCAAGATGGTATTTCCCACCCAAACTCCACTGGTCTTATAGAAATGTTCTTCAATGAGAATTACCTATTTGAATTCTGGGGGGGTTGGAGCACAGACTTTTAAAAAATCATAAACTTCTTCAAAGAATTCAAGGAATTTGAAGAAGACAAAAATAAACAATAGTGGTACCCAAGAAAGCACAAAGATAACACTGAGTGAAAGGATGAAGACAATCCTAGGTTGAGAACATATTCAATAGAGATAGAGAAATGTTGAAGGAAACTCAATCTGAAATGAAAATGGAACTGAAAAACTCAGTAACCCAGTTAGCAAACTCAACAGAAAGCCCAACAAGTAGAACTGATCAAGTAGAAAATAGAATATCTGGACTCAAAGATAGACTAGACTAGACAAAACAACCAAAGAATATTAAAAAAAAAACCTAAAGGATAGGAAAGGAACATTTTGTAAATATAAAATACCACAAATGGCCAAACCTTCTAATTATAGGCATAGATAAGGAAGACAAATTTACAGGTCAATGGAATAGTCCAAATTTTCAATGAGATCACAGAAGAAACCTTCTTCAAATTAAGGAAAGACTGACTCATACAAGTACAAAAGGTATACAGAACACCAAATAGGACCAGAAAAGAAAATACTTGTGTCATATCACAGTTAAAACATAAAACATGTAAAACAAAGAACGAGCATTCAGAGCTGCAAGAGAAAAGAACACAAGTCCCATTTAAAGGAAAATCCATCAGAACAACCACTGATTTCTCAATGGAAACTTTGAAATCCAGGAGTACCTGGAATAATGCACTGTACATTCTAAAAGACCACAACTGCCAACTTAGACTAACGTTCCCAGAACAGCCCCATCTGCCATAGTTCAAGGAGAAAGAAATCCATAATACACACAGCCTTAGATAGTCAGTGCCCAACCAAAGCAATCCTAGAGACACTACTAAAAGCAATACCTCAGACCAGAGGTTCTAAGTACAGCCAAGGGTCTACAGAACAAAAACAACTGAAGCTAGAATTAATAAAGCACAAAGCACAGCAAAATATTGACTACAATTACCATACATCTCAATAACAACTTTAAATATTAATTAGCTGAATTATCCAATCAAATGATACACATAGTGTCTGAGTTACAAAACAACATCCACCTTTCTTTTGTTCCAATTTATTTCAATTTATTTTTTTAAAGTTGCGAATAAAAAAATCACACACAGAAATTAAACAGATCCAGACAACCCTTTCTGTCCTCTACAAGAAACTCCCATTAGCATTGAAGACTCTGACAAACTTAAAGTGAAAAGATGAGAAAAATAATACTCTAAATCTAATGGAAGTAGGAGGCAAGCACGCATTTCTATCCTAATCTCTAACAAAACAGAAGTCAAACCAAAACTAATTTAAAAGATAAAGAAGGATACTTTATTCTAATCAAAGAACAATTAACTTAGAAGATAATACCATCTGAAATGTGTATATACAAAATTCTAATGCACTTAATTTCATTAAAGGGTACAACTGAAATTAAAAACAGGTTACCATGAACCCATTAGTAGCAGGTGATTTTAATACCCTACTTTCTCCAATTGACAGGTTATCTGACCAAAGAATAAACAGAGAAATATCAGAATTAAATGATATCACATAGTAATGGATGTAACAGGCATGACATCACACGGTAATGGATGTAGCAGACATCTAGAGAATATTCCACCCAAACACTGAAGAAAACACAATCGAGTCAGCCTCCCCCAGAAGATTTTCTGTAATAGGCCACACCCTGTAATACTTAACAAATTAAGAAAAAGTGAAATAATCTTATGTATCTTATTATATTGCAATAAAACTGATCATCAACAGCAACCAAAACTCTAGTAAGTACACAGAGTTACCGACATTAAATAACTACTACTCCCACAGTGCTTTGAGTATGTGATCTTTTTATATAATATTTGCCAAAGATACAAAAAAAAAAACCTATATGGGAGAAAATATGGGATCCTCAATGAATAATGTTGGGGAGAATGAATGTTCACCTTCAGAAGAATGAAATTAGACCTTGCACATAAACTAACTACATATGGCAAAAAGGCCTAAATGTAAAACCCAAAATATTTTTACTACTATAAGAAAACATGGGAGCAGACTACATCATAAAGGCATAGGAGAAAGCTTTCTGATGAGGACTCCCTTTGTGAAGGATGAGCCAACAACAGACAAATGGGACCTCATAAAACTTCAGTGCTCTGTAAGAATTCTAAGAAAGAATTGTTCTAGTCAAGTGAACAGGAAACCCAAAATTTACAAGGTAATTGTTACCAATTATACATCCAACAAAAGATTAATTTCCAGAATACATAAAGAAATAAAAAACAAGAGTAAAAAGCTATAAATGACTCATTCAAAAATTGGGCTATGGTTATAAACATCTGATTATCAAAGGTAGAAATAAAAGTGGCTAAGAAAAAAAAAAGTGGCTAAGAAATAACACCAAAAAAAAAAAAAAAAAATCGGGAAATAGGCGGCGGCGGCGGCAGCAGCGGCAGCAGTGGCTGCTCCAGCTGAAGGGCCATCAGCAGTGGAACCAAGGCGTCACAGGGACCAGTTAGGCCCTGCGCCCACAACCACTGACCACAACCGCTGACCAGCCGGGCAGCAAGCAGCTGCAGTTGTGCAGCGCCTTTCCTGCACGGAGGCCACTTCAGAACTCGGCCTCCCACCAGTCAGGAGAGGTGCATCTATCTTGGTTCCAGACTCCGGGGAACGGACAGACTGAGGTACACAAACATAATCCGAGGCCAACACCGCGGTGGTCTGAGCCCGACGGGCGTTGGCCTGCACCCAGGCCCTGGGCGGGTCGGGGGGCCATCGGGGTGCCAACCCAGCCAGGAGGTTTTTTGCCCAGGCCTGTGAGCGCGCCACCGCCATTTTGTCTGCAGGACGACAGAGAGCTCAGGCGGGCAGACCTGTAACAGGCATAGCCTAAGGCTAACAAAGCGGGGGTCCAGGCCCCTAAAGGCACAGGACTGACCCCAAGAACTGGGCGGCTTGGTGGGCCATCTGTGAGTCAACCCACCCAGGTGATTGTTAGCAAAGCAGACTCTCCCTCTCCCGGCGCTTTCAGGGAGCACGGGCGCGCACGCCTGCCCGCCATCCTAGTCACCTGGCAGACCCAATTAACAGTCATAGCCCTAGGGGAACTTTGCTCGGACCTTGGCCTCCCAGGCTTTTGCCTGGACTCAGGGACTGGGCGGCCAGGCTAACCTTGTGTGCGACAGCCCGGTTGGCGGATCGGCTGCCCAGCGGAGTGAGCGGAACACAGGGGAGGTCACAGTAGCATACACCGTCGGCACTCCCTGGGGGTGCACACAGGCTCCATCTGGTCCACAGACACAATCTGGGGCAAGGCCTCAGGCAGAAGCCCTTAGCTCTACTCTCTCCGCTTCCGGATCCAGATCAGTCTGGGCGGCAGCATTACATCTCCAAGTCCTGCAAGTGGCTAGCTGGGCTTCCGGGCGGCCAGCTGGGAGAAGTCAGTGTGCTCCAGTGAATCCAGCGGGCCCCAGCGGGAGCCTTCGGGTGCCTGCTTTGGGATCGGAACAGCCTGGGCAGCAGCACACTGTCTACAAGCAGTGCAGGAGGTAAGCTGTGCACCAGAGGCCAACTGGGAAGGGGCAGCTTGCACTGGTGAGTCCAGCACTGACAAGATAAACTAACACCAGTGAGAACTAGATGGCAAAAGGCAAACGCAGGAACGTCACTAACAGAAATCAAGGCAATATGGCAACATCTGAACCCAATTCTCCTCTACCAACATGTCCTGGATACCCCATCACACCAGTAAAACAAGATTTGGATTTAAAATCACTGGTCATGATGCTGGTACAGGAACACATGAAGGACATACATAAAGAAATTCAGGAGAAAATGGATCAAAAGTTAGAAGCCCTTGCAAGGGAAACACAAAAATCATTGAAAGAAATCCAGGAGAATACAAAAGCCAACAAGGAGGAAATACAAAAAACACTTAAAGAAATACAGGAGAACTTTGGTCAACAGGCTGAGGTCATGAAAAACGAAATACAAAAATCTCTTAAAGAAATACAGGAGAACTTTGGTCAACAGGCTGAGGTCATGAAAGACGAAACACAAAAATCTCTTAAAGAATTACAGGAAAACACAAACATGCAAGTGAAGGAGCTAAGCAAAACCATCCAGGATCTAAAATCAGAAGTAGAAACAACTAAGAAAACTCAAAGGGAGACAACTTTGGAGATAGAAAGCCTTGGGAAGAAATCAGGGGACAGAGATGCAAATATCAACAACAGAATACAAGAGATAGAAGAAAGAATCTCAGATGCTGAAGATTCCATAGAAACCATGGACTCAACAGTTAAAGAAAATGCAAAATGCAAAAAGCTTGTAACCCAAAATATCCAGGAAATCCAGGACACAATGAGAAGACCAAACCTAAGGATTATAGGCATAGATGAGAGTGAAGATTTACAACTTAAAGGGCCAGCAAACATCTTCAATAAAATTATGGAAGAAAACTTCCCTAACCTAAAGAGAGAGATGCCCATGAATATACAAGAAGCCTACAGAACTCCAAACAGACTGGACCAGAACAGAAATACTTCCCGTCACATAATAATCAAAACACCAAATGTTCTAAACAAAGAAAGAATACTAAAGGCAGTAAGAGAAAAAGGCCAAGTAACATATAAAGGAAGACCTATCAGAATCACAGCAGACTTTTCACCTGAGACTATGAAGGCTAGAAGGTCCTGGGCAGATCTCATGCAGACTCTAAGAGAACACAAATGCCAACCAAAACTACTATATCCAGCAAAATTCTCAATCACCATAGATGGAGAAACTAAGATATTTCATGACAAAACCAAGTTTACCCAATATCTATCCACAAATCCGGCCCTAAAAAGGATAATAGGAGGACAACACCAATACAAGGAGGGAAACTTCACCCTGGAAAAAACAAGATAGTAACCCTTCATCAAACCCAAAAGAAGTTAAGCATTCAAATTTAAAAAATAACGTCAAAAATGATAGGAAGTAACAATCACTATTCCTTAATATCTCTTAACATCAATGGACTTAATGCCCCAATAAAAAGACACAGACTAACTGAATGGATACGTAAACAGGACCCTACATTTTGCTGCTTACAGGAAACACACCTCAGGGTCAAAGACAAACACTACCTTAGAGTAAAAGGCTGGAAGACAATTTTACAAGCAAATGGTCTCAGGAAACAAGCTGGAGTAGCCATTTTAATATCAGATAAAATTGACTTTCAACCCAAAGTCATCAAAAAAGACCCTGAGGGACACTTCTTGCTGGTCAAAGGAAAAATACAAAAAGAAGAACTGTCAATCCTGAACATCTATGCCCCAAATGCAAGGGCACCCTCTTTCGTAAAAGAAACTTTATTAAAACTAAAAGCACACATTGCACCTAACACAATAATTGTGGGTGACTTCAACACTGCACTTTCCTCAATGGACCGATCAGGAAAACAGAAACTAAACAGGGACACAATGAAACTAATTGAAGCTTTGGACCAATTAGATTTAACAGATATATATAGAACATTCTATCCTAATACAAAAGAATATACCTTTTTCTCAGCACCTCATGGTACCTTCTCCAAAATCGACCATATAATTGGTCACAAGACAGACCTCAACAAATAGAAGAAGATCGAACTAATCCCATGCCTCCTATCTGATCACTATGGAGTAAAAGTGGTCTTCAATAGCAACAGAAACAACAGAAAGCCCACATACACGTGGAAACTGAACAATAGTCTACTCAATGATACCTTGGTCAAGGAAGAAATAAAGAAAGAAATTAAAGACTTTTTAGAACACAATGAAAATGAAAACACAACATACCCAAATCTATGGGACACAATGAAAGCAGTGCTAAGAGGAAAACTCATAGCCCTGAGTGCCTCCAAAAATAAAATGGAGAGAGCATACATTACCAGCTTAACGACACACCTGAAAGCCCTAGAACAAAAAGAAGCTATTTCGCCCAGGAGGAGTAGAAGGCAGGAAATCATCAAACTCAGGGCCGAAATCAATCAAGTAGAAACAAAGAGAACCATACAAAAAATCAACAATACCAGGAGCTGGTTCTTTGAGAAAATCAACAAGATAGATAAACCCTTAGCCAGATTGACCAAAGGGCACAGAGAAAGTATCCAAATTAACAAACTTAGAAATGAAAAGGGAGATATAACAACGGAAACTGAGGAAATCCAAAAAATCATCAGATCCTACTACAAGAGCCTATACTCAACACAACTGGAGAATCTGGAGGAAATGGACAATTTCCTTGACAGATACCAAATACCAAAATTAACTCAGGACCAACTAGACCATCTAAACAGTCCCATAATGCCTAAAGAAATAGAAGGAGTCATAGAAAGTCTTCCAACCAAAAAAAGCACAGGACCAGATGGCTTCAGTGCAGAATTCTACCAGACCTTCAAAGAAGAGTTAACACCAATACTCTTCAAACTATTCCACAAAATAGAAACAGAAGGAACACTACCCAATTCCTTCTACGAAGCCACAATTACGCTGATACCAAAGCCACACAAAGATCCAACAAAGAAAGAGAACTTCAGACCAATTTCCCTTATGAACATCGATGCAAAAATACTCAATAAAATTCTTGCCAACCGAATCCAAGAACACATCAAAACGATCATCCACCATGATCAAGTAGGCTTTATCCCGAAAATGCAGGGTTGGTTCAATATACGGAAATCCATCAATACAATCCACTACATAAACAGACTCAAAGAACAAAACCACATGGTCATTTCATTGGATGCTGAAAAAGCATTTGACAAAATTCAGCATCCCTTCATGCTTAAAGTCTTGGAGAGAACAGGAATTCAAGGCCCATACCTAAACATAGTAAAAGCAATATACAGCAAACCGGTAGCCAGCATCAAACTAAATGGAGAGAAACTTGAAGCAATCCCACTGAAATCAGGGACCAGACAAGGCTGCCCCCTTTCTCCTTATCTTTTCAATATTGTACTTGAGGTACTAGCTCGGGCAATTCGACAACATAAGGAGGTCAAAGGGATACAAATTGGAAAGGAAGAAGTCAAACTATCATTATTTGCAGACGACATGATCATCTACCTAAGTGACCCAAAGAACTCCACTAGAGAGCTCCTACAGCTGATAAACAACTTCAGCAAAGTGGCAGGTTATAAAATCAACTCAAGCAAATCAGTGGCCTTCCTATACTCAAAGGATAAGCAGGCTGAGAAAGAAATTAGGGAAATGACCCCCTTCACAATAGCCACAAACAGTATAAAGTATCTTGGGGTGACTCTTACCAAACATGTGAAAGATCTGTATGACAAGAACTTCAAGACTCTGAAGAAGGAAATGGAAGAAGACCTCAAAAAATGGGAAAACCTCCCATGCTCATGGATCGGTAGAATCAATATAGTTAAAATGGCCATTTTGCCAAAAGTAATCTACAGATTCAATGCAATACCCATCAAAATTCCAACTCAATTCTTCACAGAGTTAGAAAGAGCAATTATCAAATTCATCTGGAACAACAAAAAACCCAGGATAGCTAAAACTATTCTCAGCAACAAAAGGAAATCTGGGGGAATTAGTATCCCTGACCTCAAGCAATACTACAGAGCAATAGTGTTAAAAACTGCATGGTATTGGTACAGTGACAGGCAGGAGGATCAATGGAACAGGATTGAAGATCCAGAAATGAACCCACACACCTATGGCCACTTGATCCTCGACAAAGAGGCTGAAAACATCCAATGGAAAAAAGATAGCCTTTTCAACAAATGGTGCTGGTTCAACTGGAGGTCAGCATGCAGAAGAATGCGAATTGATCCATCCTTGTCTCCTTGTACTAAGCTCAAATCCAAATGGATCAAGGACCTCCACATAAAGCCAGACACTCTGAAGCTAATAGAAAAGAAACTGGGGAAGACCCTTGAGGACATCGGCACAGGGAGAAAGTTTCTGAACAGAACACCAATAGCGTATGCTCTAAGAGCAAGAATTGACAAATGGGACCTCATAAAATTACAAAGTTTCTGTAAGGCAAAGGACACCATCAAGAGGACAAATCGGCAACCAACAAATTGGGAAAAGATCTTCACCAATCCTACATCAGATAGAGGGCTAATATCCAATATATATAAAGAACTCAAGAAGTTAGACTCCAGAAAACCAAACAACCCTATTAAAAAATGGGGTACAGAGTTAAACAAAGAATTCTCACCTGAAGAACTTCGGATGGCGGAGAAGCATCTTAAAAAATGCTCAACTTCATTAGTCATTAGGGAAATGCAAATCAAAACAACCCTAAGATTTCATCTTACACCAGTCAGAATGGCTAAGATTAAAAATTCAGGAGACAGCAGGTGTTGGAGAGGGTGTGGAGAAAGAGGAACACTCCTCCACTGCTGGTGGGGTTGCAAATTGGTACAACCACTCTGGAAATCAGTCTGGCGGTTCCTCCGAAAACTGGGCACCTTACTTCCAGAAGATCCTGCTATACCACTCCTGGGCATATACCCAGAAGACTCCCCACCATGTAATAAGGATACATGTTCTACTATGTTCATAGCAGCCCTATTTGTAATTGCCAGATGCTGGAAAGAACCCAGGTATCCCTCAACAGAAGAGTGGATGCAAAAAATGTGGTATATCTACACAATGGAGTACTATTCAGCCATTAGAAACAATGAATTCATGACATTCTTAGGCAAATGGATGGAGCTAGAGAATATCATACTAAGTGAGGTAACTCAGACTCAAAAGGTGAATCATGGTATGCACTCACTAATAAGTGGATATTAACCTAGAAAACTGGAATACCCAAAACATAATCCACACACCAAATGAGGTACAAGAAGAAAGGAGGAGTGGCCCCTGGTTCTGGAAAGACTCAGTGAAACAGTATTCAGCAAAACCAGAACCAGGAAGTGGGAAGGGGTGGGTGGGAGGACAGGGGAAGAGAAGGGGGTTTGCGGGACTTTCGGGGAGTGGGGGGGCTAGAAAAGGGGAAATCATTTGAAATGTAAATAAATTATATCGAATAAAAAAATGTTTAATAAAAAAAAAAAAGAAAAAAAATCATCACTTTTTTCAATTAGAAAAAAAAAATCAAAACAACCTTGAGATCTCAGATCTCATTTTACCTCAGTCAGAATGAGATCAACAAAACAGCAGTGCTGGTTAGGTTGTAGGGAAAAAGAACCCACATTCACAGCTATTAGGATTGTAAACTGGACCAGAATTCTATAAGTCAGTGTAGGGAACCACCAAAAATGTTAAAATAAATCTACCATATGACTCAGCTCTAGGACTTCTTGGTATATGCCCAAAAGACTTGACACCGAGTCAGTCATAGTCATTTATGCTTTAATTACAATAGCTGGGAAATAGAAGCAACCTATATGTCCTTGAATGGATGAATAGATAATGAAAATGTGGTACAAATAAACAATGAAATACCATTTAGCTATAAATAGTTAAAACCATGAAATTTACAGATACATGGGTAGAACTAGAAAGATTATGCGGAGTAAGGTTATCTAGACCCAGAAGGACAAATGCCACACATCCTCTCTTACGACTCCTGACACCAAACCTTCAGATATAACCTGGAGAAACTGCAGAAAGCAGAAACATAAAAGGGAGAAACACATACAGTGAGGATGAGACGAGCTGTAGAGACAGGAATCGCATAATATAGATGATTGATAAGGGGAAAGATATGATAAATAAGGCTGCTATGAACATAGTGGAGCATGTGTCCTTATTGCATGCTGGGGAATTCTCTGGATATATGCCCAGGAGAGGTATAGCAGGGTCCTCCGGAAGTGTCATGTCCAGTTTTCTTAAAAACTGCCAGACTGATTTCCTTAGTGATTGTATCATCTTACAATCTCACCAGCAGTGGAGGAGTGTTCCTCTTTCTTCACATCCTCTCCAACACCTGCTGTCTCCTGAGTTTTTAATCTTAGCCATTCTGACTGGTGTGAGGTGAAATCTCAGGGTTGTTTTGATTTGCATTTCCCTAATGGCTAATGATGTTGAGCATTTCTTAAGGTGCTTCTCGGATAGCAGCCTTATGTATAATAGCCAGAAGCTGTAAAGAACCCAGATATCCCTCAATGAAGGAATGAATACAGAAAATGTGGTATATATACACAATGGAGTACTATTCAGCAATTAAAAACAATGAATTCATGAATTTTTTAGGCAAATGGATAGAACTGGAAAATATCATCCTAAGCGAGGTCACACAATCACAAAAGAATACACATGGAATGCAATCATTGAGAAGTGGATATTAATTAGCCCTGAAGCTCTGAACACTGAAGATACAATTAGCATATCAAATGATTCCCATGAAGAAGGAAGAAGAGGGCCCTAATCCTGGAAAGGCTTGATCCAGCATTGTAGGGGAGTACCAGGACAGAGAAAAGGGAGGGGGAAAGATAGGAGAATGGATGGAGAGAAGAGGACTTATGGGACATATGGGGAGGGGGGAACTGGGAAAGGGGAAAGCTTTTGAATTGTAAACAAAGAATATAGAAAAAATATATATATATAAAATAAAAGGGGAAGGAAATGGGAAAGGGTGTGCAGGGCTTTAACTGGCGAACAGAGAGAAAGGTCAGTACAGAAAAAGAGGGAGAGTATATAATAAGTGGCCTTGATTTTAATGGAATGCATTAAAGGAAGTAAAAAAGGAAAATGTCATAATTATATATTAATTTTTAATTAAAATATAGAGGAAATTACTAATAAAATTGCTAGCATTGTTGAAGATTCCCTCATCCCAACAATAAAACAAGATGAATAAGCAGCCTTCAGAACAGGTGAATAACTGGGTATCACCCTGGAACTAAGAAATACCACCTGTCAGAGATATATTGAGTAACAACCCACGTAGCAGACTTACAGCACTGTGTACCTCTACAGTGGTTGGCAGCAGTGACACTGTTGGTCCCACCACCAAGAATAGCAACTAAATACTGGGCTCTAATAGTGACACTTTTTATCTCCTAAGATGGAGGCCCCAACTCTAACCTAGTGAGTACTGCTTAGTTCTGGGGATTATCAAATATATGCATTAAGGTTTACTCCCTAAGTAGAAATAGGAAAAGGAAGTAGAAAGGTTAAAAAAAAAACAGGAAAAGAGATTAAAAAGGAAATGATACACACTCAAATTAGGTAACTTTGTTTGATCTACAATAATCAGTACCATAAAGGCAAAGGAGAGGCCGCTCACCAAGACAGTCTTGGAAAGTGTCCATAGGGAGGGCAACCTTAAATTAGGAGTGAGACGTCATGCAAGAAATGTCAGAAAGGCAAGGGAACATGGTGACTCTGGAAACGCACAGTGCTGCTTCAGGCACCAAGATGTTGAATCCCAGATTCTCAGTGACAGTGGCATGGCTCAGGTCACGGTTCTGAAAAGTAGTCTGGGAAATGTCTAGACCAATCCCATCATGGTCTCAGGGGAAGATTCAACAAGGCCTTGATAAGCAACCACACTGAGGTATGGAGCTGGACCAAAAGCCCTTCTCTATGATTAGAGAGACCGTGTCCTTGGGTCCTCTTGGCCTCACTACTATCCCCAGTATGCTCCAACATATTTGATCTTTTGAAAAAAAAAATTTATGAAGCAAAGTCATGGTTAGATTGCATTAAAAGTATTATTCAGAAATGATCAAGAAATGGAAAAATGCCAATTGATTTTTAAATACATTGTGCTTTGAAATTGAAAGGGGGTCTTGGGAGCAAAAACAGATTATCAGGAAGAGTATTTTAATTGGCCAATATGAGGACACAGTAAATACACCAAAAATAATGCTAACCAGAAGAAAAGGTACACAGTAACTGTCTAAAGGTTGAGTTGGCCGTGCATTACTCTTACCAATCTTTTCTTGGGTTTTTGGTTGGTTCATTGGCTTCGTTTTGTTGTTCTCCTTCTTCAGACTGAATGTTGTTATATACAATGAGATATATTATTCAATATTGGATGAAGCTATTTATACTTTTTTGTCTTAGTGAACTCCAAGTTTAGGATTTAAAGGCCTAGTTTTTTGTTGTTGTTGTTTTTTGTTTTTGTTTTTGTTTTTTTCTTTTTTATTCGATATATTTTTTATTTACATTTCAAATGATTTCCCCTTTTCTGGCCCCCCACTCCTTGAAAGTCCCATAAGCCCCCTTCCCTCCCCCTGCTCTCCCATGCACCCCTTCCCACTTCCCTGTTCTGGTTCTGCCCTATACTGCTTTTGTTTTTTTTATTCAATATATTTTATTTACATTTCAAATGATTTTCCCTTTTCTGGCCCCCCACTCCCTGAAACTCCCATAAGCCCTCTTGCCTCCCCCTGTTCTCCCATCCATCCCTTCCCACTTCCCTGTTCAGGTTTTGCCCTGTACTGCTACACTGAGTCTTTCCAGAACCAGGGACCACTCCTCCGTTCTTCTTGTACCTCATTTGATGTGTAGATTATGTTTTGGGTATTCCAATTTTCTAAGCTAATATCCACTTATTAGTGGGTGCATACAATGATTAATCTTTTGGGACTGGGTTACCTCACTTAGTATGATGTTCTCCAGATCCGTCCATTAGTCTAAGAATTTCACGAATTCATTGTTTCTAATGGCTGAATAGTACTCCATGGTGTATATATACACATTTTTTTGCATCCATTCTTCCGTTGAGGGATACCTGGGTTCTTTCCAGCTTCTGGCTATTATAAATAGGCCTGCTATGAACATAGTGGAGCACGTATCCTTATTACCTGCTAGGGAATCCTCTGAGTATATGCACAGGAGTGGTACAGCAGGATCTTTCAGAAGTGAGGTGCCCAGTTTTCTGAGGAACCGCCAGACTGATTTCCAGAGTGGTTGTACCAATTTGCAAGCCCACCAGCAGTGGAGGAGTGTTCCTCTTTCTCCACATCCTCGCCAACACCTGCTGTCTCCTGAATTTTTAATCTTAGCCATTCTGACTGGTTTAAGGTGAAATCTCAGGGTTGTTTTGATTTGCATTTCCATAATAACTAATGAAGTTGAACATTTTTTAAGATGCTTCTCAGCCATCTGAAGTTCTTCGGATGAAAATTCTTTGTTTAGCTCTGTACCCCATTTTTAATAGGGTTATTTGGTTTTCTGGGGTCTAACTTCTTGAGTTCTTTGTATATATTGGATATTAGCCCTCTATCTGATGTAGGGTTGGTGAAGATCTTTCCCCAATTTGTTGGTTGCCGATTTGTCCTTTTGATGGTGTCCTTTGCTTTACAGAAACTTTGTAATTCTATGAGGTCACATTTGTCAATTCTTGATCTTAGAGCATATGCTTTTGGTGTTCTGTTCAGGAACTTTCCCCCTGTACCGATGTCCTCAAGAGTCTTCCCCAGTTTCTTTTCTATTAGCTTCAGAGTGTCTGGTTTTATGTGGAGGTCCTTGATCCATTTGGAGTTGAGCTTAGTACAAGGAGATAAGGATGGATCAATTCCCATTCTTCTGCATTCTGACCTCCAGTTGAACCAGCACCATTTGTTGAAAAGGCTATCTTTTTTCCATTGGAAGTTTTCAGCTCCTTTGTTGAGGATCAAGTGGCCATAGGTGTGTGGGTTCTTTTCTGGATCTTCAATCCTATCCATTGATCTGCCTACCTGTCACTGTACCAATACGATGCAGTTTTTAACACTATTGCTCTGTAGTATTGCTTGAGGTCAGGGATACTGATTCCCCCCAGAATTTCTTTTGCTGTTGAGAATAGTTTTAGCTATTCTGGGTTTTTTGTTATTCCAGATGAATTTGAGAATTGCTCTTTCTAACTCTATGAAGAACTGAGTTGGGATTTTGATGGGTATTGCTTTGAATCTGTATATTGCTTTTGGCAAATGGCCATTTTAACTATATTAATCCTGCCAATCTATGAGCATGGGAGATTTTTCCATTTTCTGAGGTCTTCTTCCATTTCCTTCTTCAGAGTCTTGAAATTCTTGTCATACAGACTTTTCACTTGTTTGGTCAGAGTCACACCAAGGTACTTTATACTGTTTGTGGCTATTGTGAAGGGTGTCATTTACCTAATTTCTTTCTCAGCCTGCTTATCCATTGAGTATAGGAAAGCTACTGATTTGCTTGAGTTGATTTTATAACCTGCCACTTTGCTGAAGTTGTTTATCAGCTGTAGGAGTTCTCTAGTGGATTTTTTGGGTCACTTAGGTAGACTATTATATCATCTGCAAATAGTGATAGTTTGACTTCTTCCTTTCCAATTCGTATCCCTTTGACCTCCTTATGTTGTCTAATCGCCCGAGCTAGTACCTCAAGTACAATATTGAAAAGATAAGGTGAGAGAGGGCAGCCTTGTTCAAATACCAAAATTAAATCAGGACCAAATAGATCATCTAAACAGTCCTATAACCCCTAAAGAAATAGAAGGGGTCATAGAAAGTCTTCCAACCAAAAAAAGCACAGGACCAAATGGTTTTAGTGCAAAATTCTATCAGACCTTCAAAGAAGACCTAATACCAATACTCTTCAAACTAATCCACAAAATAGAAATGGAAGGAACACTACCCAACTCATTCTACGAAGCCACAATTATGCTGATACCAAAACCACACAAAGATCCAACAAAGAAAGAGAACTTCAGACCAATTTCCCTTATGAACATCGATGCAAAAATACTCAATAAAATTCTTGCCAACCGAATGCAAGAACACATAAAAACGATCATCCACCATGATCAAGTAGGCTTTATCCCAGTGATGCAGGGTTGGTTCAATATACAGAAATCCATCAATGCAATCCACTACATAAACAAACTCAAAGAACAAAACCACATCATTTCATTGGATGCTGGAAAAGCATTTGACAAAATTCAGCATCCTTTCATGCTTAAAGTTTTGGAAAGAACAGGAATTCAAGGCCCATACCTAAACATAGTAAAAGCAATATACAGCAAACCAGTAGCCAGCATCAAACTAAATGGAGAGAAACTTGAAGCAATCCCACTAAAGGCCTAGTTTTAAGATAGCTATCAGAAAAGGTGAATTTCTACATATTGTTATATCATAAATACATTGCAAAGAGGGAGCCCAGAATTCATTCCAATTCTGTTAAGAACTGTGTCCATCACCTGATTTTTGGTAAATAAGTCAGAAACACATGCTGGAAAAATAAAATATAGCATCTTCAACAGTGCTGCTCAAACTGGATGTCTGCATGTAGAAGAATGCAAATAGATTCATACTTATCACACATATATTCTTTTAGATATATATTTTTCCACTTTATTAAAATGTAATATACAGAAGTCAACTCTGAATTCACAAACATCTCATTTTTAAGAAGGACAAACGTAGAATTTGAAGAAAAAGAAACGGTAACGGATTAAAAAAATTTACAGTTAGAAACTGAATTGGAAAAAATGATGCCTTTATTGTATATAAAGAAATAAACTGGGTAAGTTTGTATGGATTCCCAGAAAAGATGATAGATAGTAGGTGCCATTACTTACTAAATACTGTTTATTCTCTCTGCCTTACAAGTCCACATTTCATTCGATGTCACAATTTTGAGTCTGCATATGGTTAAACAAAATTCAATTCTAAATAGATCAAAGACTTCAACATAAAACCAGATATACTGGACTGATGAAAGAAAAAAGTCAGGAACAGCCTTGAACTCATTGACACAGGAAAAGACTTTGAACAGAACACCCTTAGCACAGGCACTAGGATCAACAATAAATGGGACCTCATGCAAATGAGAAGCTTCTGCGAGGCAAAGGACACCATCATTCAGACCAAGCAGCAGCCTACAGAAGTGGAAAATATTTTTACCAACCATGCATTTGTGAAAGTGCTAATATCCAAAATATATAAAGAATTTTTTATAACTTGATATCAAGAAATCAAATATCTAAATTTAAATCTAATTTAAATTTAAATCTAATTTTAAAATTTATATATACATATACATATACATATACATATACATATACATATACATATACATATACATATACATATACATATATATGGAAGAGTTTCAATAGAAGAAACCCAAAAGTGCTTGCTTCCCACTGGCCCAGTCTATGAGGACTTGGACATTGGAAAGAAGAGATCTTCGATGATACATTCGATTTTATGAAGAGCCACCCTTTCTCTCTTAAGATATCTCAATTGTACTCTCCCAGTTTGAGGCACATGTGACTCTTCTCAGTGCTGTGGCCGTAGTTTCACAAACGGTATGTGAATCCGAATGTCACACGAATCCATGTGACATCCAGATGGCTTACTTTTCCATTGCTGTGATAAAACACCAAGACAACTTATAAAAGAAAGTGCTTAAGTTGGGGGCTTACATTTTCAGAGGGCAGAGTCCATGGTGGCAGGGCAAAGGCATACAGTAGGAACAACTGGAAGCTTATATCGTTATCCACAGGTGTGGAGAACATGAAGTCCTGTGTTCACAGATAACCAACAGGGAGTCCAGGAATGTGAAACATGTATGGTTGTCTCTTCAAAAAAGAGATATTTCACACAGAAAACTGGGAATTGATGTGGTTTGTAGCCCAATAACCTCTGTAATATGGTGAGGCCACATCTGGCTCCCCCAGAGACTTAGTTTATCTCAATCAATCTATAGCACTATTTCCCTCGGATCCTTATCTTAAGTATTGTTTATCTAGAGCCTGCTTTCCAAGTTCATCTAGAGAACCCATCTTTATGGGAGATGTCACAGGTACTTAACAAATGGGAGTGATGGTGGTGGCTTATAGACTGACGACCTTTGCACTCTGGGTATAACTGAGACCATACCACTTAAGGCATCACATAATCTACAGAACTCACCTTTATGGAAAAATGTCACATGGACATTTTTTTTTACAGCGTTTTGATGTATTCACGTCTTAAGCTTTGTTGTACACACAGGACTGAGTTAATTATCACCAGGAAACATTTTCCAAATCGTGCTTGATATTCCTGAAATAAATGACCCAGTACCAGACTTTTGAAGTTTGAACCAACACTGGCTGCTGAGTCAAGGCATGTTGAATTTCCTTCTCACCTCACCTCACAAGGAAGGACACTCTGCAGGTCATGGTGTGTGTAGAGAACCCCATACAAGCAGAAGACAATAAGTATGGACATGATCAAATCCTGATATAAGGATTCCAAAGCCAACAATACTGAATTTGAAGATAGCATCCATGATTTTCAGAAATGTAAGCATTCCCTCCATGTCTACTGAAGGACTGCAAAGGACAGAGATGGGCATTGAAGCATTCCTGCAAGTTTTCAGTTACCCCAAGGAATTTACAATGACTCTACAATTTTTAGAATTGGGGTTATGATTTTAGTGTAGTCTTCAAGGCAAAAAGTTGGGGACCCAGCATGAAATAAATGGCATTCTCCAAATGAAGTATTGAAATAATGGAGCAAAAATGTTACAAATAAAATGAACAGATTTCATAGAAACCAATAAAATACAGTATTGTATAGATTTAGACCTAAAATGGACAAGGTACAAGAGCAATTGTGAGATGTTATAAGATCCCTGAGTAGGATACTGATGAGTGCCACCTGTCAAAACCGGTGAACTCCATATAAAGATGCAACAGGCCTGGCAGGTCAGATGCTTAAGGACTAAACATCTGGACCTCTCTTTTACAGCCTGGCTCATAGAAATACCCCATTCCCTTTGATCAAAGGGACCTAGAAGCAAAAAGTCAGACAACTCACTGACATAGCCACAGACAATCCTCTAGAACACAGAGAAGGATACTGCAGTCTTAGATAGACAAAGAGCAGATTCCACACATTGCATCCCACATTTGTTCTCTCTACTTCTTGGCCATTGGATCTCTCTGATTTCTTGCTCTTCATTTGTGAGATGAAATCTGCAGGTAGAGTGTAACCTCAAGCACAGCAAGGATCTTGCCTAATTTTGTTCCCCCACTCTGCCCTCAAGGACAATGCCTGACAGGCAACAGATAAATATTTCTTGTGGGTTATAAGATCATACCACTAGCATCAACTAAGTCTAAATGCCCCTACTCTCAATTTTGTGCCAATTCCTCTATATGTTTTATAAACATGGCACAGATGTTGAGTGATTATCCCACAGTTGATGAAGGACTGGTGTGGATCTGTTCATACTACTGGAATCAATTTATTTGCAGGCAATGACCCTCTTCTCACTTTATCTAAAACCTTGTCTAGCAACTTCATTTCTGCACACCAAAAGGGCTGTTACATCGCCACAAAGGTGTGGGGTGAGTTATTGGAAGTAAGGGAAAGACCAGGTTGACTCCCAGGTAGCTTTCTAGGCCTCTTAATGTCTCCAACTTAGTTTCCCTGCACTGGAGAGGTTCTCACTTCTGTCTGTATTATAATGACTTGTGGCTTTAGGGAGGTACCAGAGAACAGTTACACCACAGGTAATCTGACGTAGCTAATTCTGCTAATGCCTGGCATCTAATTTTCTAACAATCCAGGGGATTCTGATGTTCCCCAGAGTCAACAAAGTCTTCTCTAGTCACTTCAACTCAGTATTTCCACAACATAATTTAGTATCCTTCCCCACAAATCAAAGTTGTTTTGATTTCCTGACTTCTGTATTAACACAATATTTCCCAGTCACACGCACCGAGACCCCCTTTCTCACTGGCGTCTCCTTTCCAGTTTCAAGGGATTTCTTTCAGAGTCGAGAAGCTTTACTTGCACATGGTCCTTCTAGTCCTTTCTCCATCTTCCATGTCCACCGTCAGCCCTGATGCATCATCTGTCACCCACAGCACTGACATCCTTAGAACCTCTGAAAGTGCCCAGCTTCGTCACATAGATTCCTAAGGGGTTTGTTGGCAGAACCAGCTCCCTCCTTCCCAACCATGTGATATC
This sequence comes from Apodemus sylvaticus, assembly GCF_947179515.1. NCBI lineage: Eukaryota > Metazoa > Chordata > Mammalia > Rodentia > Muridae > Apodemus > Apodemus sylvaticus. The sequence continues at coordinate 17,063,387 of NC_067487.1, forward strand.
TTTTTCATTAACATGAACCTTGCAAGGAGATATTTTTATCATTTCATTTAAAAGCTTCTGGTCTGAAATGTGAGAAAAATAAACCAGTTATTTTACTAAGGTGACAGAATCATGGTTGTTTTCTGTTTTAGAGGGGTTTCGGTTTTCACACTTATTGATCTTAAACTATTATTTCTATACATATACATATACATCATATACATACACACACACACACACACACACACATATATATATATATATAAAAGATGGGCAGCAGGAAGCTTGGGGACTTTTTTTCACATATCCCAGAAGAGTAAGCCAAAGATTAAGCAAATATAGGAGATGTTTACAATTCTGTCCCCAGGATTCCAAATATAAAACCCAGAATTATTGACAACAATTCCTCAGGTCTCTCCTTTGCCCAAAAAGCTGGCATCATTCTGGGTCATAGATTTCCCATCTATTTATATTTCCAAAAGCACAAAAAGTCTTCAGTGCTTTGTTTTCCAACAACATGGTTCTAGTCTATATTCTGTCTGTCTGTCTCTCTTGCTCTCTCACTCTCCCACCCCCTCCCCTTCTCCTTCTCCTTCCCTTCCCTCCTGCCTCTTCTCTCTGTGTCTCTCTCTGCCTCTGTCCCCCTCTCTCTACCTCTCTCTCTCTTTTTCTCCCTCTCTCTCCATCTCTGCTTCTGTCTCTGTCTCTCTCTACCTCTGTCTCTCTCTCTCTGTCTCTGTCTCTCCCCACCCCACCCCCATCTCTTTCAAAACATGCCTAACTCTGTGCAATGCCTTTTGCTCCTGGCTAGACATTACTGGCTGGATTCTCCCAGAATACACATACTTTACTCCCGCTACCCTCTGCTCACACTTTCTCAGCAAGACATGTGCCACAATGACACTCTTTACTGCCATAAAACATCAACGCAAAAATACCACACCTTTTTCAAGTGCTTCTTAGGTTTGGGAAGTAAGAGTTTGGCACATGCCTCTTACTTAATCCACACAAAAACAGTGAAAATTAGGCAATCTTGGAATTCCATTTAAGTAATGAGAAAAGGGGGCACAAATATATTAAGTAGCTTGCTCAACATTACGAAATAACCAGATACTGGAGCTGGAGTTTTACCATGAGGAAATCCAGCTGGAGAAGCCCATTATGCCGTGTTCCATATATGGTTTATTTTGAGATTCCATTTATATGTTGGGAAAATGTGCAAGGTTAAGATGTTTTAATTAAATATTTTGTGTTTGGGAATTACATACAAACATATGCTATCAACAAATTCAGCCCCATGACCTCCCCTCCAATTCTTCTCCCAACTTCACTTACCATTTTTTCTTCCAAATCATCTTTAGCCTATTCACTTGCACCCAGCCTCACATAGGCTCCAAGATAGCATCACACCCCAATGAAGAAAAAACTTTGTACGAAGGCCCAAATCACTTTACTTCAAGGCCTACCTTGCCTGAAATGAAACAAGGTCAAGATGCCAGAGCCAAATGTCCCTGGCCTCTACTAGCATGTCTAGTTCAAGATGAGATGTTCCTTATAAAGCCTTATCTGAACTTTGCAGAAAATCTCAAGCTGACCAATACCACCCATCAGAGCCAGGCAGAATGCCCTTCCCAGGATAACCCTCCAGATACCACCTCCATCTCTGGGAAGCTTCCGAGTCACCTCATCATCTGTCACACTGGTCCTCTGCCTTCCTGGATAAATGTTCCAATGGCTTCCCACACACAACAAAAGTACCCGAGAGACTGGAATTTGCTAGAGCAAAAGCATTGTAAGTTCATACTGCATCCCTCTTGCTAGAAGCTATTTCTGACCTTTACAACTGCACCTAGAGAGAACAAAGACCTTAAACCTCCAAATCAAGAATGGTGGAGCTGCCAACACATAGGATTGCTACAGAAATCCGTTCTAATGGTAGCCTCTGTGGCTTTTTCTGAGCTAGATGTCTCCTAAGAAAGTCTGATGTTCAGTGGTTGGGCAGGGTGGTTTGGGTGCTGGGAATGGATCCTAGGGCTTTGGATGTGTTCAATAGCAGCTCTTCCATTCAATAAGCCTAAAGGGCTCGTGAAAGCTCAGCTGTCCCTGCTGTCCCACGAACCAACATCACCAGGGGAAGGGGGTGGACCAAGGAGATTGGATTGTCTCCTTATGAGGTCCAGTTATACGTCTATGAGGTGGAAATAACTGGCACACAGTGTCTCCTTATGTGCACTTCAGTTGCCAATTTGCTTCATGTTGTAACTACTCAAGCAAGTTAACTATCACTAAATGGTAATGATTCTGCCCACAAGACCCAATAACTATATCTCTATCCGCTGGGTTTCTAACCTAGGGAAGGATGCTAGCCATCTGGTAGAGGGTAGAAATGTAGGAGGTATCACTTGTGAAACAGAGACAAAAACAGGATAATCAATTAAACATAAATTTATAGTCAAATAAGGATTATAACGAGTTTGTTCCTCTTCAATAAAAAATGAGACCTGTGTACTGTCTAGAACACTCTGGACCGCAGTGAAGTCCCTGGTAGTTGCCGCAGCCCCAATAAGCTAAATGACTGTCTCCCCAATGTTAGTCAAGAGAGTCAAGTAGCTTTAGTGTTGTTTGTTATAAAACACATAGTGCCGGTTAGGAGGTGGTGGGACTACAACTTTGTGATGAGGATACTCCAGGTACATAGCTTTTGACCACCACAGCCCTGCTTCAGCCAAACTATGATCCCACCCAAAAGCCCATAGTTCACTTTTTCTTTTTTGGAAGACTAGTAAATAGCACAAGGTCAAGTCCCAGTTGGATTTTTGCCTTGTGAGATCATGGAAGGTGATTCACACCCCAGTCAGCTCTCTGTGGATTTCTGCTTCCATCACATAACAGATTTTAACAAGAGAAAACCTGGCAGAAATAATACCCTGCTACCTTTTTCCCAATGCCTTTCGGTCAGTGGGCTTGGGCTCTGTACAAAGATAAGTGTGCTATTTTTAGAAGCACACCTGGGCAGGAAAACATCCGGCTCAACACTTGCATTATCCAAACCACTAGAGTGCTCTTTTGATCCTGCAGCTTTTCTCTGCTTCCCTTTCCTGTTATGTACTTTCAAGATACTAATTTATTTATCCGTGCATCAGTGAGACTTAAGTTTATGATGGTCAATAAGCTGGCATCGTTAAATGATGTAGGCCCGCAGCTGGAGACCATTGGCAGGCAGGCAGGGTGAGAAGACTCCTCTCATAGCACTAGAATTCACTTCTCATTCCATGGCTGAATCTCTGGATTTGATTGTGTATGTATGGCACAGACTACTACTGTCTGTAGCTTGCTGAGTTGAAACCCATGGAATTTGTTTTCCTTCCAATTTCTGAGAAATCTAACTAAAGCTATAACGCTGGAGGCCATTAAATACATTTCTACTCATTAACGGGGCCAGGAAATAATTTATTCCTTTCATTGGGCTTCTGTGCATGACTCGAAATTCAAAACAGATATGGTATTGACTACAAAATAACATTGATTTTTTTTCTGACTTCAGTTTACCTACTTTAAACATGTTCATACTCAAATATCGATGATCTATCATCAGAGCGGCGTGCTGTGGCTCCTATCAGTACTTCAAAGAAGCAGGCGTCTGATCATTGGCAGATGATCGAGATGGACTGTTTGCAACAAACAATGGCCTTAAATATGTTAGATGTAAAAATGATTATCTAAAAGGGAGGAAAATGGCGCCTTAGGCTAGGTGGTAGTAGTGTCTAAGTCGGACCCTCTCCACTGACCTTTGAAGCAGATCTAAATGCTTCAGTCCAATTTGGCCTCTGTAGGGAAAACTTCCTCAAAAGAAACATCCCCAAAGGCCTTGTTTCTTCTGACCACACCACCACTCTGCTCTCCTGCCTATGGGTTAATCCTGCCTCCGTTCATTTCTCTTGTTCCCTCTGTTTATTCTTCCAGACGCTGGGAAATGAAGCCTCCATTCCTCCTACACCTTCTGCTCAAACCCAGTAGAAGGCATGCTCTGGCCTCCTGCTTGCAAATCTAGCACTTTGAATAATCTTCCTGCATGTGTCTACATACATGAACGTATACATATTGTATGTATGTTAATCAATTTAGATGGTAGATGTGGTGGTTTGCTTGTAAATGGGAGAATGCCCCCATAAGATCATGTATTTGAATGCTTAGTCCCCAGCTGATAGACTGTTTGAGAGGATTGGGAGGTGTGGTTTTGGTGGGAGGGGAAGGGAGTGTCACTGGAAGTGAGTTTTAAGGTTTCAAAAGCCCACACCAGGTCTAGGCACAGGCACAAGCCCAGACCCAGGCACAGGCTCAGTCTCTCAGTCTCTGTCTCTGTCTCTCTCTCTCTCTCTCTCTCTCTCTCTCTCTCTCTCCCCCTCTTTCTACCTTCCCTCCCTCCTTCTTGGGGGAATCAAAAAGCAAAGCTCTTGGCTAGTGTTACTGTTCCAACATCCTGCCTTTCTGATTCCTGCCATGATGACCATGAACCAACCCTCTGAAACTGTAAGCAAACCCCTAATTAAATGCTTGCTTATATACGAGTTGCCTTGTCAAGGTATCTCTTCATGTCAATAGACCAGTTGACTAAGGCGGTGGGATAAAAAAATACATTTCTTAGTTTGAAAGTCTAGGAGTTTTAAATCAGGATCGTAGTGGCCTGGGGTGGGGGTGGGGGTCTATCAAGGCTCTTTCCTTTCCTAAAGCCTCACTGGGGAAAATCAATTAAGGACCTCTTCTATCATCTGACATAAGGGTATTAATGCCATCTTTATCCTTGTCATCTTAGAGATCTGGAAATGAAGAGACAGCTCAGTGGTTAATGCATACAGCTCTTAGAGAAGACCTAAGGTCAGTCCCCAGCACTTATGTTGGGTGGTAAACAACTACCAGTAACTCTAGCACCAGGAGAATATAATATTTTTGGCATCCATGAACAGACTTATATTCACATGTATAATGTATACATGCACATATACACGTGTGCAGAGAGAGAGAGAGAGAGAGAGAGAGAGAGAGAGAGAGAGAGAGAGATGGAGATAAATACCCATAATTAAAATTTTAAAATATTAAAATATAAATGGTAGCTGGAAAGAACCCAGATGCCCCTCAAAGGAGGAATGGATACAGAAAATGTGGTATATTTACACAATGAAATACTACTCAGCAATTAGAAACAATGAATTCACAAAATTTTTAGTCAAATGGTTTGATCTGGAAAATATCATCCTAAGTGAGGTAACCCAGTCACAAAAGAATACACATGGAATGCAATCTCTGATAAGTGGATATTAATTAACCCGGAAGCCCTGAATACCCAAGGCACAAATCGCATAACAAATGACTTCCATGAAGAAGTATGGAGAAGGTCCTGATCCTGGAAAGGATTGATCTAGCATTGGAGGGGAATATAAAGACAGAGATAAAAAGGAGGGAGGTGATTGGAGAATGGATGGAGAGAAGAAGGTTTATGGGACATATGGGGAGGGGAGATCCGGGAAAGGGGAAATCATTTGGAATGTAAACAAAGAATATAGAAAATAAAAATATTAAAAAAAATAAAATATAAAATATAAATGGGGGAGCAAAGACATTCAGACCTCAGTAATGTTTCTCTGTCTGTCTGGGAGAAAATGTGTGTGTGTGTGTGTGTGTGTGTGTGTGTGTGTGTGTGTGTGTGTGTGTGTCTGTGTCTGTGTGTCTGTGTGTGTGTATACACGTGCGCACGCGTGTGTATCTACCTAGGTCTTCAGATATTCAGACCCAGGAATCCTATTCATCTTTTATGCCTCTTCTTGTCCAGGCGCCTCTCAGGCAGTAGATCAAAACAATGTGCTTTCCAAATGAACTGAATGATGGGAGAAGAGAGCCCCCTCATGAAATCTTGAAAGTCAGCCAGCACTTCCCCAAAATTCATCCACAGCTGCTCCTGCCGCTCAGCCCATGTCAGAACCGATTCTGCCTTAGTTGAGCATCGGAGCACACTCTGCCAGGACACACGCCTGATGATGTGTGTGCTCCTCCCGTGACTGTGTTCATGACAAGCCTGCTGTCTACACTTGTGCTCGTAGCTTTAATGTGTATTATCTCTAATTCGTACATTGTTCAGTCCATAAAGGTGCCACTACCCCGAGTTTAAAGACTTGGAGACAGAATAAGTTCATACATGCTGGGCTCAGGTTGAGCTGCCTCTGTCATTGGCTACACTTCTGAACCTCTCCAGGTTTCTACTGAGAAGAGACCCATGACATTCACCAGTGATCACTGCGTCTCCTTGCATATTTATCCCAGAGAGAAAGACATATCTCAATGCAGAGCTGAATTTGGAAAGAGAATCTGGACGGTAGCTTTTCCCATCCATTCCTCTCATAAAGAGGACGCAAGTTCTCCTCTGCCACAAAGCATTATAAGCTTTTTGGAAATGGCTTCAGTTCCTGTAGCCCAAACATGGGGGAAGGGGTCTTATAATTTATATAATATCACATTAAATATTATCCAATGACTAGCACAGTGTAACAGTTATCTTAGAAAAGAGACAAAAGGTAATTTTTGAGAATGATGTATAAGGAGACTGGATGAGCAAGAGAAATGGTGCTGAGCCTTTGGTCTTTGATTATGAGCAGGTGTTTCAATGTTGGCATGGAAAGAGGCTTGCACACAGTGGTTGGTACACTTGTGCAGTTAGATTTTTAATGGATGCAGCCTGGGCCAAAGCTTTAAGCTTCTGGCTGCCTAGTGCTTTGACCTTGATAAGTGACTGCAGCTTATGTGAGATTTGTCCATGGACCATTGATCCAGAGAGTGAGAGACAAGGTTGACTGCTCAGTGCAAAAGGCTGAGAAGATCACAGGCCTCAGATACAAAGCAAGGCAATGAGGGGAACCCACAGCAGGGGCAAGGACACCAGGCTCCCATGGAGGGAGAAAGAAAAGCATCCCAGGCAGAGGTCGCTGGTCACAGAATGAGCCTCCTGGACCCTCGTTAGTCAGAACTGACCATCTGGGCCTCAGAAAATGTGTAGGCTATAACCAGGAAGGGTAGTCTTTAAAAACAGATGCCCCAGGGTGCCCTTGACCCAAATAGGTGCCTGTGCAGTTAAGGCAATGATTCAACACTAGGTTTACAATTCAGGACCTAATTACGATGCTAAAGGATTTCATTCTCATAGCAGAGCACTTAGATTCTAGATTTTAAATTGTTAATGCCAGACCAAAAAGAGTGTAATACGAACGGGAAATACCAACTACGGTGTGACAAATTGCTGTGATTTGAATGAAGTGTGTCCTCAGTAGCCCCGTGTGTTCAAACGTGTGGTGCTGTTTGGGAAAGCTGTAGAACCAATAAAAGGTAGAACCTCACTGGTGGGCTACTAGGATGGGACTGAAGCTTTATACCCTCACCTGACTCCCTGCCTGTTCACTTTATAAAAATGACACAATGTGACCAACCAAACTCCTGGCCTTGCTACCATGCCTTCTTGTCTGCTGCCATGTCAACCCTACCATAATGGTCTGCATCTCTCTGAAGCTGGAAGCCCAAATAAACCCTTCCTCCCATAAGGGTTTGCCCTTTTTGCCAGGGAATTTTATCATAAGAACAGAAAAGTGACTAAGACACAAATACACTGGATGACAATGATGGAAATCCAACCATGGATAATGGGGGTACCATATTGCACACTCATCAACTTTGCAGGGGACAGCAGGACTTCAGATGCCACTTGGTGGCAATACAGGTGCACAGAGTTCCGGGCAACCTGTACCGTGTGGAGAGACCAGAGCTGGGAAGTTTCTCCAGCTGCTTTCTCCCAGAGTCATCTGGCTGTTTCTTCTGGTGGAGCATGATGCTGGATTCCAGAAGCCTGGTTTCATGGAGGTCGCTGCATTTAGAGTGTAAGAATTGGCTGGTTTGCTCAAGTTGGTGAGCATGGTGTCAGGGATGTGATATGTATTCCACTGACTCTTTAAAGGGAAAGATAGTGAACCTCAACTGTTCTAAAATATTAGATAAAGCCTTAAGAGTAAGGGGCAATAATAAGCATCAGTGAAGATGTGAAAAAGAGGGAGGCAGGGGAGAAAAACACTCAGAGCTTATAACTGAAATCCCATCACTTCTGTTGCCTAAAAGGTACTATTTTCAGCCCAAAGAGAAGCAAGCTAGAATATCCTTAGCTCTTGTCCTCAAAGTGTGACAAAGGCAAAACGATTCCCATGCCCTTGAGTGAAGGTCCTGGATGTAAACTATCTTCATAATAATAATAAAATGGTGTTAACTTCTTTTCTTTTCTAACACTTACAGTATAGTGTAAAATCAAGGGCAGGTAACTGTTGGCCCTTAATGTGGGTGGGGCTCAGGATACACTGACTTTGATAGTCAATCACCTTACCAGCTTAGCTGGGTTTGGAGTCACCTAGTAAACTTACCTTTGGATGTGACTGACCATGAGGGTGCTTCCAAGAACACTTAACTAAGGGTGGGGAAATTACCCTGAATGTGGGTAAAACCAACCTGTTGGCAAGAGCCCTGGACTGCATAAATAGAAGAACATGGGAGGAACACCAACACCCATTGCCCTCTGCTTCCTGACTACAGATGCAGTGATCCCAGCCACCTCCCATCCTCACCGCCATGATGACCTCCATTTCCCCAAACCATGATGCTAAATAAACCCTTCCTTTCTTGAAATGTTTGTGTGTGTGTGTGTGTGTGTGTGTGTGTGTGTGTGTATATGTGTGTGTGTGTGTGTGTGTGTGTGTGTACTTACATGTGTGTGGATACCCACAGACATAAGAAAAGGGTGTTGGATCTCCAGTTACAGGCATATGACTGCAGGGTATATAGCTGCTCAGAACCAAACTCTGGTCCTCTGCAAGAAAACAAGTGCTGTTACCACTAGGCCATCTCTCAGGCCCAAACGCTTCTTTATTTAAGTTTCTCTTATTAGGTATTTTGTTGCTTCAGTGCGATAAGTAACTAATTTACTACTTGAAAAGAGGGCACCTTGGCTTTGGAAAAAAAAAAAAAAAAACAGCAACACATAAAGTTCTCTCTGACCTTCCCTTTCTCTCCCACAGCAAGTAATAAAACCTGGAAAGAATTCTCTGATCTCCGTCTACTGCTGCCAGGAGAGCCTCTGATGATAGATGCTCATCCTGCGCCCAGAGGAAGACTGGATCCTTATCTCTGAAGACACAGAGAACACTGCATAAAGCATCCTCAAGGCTCAGTAGCATTAGCATTCATTCCAGCAATCAACAGTACTTCTCCAACATCATTCCCTCCTTCTTCAAGCTTAGCATAAAAATATACAGTTTTGTCTATTTTTTTTTTTTGGATTTTCATTTCCCTGTTAAGGCTTTTGTGTTACATTTAACATTAAATCAGTGTGTTTGCTCTTGTCTTGTTAATGTACCTCTGACATATAGGGCTTCCAATGTAAGTCTTTCAGAGAGAGATGGATGCTACTATTCTCCTATGTAGTTTTCAACTACATGTACAGTCACTGAATTCCTCACTAACACAAACTAATAAAATTCTAAAATAAAAATAGGCTACTTTTCCTTGAGAATGTCCTTAATGAAACTGTGAAAAATTAATTTTATTAAATCTCATTTACTGAGTACACATCCTTTTAATATTCAATGCAACAAAATGTGAAGGCTGCATAAATTAATTTTACAGTGTACTGAAGGATGAAGGTTGTCTTGAGGGCAAGCACAGTGAGGTTGTTTGAATTAAATGCTGAAATAAAAATGGGCACAGGGGTACACATGTATAATCCCAGCAGCTGGGACACTGAGGCAGAAAGACCATTGGCCCAAAGCCAGCTTAGGCTACACCATGAAATCCTGTGTCAAGAAAGCAAACCAGTAATCAAGAAGGAAAACATATTCTTCCCTCTCCTCCTCTTCCTCTCCCCCTCCTTCTTTTCATTTATGACTATCATTTTAAAGAAAGTACAGAGTTATTCAATCTTGGATATTTGGGAAATATTTTTCCAAAGTATGAATGAGAAGTATCAGTTCGAGAAAGACTGACAGTAATTGTTTCCTCTAAAAAAAACAATCTATCTTGCAAGCAAAAATTAGAATTGAAAAGATGCTCCCACCACCCCAAAATTAATAGACTTTTCTAAAACAAATGGGGATTTTCTTTTCACATTGTGTGGTGAACTGTGACAACATTGGAGATGTTCTCAAATGATCAATGTGAGCTGATAATAAAATAATATGTAAGTAAAAGAACCTTTGAAAATGTGAGTTACTCCAATTTTTGCTTACATAGTGAGGCATGAGCACTTGCTAATAAGGTTTCTGATTCTATACTGCAACTCACCTTTGAGGAAACTATCATTTGTCAAGTATTAGCCTGAAGCCAAATAAGGAAACCCACAGGTACCTGAAACAAATACAAAGTAAATGATAAATTCCACATCCAATTTTAATTAGAATTTAAAAAAAAAAAGTTTGCATCATCCCAACATTCACAGACTTTTCCAAAAAAAGGGTGATCCCTAGCAGCCAATGGAAACAGACACAGAGACCCAGAGCAAAAATGCTAGATGAAGTTGGGGAAGAGCTGGAGGAAGGACCGAGGAACTTGAAGAAGACAGGGACTCCACAGGAAGGCCAACAGTGTCAACTAACCTGGACACTTGGGGCTCTCAGAGACTGACCCACCAACCAAAGAGCAAGCATGGGCTAGACCTAGACCCTCTGCATACATGTAAAAGTGCAGCTTGGTCTTCATGAAGGTCCCCCAACAACTGGAGTGGGGGCTATCCCTGAATCTGTTGCCTGCCTGCCCACCCACCTGCCTGCCATTGGGTCCTGTCCCCCTAATTGGGCCAACTTGTCTGGCTTTTGTGGGAGAGGATGCATACGATGTGTATGGGGACTTGAGGGTGTTGGAGGACATCCAGGGGGGTCTCCCTTCTTTCAGAGGAATGAGGAAAAGATTTGTGTGAGGTAGTACTGGAAGGAAGAAGAGGAGGAGGAGGAGAAGGAGGAGGATATTGGGATATAAAGTGAATAAATATTTTTTAAAAAAAAAATATGGGCTATGATTCTAACAAATGGTATTTTATTTTTCCATTGGATGAAATGTGGAGACATTTCACTGGACAACATTGGAGAGGTCTATCACATTACTTTTTCTAAACACATAACCCACAAGGAGCTGAAATGTCTTCAGAGTTTCCAACCAGAGGAAAATATCACAGGAGCTTCAAAAATAGAAGCAGATATGGAAACCAACTGTCTTCTATTAAATCAAGTGTGAAAAGAAAGGGAATGCCATTTTTCACTATATTTTATTTGAAAATGATATTTATGGGACACAACTGTATTTACTAGAGAAATATAGTTATATGTGTAGAATTATGTTTTGTTTTTTAATTTTTTATTCGATATATTTTTATTTACATTTCAAATGATTTCCCCTTTTCTAGACCCCCACTCCCCAAAAGTCCCATCAGCCCCCTTCCCTCCCCCTGTTTTCCCACCCAACCCTTCCCACTTCCCTGTTCTGGTTTTGCCCTATATTGCTTCACTGAGTTAGCATACAACCACCTCATCTCCTTATCAATTCTTTGTGGTAAGACAAATCAAAGTATTATTTTAGCAATTCTGAAAAATGTGTTACATTCCTGTTAACTATGGCTACCATCAAAGCAACAGACCACTAAGATAAATTTCTGTTATATAATCAAATTCTACTCTCTAACCAACATCTTCTCTTTCTGAATTCTAAAAAATACTTTGTGTACCTTGTTGTAATTTTTAATGATTTAATAGTGTTTTAGTTAGGGTTTTACCACTGTGAACAGATACCATGACCAAGGCAACTCTTGTAAGGACAACATTTAATTGGGGCTGGCTTACAGGTTCAGAGGTTCAGTCCATTCTCATCAAGGTGAGAGTCTGGCAGCATCTAGTCAGGCATGGCACAGGAGGAGCTGAGAGTTCTACATCTTTATCTGAAGGCTACTAGCAGAAGACTGACTTCCGGGTAGCTAGGATGAGGGTCTTAAAGCCCACACCCACAGTGACACACCTACTCTTAACAAGGCCACACTTACTCTAAAAAGGCCACAACTTCTAAAGGTTCCCTGGGCTGAGCATATACAAATCACCACAAATTAATAAGTATTACCAGTGTTTTACTTTTTTAATAGTCAACATGAGAAAATACTGATGAGCGTTGTGGTAGTCTCAAAAATAGTTTAGGGTTTCAAAAGGTCCAAGACTAAATTCGTGAATATTGCTGAGGTAGACAAAGAAGCTCTCCTGGCTAGAATAGCCAGAACAGGAAAAATGAGGAATTAAAAGACTGTAATAATTTATAATATTTTACTCACACAGAAAATAGAATTTGCTTCCAAATGTTAATTCCTGTATATGCTTTCACTTTAATATACAAGATTAGTCATTGGAATCTAATTTCTCACTCATAAATATGTAATGTGAGAGGGCATGGGATCAGCTTTGGGGCATCCAGGCTGTAGAATTGCACTTTGTAGCTGTGTTGTGCTTTCATTTCGTCTTAGACGCTCTGTGCTGGAAACACTAGGGTGGGCTGAGTTGAACAATGTGGGTGATGATCATTTCCAGTGGAAACAGGAGAAGGATTGCAATTTCTCTCTTGGCTTTGATTTCACGGACTTTAGAGTAGCTTTGGCTTTGATGTCACTAAACCAGCTTCCTGACTAATCTGACACTTCTGAGAGCAAAGTCTACCCTCCTCTGGAGGCACGAGAATGCATGATGGTGTAGTAAGCACTGCACCAGGAGGCTGGTTCAGAGCCAGCTGCACTCATCTGGGAGTGGAAAATGGCCATACATACAGTGGGCTTACAGGCTAATGTTCTTCCTCTATGCCAGTTTTCCTTCCTAAACATGATAACTCCAAACAGACATTCTGCCTTTGTCATCTGGAGCAGTAGCTATAGAACATTGCCTAATTCTCATGTGCAGAATTACAAAGTTCTTGGTACTATGAAAAATACTTCACCAAAAACTTAAAAAGAAAGAATTATTTTGACCCATCGTTTCAGAGGATTCAGGCTATGATGACGGCCTTGATGGTTTGGGACCTATAGAAAGGTACAATATCCATTGTGGTAACAGGAGTATGTGGCACAAGTTGCTCCCCCTGTGCCCAAGAGGAAGCAGAGAGGGGTCGAGTTGGGTGCTGCATAAGATAGAACTCTGAAGCACATACCTCCACCTCACTGACCTACTTCTTCTGGCAAGACTCCATTTCCTAATGTCTCCAGAATCTCCCAACATGCACTGCTAGCTGGGGACCAAAGTTTCAACACCAGAGCCTTTTAGGAAGCCACTTCATATACAAGCCATAGCAGAAGTCAACTTGCTTGCAGATGGGAGCCAAATTCTCCAGAACCATCTCCAAAGTGGTGATAGTGCCTCCTCTATATAGTCTTGCTTTATTTTCTTACTTCTTGGGTGGCTCAAAATGAATGCTGGGAAGTAGAAACTCTTGGCTGAATTACCCCAAACACCATACCAGACTACATTTAAGTCTACCAGATCCCAGAAGGCATGGTCCTAGCATTCTGTATTCTACTTCAGCCTTGTTTTTATACCATGAAAACAGATACATTCACCAATCCATACTTGCATAATGGATGGTATTGAAATTAATACTCATACCTAATAAGAAAAATATCCTGGCACCTCACTTAATCTTTAACATAACCAAAATACTCCTGAATTCAATGAATGACCATGAAGTACGTAGTGATCTGAATATCTACTCTTTTTTTTTTTTTTTTTTTTTTTGTTCATCCTACCAGCTATGTAGGATGCAAAGGCCAGAAGATCACAGGTTTGTGTCTGCCTTTAAAGATTGAGACTGTTAGCAAATAAAGTATAAAAGACCCCAGGATGTATCTCAATTATCATACACAGAGCATTACATTTAATCTACAGTATTTAAAACAAAGGCAAATCTAAATTTAGTTGTTTCTGTTATGTTAAGAAGGGAAATGGCCTTTGTGCTTGAGTGAGAAGTGTCCCCCATAGGCTCATGTATTTGACCATCTTGTTTTCTCTTGATGGAGCCTTGCTGACAGGGGTATGTCACCCGAGAGGTTTTATACCCTTCCCCACTTCCTGTTATCTTTCTGAGTTTGCTCTGTCCAGATGAAATGTGAATTCTTTGCTTCCTGGCTTCCAGGCTGGACAGCCTCATGTTCCTGCTACCTTGACTTGCCCACCACGAGAGACTGCATCCACTATAGAACTGGAAGCTATAATAAATCTTTTTCTACTAAGAGTTGGGCTTGGTCCTGGCATTTTTATCACAGCAACAAAAAAAGTAAGTAATACAGCTCTGTAAGATAAAATATCAACATCTGATACAAAACAGAAGCAGTCTTCAGAGTGATGTCATCATGCCCCAAATTAATCCACTTCATCTAAATAAGAAATAACTGCCTACAATTAAAATTATCCAGGTGGGGGCTGGAGAGATGGTGCAGTAGTTAAGAGCACTGGCAGCTCTTTCAGAGGACCCAGCTTCAATTTCCAGCACCCACATGACAGCCTACAATTCTCTGCCACTCCAATTCCAGGGGATCTGGCACTCTTGCACATACATGCAGGTAAGATGCCAATGAACATAAAAATAAATAAATCTTTTAAAAAAAGAAAGAGTAGAAGTAAGGGAAGGAAGGAAGGAAGGAAGGAAGGAAGGAAGGAAGGAAGGAAGGAAGGAAGGAAGGAAGGAAAAGTATTTGAGAAAAAAATCCAGGTATCTATAGATCTGAATCCCACGCATCCATTGCTGGCATAAACAATGCTCTTTTCTTCTCTGATCATAACTTGAGTAATGTAAACTTTTACCCTAGGTGCTTCACAGGCAGTTGAATCATTGTCTGCATGTTTGTATATACCTTCTATTTACAAAGATATGTTGAAAAATACATGGAAAACAGTAAAAATGCAATGTATGGTTTCTGGATTACCTGCTGTTCCATGTCAAAACTGCTTTAAAACCTACAGGCTTAAAACAATAGTAGACATTAATCTGAGCCAGGTACTTTAAGGATGAAGTAGTTGGATCTAGCTGAGCATCTCGTGAGGCTACAGTTGATATGACATCCAGGGCACTAGTCATTTGAAAGCTTGACTTAGGTTAACAAAACTGCTTCCCAGACACCTTGGTCACATGTCTGTAAGCAGGATGTTTCCACATCTCACCTCATGGACCTGTCTGTGCACTGCTGATATGTCTTCATGACCTATCAGCCAGCTTCCCCTTAGGGGAGTGATCCAAGAACAGGAGGCTGGAACTGCAAAGGCTTTTGTTAATGATACCCAGTAAGTCACACACCACTGTTTCTGTACTGCCCTTATTTAATGCAGGAGGGGACAACACACTTGAGAATAACAGGAAGTGGACACTGGTGAGGGTCATTAGACCTTGACTATCACACCTTATTATTTTCACCAGTCTTACCAGAAAAACAAAACAAACAAACAAACAAACAAAACAAAAGAGAATGGTGGTTCATGTCTGCTCATCTCTACTGCTTGGAAAGTCAAGGTAGAGGGATTACAAATTCAAGGCTAGTCTGAGAAACCTAGTCAGACTTTGTCTCACAATTCAAAACACAAAAGAAGAGCTGGGGACATAGCCAGTAGTGGGTGGCTTGCCTAGGTTAATCCCCAACAACACTAATTAAGTAAGTAACCTATGACAATGACACATGGAACAAGAAATGATAAGTTCCATTTGTACATCATAGTTATATGAAGAACGTCCTGTGTTCAAAGATTCAACTAGATTTTTCAGGAAAGATTAAGTTAATAAATTTTCTTTTTCTGGGTAAACGAGACATGAAGGAAGAGTAATTTACTTACTGAACAAAATTCATGGCGTACTTACTAAGCCATCCTGGCCCCATAGATCCTTCAATGGACCCAGAGATCTTGCTGTAATGAGGAAACACATCATGTCAACACGTTTTCTAATGCAGTGACAAATTTACAGTGACCAGAATGTATGCTTTATGCACAGAAAGGCTGCAGAGAGTTGCTAACTTGGTGGAACTTGAGGATCATCAGGAAAGCCTTCCTGGAACAAGTAATACCTAATTGCAGCCTTAAAAACTAACTTAGCCAGGCACTGAGGACAAAGGGGCAGATAGGTAACACTTGGTGTGGCAAGTGTAACAGAAAAACTTTGAAGTGCTAATGAACACAGCAGTGAGATAAGTAAGCAGAAATCCTCGTGGAGAGCCAGGCAGGGGTCAGGCGTCTTAGGTTCTAGATAATGAGAAAGCTGTGGATATGATTGTCAAGAGCATTAGAACAATCATATTTTATATAGATCATTCTAGCAGCTTTGTGTGGTGATGACTTGATCAAAGTGAGAACTGTGGGGAGATCGGGCTATTGGAAACCACTTGTTGCATTGCTGGTCGAACAGAGAGGTCTCTGGAGTAGGACAACGTCAGTCAGTGAAGGAATAAATAAGACCTGTTTAGCAATCTGTTTACCATGTAACCGTACCCTAGGAGATCTGGCATTCTAGCACGTGCAATGATACATCTTAATTGTTTGCATTTGTTTGTTTGTTGGAAGAGAAGGCGCATGTTCAGGTCAGAGGACAACCTTTGATTCTCACCTCATCCTTTTTAAGGTGAAGTCCCTCATTGCTTCTGATGCTGTGAAACAGACTTCACTAGACTAGCTGACCTGTAAGCTTCCGGCTGATTCTCCTGTCTCCACCTTCAATCTCACCCACAGAAGCGCTAGATTGCACATAACACTGAACAAAGCTTTCTCCCTGGCTTCTGGGGATTTAAATGGCATCATCAGGCTTGTACAAGGGGCACTTTTACCCAACAATTCATTTCCCCCACCCACAAAGATATATTTAATCTTGGGCAATGATGTCATCCTGTTGTCCAAATTCGGTACTTTTCACACCAAAGAGTTCTATTTAGTTCTTTTCCAGTACCGCCAGGGAATGTTTATCTCATACTTCTCAATTGTGTTTTCAATATTGTGTCACATTCAGTTCAGGGTCACTCCTGTCTACTGGCTCAGCACCCACCCATGCTGTGCTCACTTTAGTTTTGATTGCTGAGTTTTGCTTAAGTTAGCTTCTAATGGTCGACATTTTGTTCTTTAAATCCTGTTCATGGTCATCGGGAACATTTATGATTATTGCCAGCCCAATACTGCACTACTAACCCAATTTACAAGACTAGAATTCCTGCAGCTGAAGGGGCATGGGGTTCTTGATGGCAATCATCAAGACTGAAAGCTTAGAGATTGAAATTATAAAAGGAAATCCTTTTTCCTTTGATTCACTAGAAACCAAAATCCAGCCAAACCCTTCTAGTGTCATATCCAGGTCTTTCTCAGCACAGTACGTTGTTTCCTCATTTCAGGGGCACTATATGAGACAGAACCTCTGATGTGACCTTCTGTGCCTGGAATCTGGGGTTTGTTCACTAGTCTTCTACATTTGTCCCTCTGAATCAGTCAGATGTTGACTACAGTGTTACTACTCCACTCTGGGCTTTGCATTTCAAGAAGTTTCTAGAAGGTCTGAGAAATTCCTCAACATCCCCCCACATCTAGCTGTGTTATAAAGGATATGTACTGGGCATGGTTGTATGTCCCTTTAATCCCAGCACTGCAGAAGCAAAGGCAGACAGAACTGTACGTTTTATGCCAGCCTGGTTTACCTAGCAACTTCCAGGCTAGGCAGAGCTACACAGTGAAAACTTGTCTTTTAAGAAGAAGAAAACAAAGGAGAAAGAGAGGAGAGGGGGGAGAAGAAAGGAGGGAATGAAGGAAAGAAGGAGGGAGGGAGGAAGAAAGAGAGTGAGAAAAAAGAAAAAGAAAGAAAGAAGGAAGGAAGGGAAGGAAGGGAGGAAGGGAAGGAAGGAAAGGAAAGAAGGGAAGAAAGGAAAGGAAAGAAGGAAAGGAAGGAAGGGAAGGAAGGAAGGAAGGGAGGGAAGGAAGGAAAGGAAAGAAGGAAAGGAAGGAAGGGAAGGAAGGAAGGGAGGGAAGGAAGGAAGGAAAAGAAGGAAGGGAGGAAGGAAAGGAAGGAAGGAAAGGAAGGAAAGGAAGGAAGGAAGGAAAGAACAGGAGATATGAAGTCCTGACTTTTCATTTAATATTTTTCAGTCTGCTGTACCAGGAGAGGTTCTTTGATAATATAGATGCTACTTTGCAGAAACAGAAAATTATAACTATACAACACAGTATATTAGCTTGTTGCTGTGATGCAATCCTTAACATAGAGGAACGTAAAGTGACACGTTTATTTTGGCTCACAATTTGAGTCCATCGTGGAGGGAAAGACACTGTGGGCAGCTCAGGATGGCAGGTGCATGCTGCTGCGACTCTCCTTGCTCCTTACATCTTGACAGAACAGGAAGTAGACAGCAGACAGGAAGTGGGGCGGGCTATAACTCTCAAAGTCAACCCACAGTAATTCACTTACCCTACAAAGTTCCACGTCCTCAACTTACACAACTGGGTAAGGACTGTGCAAACACATGAGCTCCATGCCAGACTTTGCTCATTCAAACCCCAGCATTTCTCCCACCCGCACCACCATCTTGCAGAAATGAGAAGTTAGAACATAGTCGTGTGCTGTGTGCCATGTGGCTTGGAAACTAATCAAAACATGACACAGTTAGACTAAAGGGTCTAAGAAGACCAAGTGGTCCTTTCCTCAACATGATTACCAAAACGCTCATAAGGAAGGGTCTAAAGAGTTAGGTAAGTTATTATGAAGAACTGAAGTGCCAAGGGCCAGACCTTTCAATACTTTAAAAAGGCAACAAAAAAGAAGTTTACTGCTTCCCTAAGTAAGAAAGAGGCTCGGGTGGTAGTGCATGCCTTTAATACTCAGAAGGTAGAGACAGATTTCTAATGAAGTTCCAGGGCAGCCAGGGCCTCAAAAAAATTTTAATAATTATTTGGTGGCATAAGTCATCTAGGTGAGGTACTGTCTCTCCCATTATGTGATGACTCCATTAAAATTTAAAATTTATTTCATATGTGCATATATTTTAGAAAGGAGTCCATAGGGGTTGTATGTACATTTTGGTTTGTTTTGGTAAATTATTTGTCTTGTTTTTTTTAATATTTTTATTTTCAATATTCTTTGTTTATATTCCAAATGATTTCCCCTTTCCCAGATCCCCCCTCCCCATATGACCCATAAACCTTCTTCTCTCCATCCATTCTCCAATCACCTCCCTCCTTTTTCTCTGTCCTTATATTTGTCTTGTTTTTAAGACAGAGAGGGAGAGAACATAAAGTTTGACATGGACTGAGGTAGAAAAGACTTAGAATGAGTTGGGGGAAGGGAAAGTATAATCAAATATATTGTATGAAAAAACTTTGATTAAAAACTTAATTGATTGAAAAGGGTAAAGAAGAGCTATGTTGGATAGGTGCAGTATCTCAGAGAATGCCAGATTATTGATATCATAGAGAGTAGGGAAAGGTGCAGATTTAAGGACCTTCAGAGGCTAAACTGACTGACAAGATGGAGCCAGACCAGCTGCTCTGAAGGTGAGGCTGTGCATCTGCATGGTGTCTGTCCCATGGGCTGACTCTCCAAAGCAAGAAGTGATGTCCATTTCTTGGCTTCCAAAAGCATGTTAATTGGCTAAATAAGCTTAAAACTAGTGTTCCTTCCTCTGTGGCTATAAAATTACGTCTCTGGAAAATTAAGAATGTTTAAAATCTACTTTGGTGACTAACTGTTACCATGGTTACAGAATAATTAGACTTTTTCTTTTTTTCGTTTTTTTAATTCGATATATTTTTTATGTACATTACAAATGATTTCCCCTTTTCTAGCCCCCCACTCCCTGAAAGTCCCATAAGCCCCATTCCCTCCCCCTGTTCTCCCACCCACCCCTTCCCACTTCCCTGTTCTTGTTTTGCCCTACACTGCTACACTGAGTCTTTCCAGAACGAGGGGCCACTCCTCCATTCTTCTTGTACCTCATTTGATGTGTGGATTATGTTTTGGGTATTCCAGTTTTCTAGGTTAATATCCACTTATTAGTGAGTGCATACCATGATTCACCTTTTGAGTCTGGGTTACCTCACTTAGTATGATATTCTCTAGCTCCATCCATTTGCCTAAGAATTTCATGAATTCATTGTTTCTAATGGCTGAATAGTACTCCATTGTGTAGATATACCACATTTTTTGCATCCACTCTTCTGTTGAGGGATACCTGGGTTCTTTCCAGCATCTGGCAATTATAAATAGGGCTGCTATGAACATAGTAGAGCATGTATACTTATTACATGGTAGGGAATCCTCTGGGTATATGCCCAGGAGTGGTATAGCAGGATCTTCTGGAAGTGAGGTGCCCAGTTTTCGGAGGTATGGCCAGACTGATTTCCAGAGTGGTTGTACCAATTTGCAACCCTGAGATTTCACCTTACACCAGTCAGAATGGCTAAGATTAAAAATTCAGGAGACAGCATCCATTCTTCTGTTGAGGGATACCTGGGTTCTTTCCAGCTTCTGGCTATTATGGGGCTGCTATGAACATAGTGGAGCATGTATCCTTATTACATGCTGGGGAATCCTCTGGGTATATGCCCAGGAGTGGTATAGCAGGATCTTCTGGATCTTCTTTAGAGATTTTTGTGTTTCCTCTTTCATGACTTCTGCCTGTTGACTCAAGTTCTCCTGCATTTCTTTAAGGTTTTTTTTGTTTTTGGTTTTGGTTTTGGTTTTGGTTTGTTTTTTTTTTTTTTTTTTTTTTTTTTTTTTTGCGTTTCTTCTTTATTGGCTTCTATCTCTTAAGCCTTTAAGCCTTATTCTCCTGCATTTCTTTAATTGATTTTTCTGTTTGCATTATACGGGTTTCTAGCTTATTTGTGTTCCCCTGCATTTCTTTAAAAGATTCATTTATGTCCTTTTTGTGTTCTTCTAGCAGCATCATGACCAGAGATTTTAAATCCAAATCTTGTTTTTCTGGTGTGTTGGCATAACCAGGACTTGCTGATGTTGGAGAGTTTGGTTCAGATGCTGCCATATTGCCTAGATTTCTGTTAGTAGTGTTCCAGCATTTGCCCTTTGCCATCTTGTTCTCTGGAGTTAGTTGGTCTTGTCTCTGGATGGTGTTTGAGCCTCCTGAGGGCCTCTGGGGCTATTTCCACAACACTGGATGGCTGGGTTTCCCCTGTCGCAGATTGCAGATGTGCTATCCTCCTCTTGGGTGCCCTTGCAGCCCTAGTGTGCCTTGCCCCAGATTGTGTCTGTGAACCAGATGGTACCCGTTTGCTCCTTCAGGGAGTGCTGATTGTCTATGCTGCGGGACCGTTTCTGTGTGATGATCACTCTGCTGGGCAGCCGATCTCCAAACCGGGTTGGTGCACACAAGGCTAGCCTAGCTGCTCAGGCCTGAGTCTAGGCAAAAGCCTGGCAGCCCAAGGTCCGAGGAAAGTTCCCCTCGGGCTATTAGTGTTAACTGGTTCTGTCAGGTGGCCAGGATGGCTGTGTGCCTGTACTCCCTGAAAGTGCTGGGAGAGTCTGCTGGGCTAACAACCTCCTGGCCGGGTTGGCACACAGATGGCCCACTGAGCAGCCCAGGTCTTAGGGGAAGTCCAGGGACTGTTGGGCTTAGACCCCCGCTATGTTAGCCTCTGGCTATGCCTGTTAGCCAGCTTTCCCTGCTAGAGCTCTCTGGCGTCCCATCGACAAGATGGCAGTGCGCGCGCCAGGCCGTGCAAACAACTTCCTGGCTGGGTTGGCACACAGATGGCTCCCCGAACAGCCCGGGGCCTGGGTGCAGGCCAACGCCCATTGGGCTTAGACCCCTGCAATGTTGACCTCAGGTTATGTTTGCATACCTCAGACTGTCTGATCTCTCTGGTGTCTGAGAACCAAGATGGAGGTGAGTCTCTGGGAACTGACTAGCGGCAGACTTTTTCTTAAGAGTGTAGAAAATCTTGTTATTGGCAATAGAAAATGTCATGAAATATTCAATAATTTGTAGAATAAAAATTTGTCAAGTTACTATGATGAGTTAATAAAATTTATAATTAGTTAATTTTGTAATTAATAAAATTTGGGGGCTTGACAAGTTTTATACACATACATAATGTATTCTGACCATATTTTCCTCCATTACACTCTCCTATTTTCTCCCACTCCTTATAGGCCTATTTTCCTTCTCCACTAATCACCTTTATATTTTCCTATCATTGTTTGTGTAATATGGTTGACTGCACGTTCATGATTGCAATGGCCATGGCCTATCGAGAAGACAGTATTCCTAGCACTCCTCTCTGTCCACTGGTTCTCACAATCTGTCTGCTTCATCTTCTAAGATGATCCTTGAGCATTGGAGAGGGTAGTACCAGTATTCCGTTTAGGGAGGGGCATCCAACAGTCACCAGCTCGCAGCACAGGGACCAGTCATAAGTCTCTGAATTAACTGTTATCCACTGATAAAAAGAGGCTTTATGACTCAGGCAAAGAGAAGCCCTAGTTCATTGCATTGTGTCCATTTAACAGTAGGGCACTCCTCCCCTAGGGTCTGTGACAGCTCCACAGACTTTTGTCAGGTTTTAGACATGTATTTCCTCCTATAAAACAGGCCTCAGATCCGACCAAAAAGCTATTGGATACCCTCCAAACAGTCTTGCTATTAATGAACCAGCCATATCTCACCTGTCTGGCCGGTAGAGCAGCAGGTAGAGTCAACTACCGAGTAAGATCATTAATGGCTGGTAAGAGCTAGCCAACAGGAAGAAGCTTCCGGCTTAGTTGCAGTTCGGTTTCTCTGTGTCTCATATCCAAAATGTGTAATATCTTCAGCAAGAAAGTCTAAATCTCTATATTTTTAGCTGAAATCTTTTAATGAACAAAAACCTGCCACTCCCTCAATTAACTCTGTGTATGTGATTGTATGTGTTTGCGTGTGTGTGTGTGTGTGTGTGTGTGTGTGTGTGTGTATGTACATACACAGGCAATGTATGTGTCTGTGTAGAATATGTATGATGGCAGTATGTATGTGGTCTATGTCTTACAGCATATGTATTAAGGTTTGTGGGGCATTGTCTGTATATTTATCAGAGTGTGTTATATTTATCTATATAGTATAGATATGGTGGTGTTAGTTGTGGTGGTATGTGTTATGGGGGAGTTGTCTGTCTTTCTGTCCATCTGTGTGGTCTATGTATCTTATACTATATGCATTGCAGTTTGTTTGTATGTGAGTGTGTGTGTATGTGTGTGTGTGTGTGTGTGTGTAGTGTGGTATATATGTGTGTTGTACATATATAGTATATGTGGGTATATGTGTTTGATGAGGGTTATCTATGGTGTGTGTGAGTGTGTGTGTTTGTGCACACGTGCACGAGCACACACATGTGCACATATATCCATGGCATGATATTCAATCTAGAAGCAAAAGCGATGACAAACATGTCAGTCATGTCAGTCCTGCACACCTGTCATGTCACTGTGCATTCAATTCAGAGCAATGATGAAGATGCTTGTTTATGAATTATAAAATATGATTATCAGTCACACAAAAAAAATGATTTAGCCTTTCTACACTCTCACTGGACCAGTGAGCAGGGACGGCCTGAGAATGCAGAACGACGCTGGCGAGTTTGTGGACCTGTACGTGCCATGGAAATGTTCCACGAGCAACCTCATCATTGCTGCCAAGGACCACGCGTCCGTCCAGAT
The DNA here is from genome assembly GCF_947179515.1 of Apodemus sylvaticus. Lineage (NCBI taxonomy): Eukaryota > Metazoa > Chordata > Mammalia > Rodentia > Muridae > Apodemus > Apodemus sylvaticus. The sequence continues at coordinate 17,087,117 of NC_067487.1, forward strand.
GAATGTGGCCGAGGTTGACAGAACCACAGGCCGATTTAATGGCCAGTTTAAAACCTATGGCATCTTTGGAGCCATTCGCAGGATGGGCAAGTTAGATGATTCTATTCTCTGATTGGCTAAGGCTGATGGAATTGTCTCAAAGAACTTCTGAGCAGAAGAACTCAGGAATAATTTGCTACAAATAAAAGTGATGATAAAAGTACCTGTAAAAAAAAATGTTTAAATCTCTATGACAGTCTATATAGAAAGTCAAGAAAGAAGATATGTAGCTGTCAAGGAACAAGGGCAACTCTCCCAGCTGCTGTAGGTGGTGGGGGCTGAGTAGGGAAGAGTGCATCATCCCCCACCCCCTACAACCCACCCCCACATACACACCACCTGGAGGAAGACACACCCCCTTGACCACAGCCAGCATTACTGGTGCTGTGCAGGTAAGGTACAGGGCCTGCTCTCCTGAACATTTTATTTTTAAACAATTATCATTAATATCAAGTATACAGAAATTACAATACACTGAGAAAATTCTAATTAGAGATGCTAAGAATACGTGTCTTGCATTATTTTTAATTTTAAACACACTGTTAAACAGTACCTGTGAGTGCAGACCTGGACCCTGGAGTTCAGAAACTCTGATTTGGCTCTTAGATGTCTCAGCTTTCTTATCTGCTGTCAAGGGTTGAACTGTATCCTTTCAAAATTCAAACACTCAAGTTCTAACTCCAAGAACCACGTGACGTAACTGTATTTGGAGATAAAGTAGCAACAAAACTAATTAAGGTTGAGTGAGGTCATTGGAGTGTGCCTTAATCAAATGTGACTTGGTTCTTGCAAGAAGAGATTGAGACACAAAAAAGCACCAATGGGTGACTGAGTGGGACAGAGTGGAAGCAGAGCCTGTGACAAGGGGGACATTTCAGAAGAAACCACAGGATCACTTTGATTTGGGGGTCCTGTCCAAGGAACAAGGGCAACTCTCCCAGCTGCTGTAGGTGGTGGGGGCTGAGTAGGGAAGAGTGCACCATCCCCCACCCCCTACAACCCACCCCCACATACACACCACCTGGAGGAAGACACACCCCCTTGACCACAGCCAGCATTACTGGTGCTGTGCAGGTAAGGTACAGGGCCTGCTCTCCTGAACATTTTATTTTTAAACGATTATCATTAATATCAAGTATACAGAAATTAAAATACACTGAGAAAATTGACTCACACTGTTTAAGGAAGCCTGCCTGTACAATTTTTCAGGACAGTCTTAACAGACTAACATAACTAAGTCAGAGGACTTAGGAAAACAATAGACTTGGGAGAGGCAAGACGACCATATGTTTGTAATCCTAATAACTGAACAGTTGAATGCAGAGGACCCAGAGTTCTTGGCCATCCTTAGCCATCCAGCATAAGTTCAAGGCCAGACTGAGGACATCCCTTCTCAAAAAACAAAAAAACAAGCAACAACATAAAAAAAAAAATCAAGCTAACAATTCTGACTAGCATTAACTGCCCACTACTGAGATCAAAGTTTGGTGTGTGGCTGCTGCCTGATCAATGCACTTACTGTATATTTTTACTTCACCTTAAATCAAGAGTTGCTCAGCCAGACAGAATGATATTGTAACCATAACTTTCGATTTGGTTTTGAATATTAACTACTGACTGTTCCTCTGCCTTCCTAACACAGGCAGCCAGTCGCCATGATGAATGGCAGGCATGTGCGGTTTTTCATCCACATGCAGTTGAATTGCAGATTGAAGAGTGCCAATGATTCATTTAACCTCGTATAGTTCGTTATATCAGTTAAGAGCAGGGGGGATTTATGCTGTTTTGTGTGTCAGGCAATAACTCACTGCATTAAACAAGATTATCAGTCTTAACCAAAACTTTCCCTCTTCACAGATTCTAACCTAATTCTGTCTTTACTTGGAGAGGAAGGAATTGGGCATAAATTTTCAAGGGCTGTCAGAAGAGACACACCATTTCAATGTGGAGGGTAGAGACAGCTGGAATAAAAAGATGAGAAACACAGAGGTAGCAAGGAGATCAGATAGTAAATTTGTCTGGATTGCTCAGAGAGTGAAGACAAGAAGGTGGATTTATTAAGAGCCCACTGACAGCCTGAGAAGTTTAATGAGCATTATGATATAGTGATAAATGAGATGGGGTATGTTTAGTGGTGATGTGTAAGAACCACTGAGAAGTAAATAGCCTTTAAAGCAAACCCGGAAAACCTAAAAATATTCTGCAATGACATTGAAAGGGTTACTCAGCAAGTAAGTATCGTATAAGGAAGTTCTCTAGGGGTTCTCTTTTAGCGCGTGTAGAAATATCTGGATCACTGAAATCCAGAACTTGGGGAAGTCAACCTGGAACACACAGGCCCTACAGCAGGCTTCCTACAGTGAAGGTTTAAACAACGATAAACATGGAGAACGCAAGTATTTTGTCTGACAGGTTTTGTAACTTTGGTTGAAAAATCCATGAGCTATCTTTCAGAAATGTTCCTAGTATGAAAGAACTCTCATACAATCAGAGGGCTGTCTTGATTGCTTCTTGGCCTTTTGGCTAAGATCAAATGTAGAGAGCTGTCTTGAGCAGAGAGCTATCTTAAACAGAGAGTTGTCTCTAGCCAAAAATCTAGAGAGCCATCTCAAGTAGAACACAGCTGTCAGCTTACACTCACAATTGACTACAGGTCATTCTTTCAAAGCTCCTGAGGGACCCTAAGGGCTTTTTCTAGTCCCATGCCCTCCTTACAGCTTCCCCCCTCTAAAAAGTATAAAAACTGCTTGTAATAGCCATTGGGGTCACCTCATCACTTGCCTTGAGGGACTAATTGAGGGTTGACCCCAACGTGCTGGGAAAATAAACCTCTTGCTTTTGAATTGATCTTCATTTTGGTGTCTCACTCAGGGGCATCTTGAAGGAAGTACCACTGACCAAGGTTCAGGGAGTCTTACACTCCCAAACACCCCTTCTTGGGGAACCCCTCTCCAAGCCTAGGTTTTTCCTTGGCAAGGGTGGTGACTCAATCACTAAGCCAACATGGTTTGACTTACTTTGCCTGAATGACCAAATAGAATCACACCTAATGAGGATATTAAGATATGCACGTAGACTGAATGATTTTGTTCCTTTTAATTTTGTGAAAATGATCATGGTGTTCCTTACCTTAGTTAGGGATCCAATAATTACTGTTTGATGATAAAAACTCAACTTAGCCGAACTATCCTGCATTCTGTATGTATTACATTAAGTTTCTAAAACCCCTTGTATTATTTATTATCCAGCCTGTCCTTGACCCAGAAATCCCTCCTCAGAAAGATGAACTCTCCATAGGTCATCCTCCAGCAACTAGATCAACTCCTTCAGCTGAGACCTCTCTGCTGCATGTTCTGTCTTCTCTTTTTTTTGTACCTTCTTAATATACAGTAGAGTTTAACTTAATATGATAATTCAGTAGCTATGTGCCAAGCTTTGATGACTTTTTCTCGTCAAGCCAAAAATTCCAGAAAATTAAAAGCCAAAAATAAAAACAAAATCCTTTTATCCTTTCCAAATTAGTTTATGTGAATTGAATTGCCCCAAATAACATTTTCTGTTATGAGATACTTCATGTACATTGAGAATCAAAAAAGAGGCAGAGAAGGAGGAGGAGGAAGAGGAGGAGGAGGGAGGAGGAAGAGGAGAGGAAGGAGAGGAGGAGGAAAAAGAAGAGGAGAAAAAAGAAAACACCACAACTTAAATAGCATTGCCTCCTTCACTTTTCCTTTGCTTTTCTCAATGCTGGTAACAGAGTCAAGGGCCCTGACATGGTAAAACAGGCCCTTTGTGACTGAGCCACACCCAGCCCAGTAGTCTCACCTCTATCCAGCATTATAGAACCATAGGGCTTGGGCAGTAGGCATTAAACTGCTAAAGACTGTAAATATACCATTTTGTATCATATACATGCAACTTTCTAGTTGAGAGCTGATTGCAAAATTATGAATATAGTATCTGGGGGAAAAAAATACAAGCTCCTTAGCCAAGCTGCTAATTGTGTTTACAACTAGTAATGTTGCTGTCAATTTGATTTGTATGTGAAATTAAAATAATAAAGTCATAGCCAGGAAAAAATAACTTCTTAGGATTATGGTTATGTAAAAATCAAATTAGATGATTTGCAAACACAATAGATTAGATGATAGGAGTATTAAAATTCAGTAAACCAGTTATTTGACTGGATCACTTGTAAACTCCTCTTAGAAAATGAGCAAGTTGGCTGTGTTTGCTACTCTCTGCAGCACCATAGTTTTCTGAGACTGATAGTTCTTCTATGTACCTCTGAAATCCCACAAAAACTACATGTAATAAAGAATCATTACATCCCCCTTAGCAGTGATGATGTTATAACCAACTGTGAGATACCAGGACCCACAACCTCAGCATAAAGAGTGGAGACTGAAAATAGAGAAACAAAGGTGTCACTTTCCAGATGGTGAGAAGGACTTCCCTGGTGTCTCTGCACAGTGATGTAAATCATTATTACCCTGAAGGATATTAAGCTACATCAGACAAGTTGACTTGTATCAGTAAAATGAATGCACATAGCTACTCTGAGTGTTAATTTGTTACTGGTGCATCTGCATGAAAGTTATCTGCATAATTTCCTCTGACGAGTGATTCATTCTGGGGGGTGGGGAATGTGGACTCTGCAGTTAGATATCAGACATCAGTAAAGGATGCCTTTGTTCTTACCCAATCGGCAGGTATTGCAGACTGTCTTGATAGCGATAATGGCCTGCCAGAGGAAAGCTGTGACTTATTGAGACTTTATCCTTTTGTACAAACATGGCCAGGTTCATTATCACTTCTAGAAGGAGTCTGCCACAGGAGTGACAACTTGTGTTATAAATGGTGTTTTCTAAACACCCAGAGACAAAATGCGCTGCACTTGAGATCTGAAAACACTTTACAGGCAGACCAGAGTAAATCAGTATGCACAGTGAAATGACCTCAGCCTTCAATGTTACTAACATCTAGCTTCACTTAATCACAGAGAATGAGAAATGAGAAAGGGAGACAATGAATAGAAGGGGGTAAATATTTGCCAAAGAGAGAGAAGTTAGAATCCTGACCAATTTCATTCTCAGGAGGAGACCTTTGTGTCAGTGTGGAGAACAGAGAGGGTACCCTGCCTTCCTTGTATTCTTTCCTTGATCCCTTTGCTTGTTATTTGGGCCAAGACCGATCTGTGAGTCATTCTTCACAGAACAAGAGGAAGAGAGCATGAGGGGTGGAGATGAAAGCAGACCTTACTTACCTATTTATTGTATGGCTTTATTTGAAAGGGTCTAAACATAATTAAAGCTAATAATATTGGCAGGCATCAACTCTCAGATTCTTAAAGACACATTTGTTTGAAATATTCATTTCCATAAAAGCTTTTGCATGAGTTGGATGCTTTTAACTTTCACTCTATCATCTGGAAGTGGTCAGAAAGACAGATATTTCAGTGGTCAGAAAGACAGATATTCCAGAACAATGAGTTGGTATTTAAAAATCTCCAACCTAGACCTCCAGTCTCACCAATGAAGGATTATGTTTACAGACTACATGGGGCTGAATATTTCGATTTTAGAGGACGTCTATCCCCAAATGTCCTACATTCTGACATGCAAAGAAAATTACTGGACAATTTAAAAGTTTTAATGGCCAATCTACCAGTAGTTAAACATCTGTTCTAGTATTTCCAGAAACGTCTTTCCTTGAAGGCAGCAGGTGGCACTTCCCAACATCAGAGCAACTGAGTCTATACATACAAATTTCTTATGCCAAGATAGTCATTTTATTCAAGAAAGGGGAGAAGGCTTGTGGTTGTTCTTAAAAAAAAAAAAAAACCAAGCACTTAGAACCATGGTTTTGTGAAGTCAGATTAATTTAAATTCTTCATAAAACTCTCATTTTGTAAAAGATTGGTTTCTTTTATTTTTGTGAGGAGCAAATATTTACATTTAAAACCATGCCCTCTGTGTTTCCCATGTTTAAATCATGCCTGTTTTGGCTGTAGACACAAATACAAATAAGATGATAAGAATATAAGTTCTAAGTGCCTGGTAGAACACAAACTCATTTTTCAAATCACTGTGAAAAGCTGCAGTATTCCTAATCCTGTTTTTCTATCAGGATGATGTCACTGCCAGACTGATGACTCATGAGCATGTGGCATAAGCTGCCATCTTAGGCCACTTTAGTCACTGGGTCACCTATGCCTAAGGGGCAAATATGTCTCTCCTCTAACTCAGCAGCATAGTCTCAGAAACAATTTTCCTGTTTGAATTGAATGGATTCAAATGTGAACATAGAGGCTCAAATTCTTATTTTGGTTCAGGAACGTGTTCAAAGGAAGTCCCCAGCTGTGTTTGTCAAACATTCATACTCTTTGCGTCACCTCTAAATCTTATCATTAGCTCTAATACCCTAAAGAGTTAGAGAGGGTCTCTGTTCATGTAGGAGAGGGAAGGATTACGAAGAGAAAAATATCACCCAAGAACAAAGAGTCGGAGGAAGGGGAGAGGCTGAAGGCTCTGTGTGTGTGTGTGTGTGTGTGTGTGTGTGTGTGTGTGTGTGTGTGTGCCTTTTATTCATGAATCCAGAGCTCTTAGATGGGTGCAGAACTTGAGTTCTGAGAACGGCACTGATGAGATGAACCCTGGGTTTCTGGGCAGGAAGGATAAGGTTTTCACTGCACCTTTTGTAAAGAAAGGACCTGGAAAGGAAGATCACAGCCTGAGAAGTCTCTGAGGGTCCCAGGCCTACGTGGCATCATCCTGATGCCCAGGTATTTCTCCCAAATCAATGGATGTTCCTCCAACAAATATATAAGGTGGCAGCAAAACTAAGCTTTGTGGGTGATTACGACAAGAAACTCATTGTTTGTGTCAAAATTCCATTCCAATAACTATTCAGCATTAATATATTTAAATGCTATTATACTCTAAGAAAATCCCAGAATCCTGTTAGAAAGAAATCTGTCTCTCTAAGTCCTTGAAGGTCTATCTGATCCATGCTCCATAGAATGCCTCTGCCTAAGGTTCTATAGATACCCCAGTGTAGGGGAATGAGGGTGGGGAGGAGGGAGTGGGTAGGTGGGTGGAGGAACAGCCTAATAGAAGCAGGGGGACAGGGAATGGGATAGGGGATTTTCGGGAAGGGGGGAAACCAGGAAAGGCGATAACATTCGAAATGTAAATAAAGAAAATATCCAATAAAAAAAGGAATGCCTCTGCCTTCCAAATAATTTGTGTTCCTTATAATTAAATTGATCATCTGAAGAAACTGTTATATTTACAGGGTTAGAGAGATGGCTCAGCAGTTAAGGGCGTGGTCTTCTCTTGCAGATGACCTAAGTTCAATTCCCAGATGTTTGGGATTGATTCTAATGCTTTGTCTTAATTCAGCTCTCAAAATCATACAGCAATCAGCATGTCCAGACACTGAGGGTCCCTCTCCCCAACTGGTTTTTAATTAAACAATAAAAAAAAAATCAATGGCCAGTGGCTGGTCAGGGTGAAAGAGACAGTAATTTTAAGATTCCTGGGAAAGACACAGAGGAGAGAAGAAACAAATTTTCTATGAAGCAGAAGAGAGATCAGATTTAAGACCTGCAGGAGAGAAATCATCCAGCAATGTAGGTAGGTACAGAGGGAAAGTGGCCACATGAGAGGGCTTCCCAGAAGGAAACAGGGCAGCAAAGATAAAATATAGATTTAGAAAGTGTTAACTCAGGAATACCAGAGGGGAGTGTGTTAGCCACAGGAAGGTTTGGAAGTAACCAGTCAGTCAAGACATATCAAAATATGAAAGCTGTGTGTGTGTGTGTGTGTGTGTGTGTGTGTGTGTGTGTGTGTGCCTTCTATTCATTAATCCAGAGCTCTTAGATGGGTGCGGAACTGCAAGGAGCCCAGAGCAGATTAACCCAGAAGCCATGCTGGGCTGCTACCAACTACCTATAACTTGATGTCTCAAGCCTATGTTGGCACCTGCATTCATATACACATATCTATGGGCATACACACACACACACACACACACACACACACACACAAGTAATTTTAAAATAAAGTAAATCTTCAAAATCTTGAATTTATAAAATATATGTGAGCAATAAAAATTACTTACTTACAAAGACAAGGAATTGTTAACAATCTCCTGGGCTTCCCCAAAGGGCTTGGGTCACTCCTCTGTCTCTGCTGTCTGCAGCACACACAGCTTGTCTGCTAGACTCCAGGTGGCTCCATTCCACTGCTGCTGTTGCTGCTGCTGCTGCTGCTGCTGCTGCTGCTGCTGCTGCTGCTGTTCTTAGTGGTCATCCCACAGCACTGGTGTCTCCAAAATTCTGGGAGTCTTTTCCAGCAAATGAGCTGCACTTCCACCAATAGCCTCTGCTAGGCTCTCTTCAGAGACTCCAGTCCTGCCACACATGGCAAACCTCAGCTGCTCTCCATGGTCCCTTCTTGCCTTCAAAACCAGTATTTCCTGGGTAGTTCTTGCACTACCAAGTTTAGCGGCCAGTAAAAGGCCTTGACCATGTCTGAAACACAGCTTGTATGTGCTGATTCTCAGGAAGTGCTTCCCAGATTTCACCTCAATGATGCTGACCTCTTCTTAATCACTGCTAATTTCTCAGCTTCAGCTAGCCAGCATCAATGGTCCCAGCAATGACAAGATTTTATTTCTGTGGTTCTGGTTTCTAGCTAATGAAAGCCAACTCCATTGAGCCCTTACCTGACCAAGGACCATTCCTCCCACTGATGCCCAACAAGGCCTTCAACAGAAGCCCGAACAAAGGGAAACCAAGGTGGGGGAGGAGGGAATGTGTTGGGTGGAGAGGCATGCACATGGAGACAGGGAGAAGGAGGAAGGGGAGGGGTTGGCAGTCTTAGGGGAGGGGGGATATCGGGGACGGTTTTACCATTGGCAATGTAAATGAAGATGATATTCAATAAAAAAATAAATTAAAAAAAAAAAAAGAAAGCCAACTCCAGCCCCAGCTCACCAGGTCTCCATCCTCTGCATTTCTCTCAACATTCTTATCCTCCAAGCTCCCAAAGAACAGTTCACTACACTTTGAACATTCAATGACGTTTTTAGCCTAAAGTTCCAAAGTCCTTCCACAATTCTCCCCAAAACACATGGCCAGATCTGTCACAGAAACACCCAACTCCTGGTACCAATTTTTGTATTAGGGTTACTATCATTGTGATGATCAAACAATATGACAAAAAGAAAGTTGAGGAGGAAAGTGTTCATTTGACTTCTCTTTCACATCACTGTTCATCATAGAAGGAAGTCACCACAGGAACTCAAACAGGGCAGGAACATACTGGAGGCAGGAGCTGATACATTGGCCATGGAGGGGTGTTGCTTACTGGTTTCCTCCTACTCAGCCTACTTTCTTATAGACCTCAGGACCACTAGCCCAAGGATGGCATCACCCACAATAGGCTGGGCTCTCCCCTAATCAATTGCTAATTAAGAAAATGTCATAAGCCTGATATTATTGAGGCATTTCTCAATTTAGGTTCCATTCTTTCCAGTGACTACAGCTTGTATCAAGTTACATAAAACTAACCATCACACTACATCATCAGTTCCCCCAAGGGAGGGGGACAGGGAAGTTACTTTAAAGACCAAATGGGCTTTAACATCTTGATGTCATCTTAAGTATTCATTCCTGTTTCTTACCCCCACACCCTAGCAGATGTTCAGTCTATTCTTGGTGAAAATGTGATTATTTTCCCCAATCCACCAGACATTTCCATGCTCCTACATTTATAAACTATTGTTTCCTCCAAGATTGTAGCAATGACTGTCTAAAGCTGTGTTTGTTTGTTTTTTTTTATCCGTACCGTGCCAATTAAATGAACTCTCTCTGTGGTATCTTGGATATAAAAGAAGAAGCTGGGAAGTGAAGAAATACTTGTGTTTTTTTAGTGCTTTTGGGGGATGTTGCTAGTCTCAACCCCACAGGCATATCCAGCACACAAAAGAAGCATAGCAATAGATTTAACACTTATTTTTTCATTAATTTATACGAATTAAAGCTTCTGGCAAGATGTCAACCACTCTTATTGATTACCTCCATAGTTGAGGGCATTGTGTGAGTTAAGGGAATAGAAAGAAATGTATGAACAAGAACTTTGTAGTCCGTAAGTGACTTAATCAATTACATTGGCTGAAATTGTGACCATTTGACATGCTCCCTATATTTATAGAGATTAATGGGCAGAATTGTTAATCCTCTGTTATTTCTCTTGCCTTTAGCCCTTTAATTTACCAGTGACTACACACAGTGATTAATAAATCTTGGACATAAGCACAGTCATTTTTGCATCCTTGTTGAAAAAGATCTCTTCTGCACCTCTTCTCTAACTTTGAAGACAACCAGATAGACAGCAAGGCTTGTTCTTGCGACCTACGCAGGCCTTCCTTTAGCCCTCTTTGTACATCATCATTGCCACATGACTTGATTTTTTTTTCAGCTACATAAACCTAAAGCTTTGAAATCCTACTCTAAAATGATGTTGTTCTGCCAGAGGACAGCTAGATGTTTATCAGCTTTCAAGCATCACGAAGAAAAAACATTAAGAAGAAAAGGTGTACTGTGTCTCAGTTTCTGAGGTTTTAGTCTGTAGTCCCTCAGCTTTCTTATCTCTGGACCTGTACTTAACAGAATGCTATGACAGAAGCACATGGAAGAACAGAGCTGCTGATCTCATGGAAGCCATGAAGAGCACAGAGAAAGAGATGACCCAGGGACCAAACACCGCCTTGAAGGCCATGTCTCCCAAAGCCTACACCCTCTAATTACATACTATACCAAAAGCTTTCACCATTTCCAGTAGCCCATGAAGTTGTGAATCCATATGTTTATTAATCATCTATGAGTCAAAACCCTCATGATCAGATCACACCCTAAAGGTTCTGCTTCAGAACACTACTGCCCTGAAACTCTAGCCTTTGACATTTGGTCTTTGGGCAAGTGTCTTAAGATCTAAACAGTAATATAATGAGAAGAATTCCACATTTTCATGTTGAACAATGCACTGAAAAGCTTAATTTAGCAATAATGACGGACTCGTTTGTCTCTCTTGCATTACCAGGAAATAGAGTATGAAAATTGCTGTTTAGAGAGCAGTCCTGGAGCAGGGGCGGATGATGCAAATGTTCCTGAACCTCCTGGTTGCTGTTAGTTTATCTGGAAGCAGGTCTGGTGTGTCTGATTGCTCAGAATTCATAGGGTGTAACTTAATCAACAGTTGTTGAATAAACAATAAGTCCACATTCGTGGTGTGTCATCTACTATGTACTATGTTCAATACAGTGATTTTTTTCAAGTCAAATAATTTTGACCTTAAGGGTTATAATTTTTAGAGTTATTAGTAATAACAAAAGAAGTAGATTTCGAGAGCACTGTCTACTACAAAGAGATATAAGCTGACTATTGTCTACTTTACGCTTTTTCCTCAGTTTTAACACTATAAGTTCCACATAACAATATATTCCCCCTTTCTCAGAAAAACAGGGTCATTTTTAAAATAGGAGTTATCGATCTAAGTTTAGTTAGTCAGAATTGATCACCTTTCTCTGCTGCTTTGCTTCATTTAGAGTTGACGAATAATGATGGACAGTTGGTCTTCTGCGGTTTCCTCTGTAGACTGAACCAGCCACAGGCTGAAAACATTGAGAGAACACTGTGTCTTTACTGAACAAACACAGGGTTTTTGTTTTCTTATCATTGTTCACAAAAAGAATATTACCAGATCACAATAATTTACATTACGTTAAGTATTGTGAGTGGTCTGGACATGATGTAAGGTATAAATGAGGCTATGTTTATGATATATACAAATACTTTATCCTTTTGTACAGGGCTTGAATATCCTCAGATATTGATATCTACAAGGGTCCTTGGATAACCTTCACAGATGAAGAAAGGCAGCAGTAGATTTATGAAACACAATGTGATATTATAATGAATGCACAATGTGGAATGACCACATAAAAGCCATAATTCATTCATCACCTCACATACTTACTTTAGATTAAAAGCATATAAAATGTGTTTTCTAGTGATCTTTCTGATAGGAATCTTGGACTATATAATACCTAATTGGTGACATTAGTCATGGCCAGAGACCAGTTTGTCACTAAAACACTCTGCATCAGCATCTCCCTTCATCCTGAGCACTTTGCTCCTCCTCTCTCCAGTTTCTAAGAATAAGGTATGACACACATACACAATGGTAAACTATTCAGCCACAGCTTTACAAAGGGTGCTCAGTCATTTGCAACAACATAGATAAACCTTGAAGTAAAAATATAAGTGACCAGTATCCATTTGCTGTGTAATGGCTTCACACAACAGCTAATCCAAAGCCGAGCTGTGTCATAGGACCCAATGCTGACACTGACCTAGCACCTCATGGAGACACTGACACGGGGAACATGTGTGGAGACACTGACACCGTGAACATGTGGTTCAAAAGCTCTGCCAGAGTTCATCACAGTGAAGGGGATGCAACTTCTGTGACACAGCTCACATGTATATATGTAAAAGTTGCACCCATAAACCAGCAAACAGAGAATAGTGCCTCTCTTCATTATTGTCCTCTGAAATGGTTTATGGTTTTTTTATAATAAAAAATCATTTTATTTATATGACAACATAAGTAAAATGATTATTGCATATAAGCTAACTGGTACATGTAATTATTACATTAAAGACCACTGTTAGAAAATATAGAGGGTCTACACACAATGATCTGATAAAATTTAAGAAATATATAGGAAACAGTGTTAAAATAGGAGAATTTTTATGGAAAATATTAATGATAAATTGGTAAAGATAGAACATATATCTATAATAATTGACCAAGCACATAGAAAATTTTCTGATAAAATTGAAGATTTTCAAGGAAAATAATTCTGATAAAATAGAAGACATATATAGAGAAAAGTTTGAAAATTGTAGATTACATGGAAAATAATACAGATAGAATGGTAGACATAGAAAGCATTTCTTATTTAGCAGAATTATTTTTCATGAAATTCTTCAATTTGATCAGAAAATTTTTCAATATGCTTTGTCGATTAGTTTAGAAATGTTTTCAATGTCTCCTTTTATCTATAGTAATTTCCATTGAATATTTCAATATCAACACTTTTTTCTATATATATATTCAGTTTTATCAGAAATATTTTTCATGTAAATCTTCAATTTTATCAGAAAATGGTTTATGTTTAAGGAACTGGCCCATGTGTCATGGAAGCTATCAAGTACAAAATCTGCATGCTGAACAGAAGCTGTAAATCCAGGAAGGGGTGCAATGTGAAAGGGACCATCTGTTGCTGGGACTCCCTTCTCCCCAGAGAAGTCGGCTTCCTCTACTGAAGCCTTCAGCTGACTAGCTGGGACTCAGAGAGCCACATAATGACAAGAAATTAGCTTTATTCAGAGTCTTCTGGTTTAAAATTTAATCTCATTTAGAAAGAAAAAAGGAAGAAAGGAAGGAAGGAAAGAAGAGAGTGGGGAAGGAAGAGAGAGACAGAGAGAGAGAGAGAGAGAGAGAGAGAGAAACTGCAGGAAAACTCTAGAATAATATTTGACCAAAAATCTAGGTACTACAGCCTAGTCAAGATGAAAAAAAAAAACCATCAAGAACATGATGAAATAAAAGCCTTAGTGTGACAAAACACAAACATAGGATACAGCAAGATCTTATCCTGCAAAAGACAAATTCTGTGAATGAACTTAGGAAGCCATTAGAAATCTCTTCGGAGAAGCAAGGAGGAAGCTGAGACTCAGGCCAGCTTCAAGTCCTCCCCATGCCGGCCTACCAAACAACACTCCCCAAAAGCAAACAGCTGAGACAACAAGGAGCCACTTCCCCACACATCCACCAGACCTCCAGGACCAGAAGAGGCCACCTTAGAGTGCCTGGCTCCAGGAGACCTACCAGGAAAGGCCTTGCGATTTCTCCTCCCTCGTGTGCCAGAATCCCACCAACACTAAGGCTGCAAAGGCTGCAAAGACCAAAATGGCTTTCTCCACCCTTCTGCTGCAGCACTATGGGGAGCCATCGGGAGCCAGAGGCATCTGAGAATTTACCTTTCACTTCACCACAGCTGAACCAGCAGCCCACTCCAGAAGCATCGGTCGTCGTCTTCTTACTCTCTTTTACTTTGTGTTTGTTCTTGCCTGTGTCTCCTGATGCTTTTGCTCTTGTTCGTATGTTGCTCCGTTAGGTTTTAGAACTGTTTCTGTTTCTCCGCCTGCTTTACTAAAGGCATTTTTATTCTCATTCCTCAACTGCTCCTCCTCTTATCCCTACGTATTTTGCTTCCTCTCACCTTTATTCCGTCTTTCCACTTAACTCTGACCTTCTGTAGCTTTAGCAATCTATAAAATCTGTGGACTTCAACATCCTCCTCCTAACTACTTTACTCACACTGATTCTTTTCAAAGTTGATTTAATGCTTAATACCTACTCATCCTACGTTCCTCTTACTCATAGTATTATTTATTAAAATTTAAATATACTATATACTGTCTTTGGCTGTTTATCAGTAAATACTTACTGAAGTCAAGAGGCCACTATTATTTATTAGCTAGTACAGCATTTGCATAGTGGTGATATCAAGCAGTTGTGACCGCCCTCATTGTTAATCTTCTGCTCAGGGAATAATATATAATTTATACCATACCTGTACATTGTACTTCTGGACTTAGGAACTATTTTCTGAACTTCACACTCAATTCTATGACATCCAAACCTCCATATGAACATTCAAATACTTCAACTGAAAGAATATAAGTGATAAAAAATAAAAAAGCACACCATTGTACCATATTCATAGATCCCAATGCAATAATATAAAGGACATGAAAAAATACAGCATAACTTTTCCAAAAATTACTAGATCTTATAGTAATTTCACAGTGAGAATGGATTAAATGAAATTCCAAAGAACTGGAAGGAATGATTTTAAGTATGTTCAATGAAATAAATAATAATAATGAATAAAATAAGTTCCTGATAGAAAATACAAAGAAACAGCTGGATTGACACAGCACACAGAAGGAGATATAAGAAATAAAAGAAGGCTACAACAGAGAAACAGTTCAAAACACTGGCAATGAAAGGCCAAAGTAGTCTGAAAAAAAGTTTCCTCAAAAGAATGGGTAGAAAATGAAGACTTGCTAGAGGAAATGAACAATCTAACAAGGGCAAAGATAAAACAAGGCACAAGTGGAGATTCCAAGATAAGATGGCAGCCTAGAAAGACAGAATGATTCTATGGACAAACAGGAAGGAGGAGGAGGAGGAAGCAGAGGAGGAAGAGGAGGAGAAAGAGGGAAAGGAGGAGGAAGAGGAAGAAGAAGAGAAGAAGAAGAAGAAGAAGAAGAAGAAGAAGAAGAAGAAGAAGAAGAAGAAGAAGAAGAAGAATCTAGTTCTAATGGTGTATAAAATTGCCTTAAAAGAATCATAATAAAAAATTCCAGATTAGGAACAGCAGACAAGTTCAAAAAATTACCTCCCATTTTCACATAAAGAAAGCACTCAATATACTAACAGATCAGCTATTGTACATAACAGCGACTGTTGAGTGCCGAGCTATAAATAGGACATCTTTGTTACTCTTCCAACATTCACAGACCACCATGGAAGAGGGGGCAGGAAGAATTAAGAGCCACGCAATTGGAAGAGTTAGTATGAAGTTCTGGACATGACACAGCCATTGCACTTAAGAAACCACTGTGGCTGTGGTTAGCTGCACAAGATCACACCAACAAGATCCATCAGCATTCCAACAGGCAGCAGCAATGATACTCGGTGGATTAACAAAAACAAAAACAAAAACAGGAGAGCACATAAAGACGGGGGGGGGGGGTGAGGAACGTCTAGGGAATGTGAGAGGTGGAGGCATGAGTAAATATGATTAAGATACAACAATGTGTGTACAAAACTGTCAAAGAATAAATGAAATACATGTGTTTTTTTATATAACCATCACGTGATCACTTACCGTAAGTTCATGGCTGCCCTGTTGATGACGTTCGGACATGGCTGAGTATAAAGACATTGTTGCCTCTTTTATGAGAGTCTAGGTTTCCAAAATGAAAGCCGAGCTCTGACAGGACATCACATGGGTTCAGAGTCTACTACTCAGTGCCAGCTCTCCTCAACTCTGTAGTTCCGGAAGTTCTATTAGCCAGTGAGAAGTAGGAAATCCCTGCTTTGTACATTATTTTGGGATTATACAACAAAGAGCTATATCATGACTTACAATGTCAAACTTGCATACGTTTTTCAGGCGTGTTTGATTTTAAGGGAAGGCTTTTCTTTCCATAATCTTTTTGAGCTCTGTGTCCTAGTCTCTCTTGGGATAGTTCTTTTTTTTTGGGGGGGGGGGGGGGCTCTAGATAGCACTTCTTTTTTTTCTCTTTTTTTGCTATTTATTTTTATTCAATATATTTATTCAATATATTTATTCAATGTATTTCAAATGATTTCCCCTTTTCTAGACCCCCACTCCCCGAAAGTCCCATCAGCCCCCTTCCCTCCCCCTGTTTTCCCACCCAACCCTTCCCACTTCCCCGTTCTGGTTTTGCCCTATACTGCTTCACTGAGTCTTTCCAGAACAAGGGGCCACTCCTCCATTCTTCTTGTACCTCATTTGATGTGTGGATTATGTTTTGGGTATTCCAGTTTTCCAGGCTAATATCCACTTATTAGTGAGTGCATACCATGATTGATTTTTTGAGACTGGGTTACCTCATTTAGTATGATGTTCTCCAGCTCCATCCATTTGCCTAAGAATTTCATGAATTCATTGTTTCTAATGGCTGAATAGTACTCCATTGTGTATATAGACCATATTTTTTGCATCCACTCTTCTGTTGAGGGATACCTGGGTTCTTTCCAGCATCTGGCAATTATAAATAGGGCTGCTATGATAGTTCTTAAGTTATACTTCTTTGCTATTAGATAGGAAAATTTAATAAAATCCTAGGAAATATTTTCACCCTGCACTGTTGGCATTTTTTTTTTTTTACTATTTTATTGAGTTCTTAACCCCTACCTCCCTTCCCACTCCTACTCTCACCTAATCCCTCTCAACCCACCAACACTAGGTAAGAGAGAAAAATGGTTAGAGAGAAAAGGGATCTATAGGATCTATAGTAGCTCTATCAGCTACTTCTTACTGATAAGGGGTGTTGGGGCAAGTCTAGTCGTTGACATAAGAATAGCCAGCAATCCAGAAACCCAGGGATAGCGAGTGCAACAGCAGCAGCAAGATGAACCAGCAGATGAGGTGGGGGTGAGGAGAGCAGCAGCAGAGGGAGCAGCAACTGCCCCAGGACTTCTCAGGGCTCTCCCATTTATACCCTCTCCACAATCCCCAGAATTAAACCATCTGCAGCTGGCAGAGATCACAGCCCTGTTAGTGCAGGAGGCAAAGCATAATCACCTGCTGTGAAGCAGCCTTTTAGCTCACACCTGGGATTAAAACAAAACCATATTCAGATAGCTAGCATAACTTGGTTTTTGAAGAAACTAAAAGTCTCACTATACTGTGCCACTTGAATAAGAGATGTTCCACAGGCTGCTTCAATGGCCTGACTACTTGGCTTCACTACGGCAGGACAGTTTCAGCTTCTTCAGTGAAGAAAACAGTCCACATTTGGTCTAACACACTCTTTTTGTTTTGTTGGTTTCTTTTGTTTTGTTTCTTGAGACAGGGTTTCTCTGTGTAGCCCTGGCTGTCCTGGAACTCACTCTGTAGACCAGGCTGGCCTCAAACTCAGAAATCTGCCTTCCTCTGCCTCCCAAGAGCTGAGATCAAAGGAATGTGTCACCACTGCCCGGGTGGTCTAACACATTCTTAGCATCCGCAGCATGTACATGTCCCTGGCTGCAGGAAGAAGGACCTAGGAAATGTGATCCTCTATAGCAGCCCACCATTGCTAAGCAAGCTTGTGATGGGTGTACTCAAACTGGAGGAATCTTTGAATTGATGCTTCTAACAAAAATAGTAACATAAATGTTCATTCATACAGCAACCATTTATGGAGCAGTTACTAAATATAATAGCCTTCATCTAGGCGTGTTTCTTAGGCTATGTGCTATTTCTTGCTTTCAAAAGCTTTGATGGGATGGAGGCCGATATAAAAGTCTGAGAGGGCAGCTTAGGCCCTATTTTAAGTGTATTTGTTGCATAATTGAATTTGATCATCCATTTTAAGGCTTAGTGGAAAACCAATTGCAGAAAGCCTTTAATTTAAAATGGAAAAAAACACTCGATGATTTCCTCCTACTGGAAATTTAAGGGAAGAAAAAAATCTTATTATCTAATAAATTATCTTCATTAAAAATGCATTAGTGATCAATCTTTATAACATCTGGTGACAGCTACATTGCTTATTAAAAAAACAAGAGTCTCTTTTCTCTGAACATAATTTTATGGTTCTTCAGAAAGAAACTCATTAAACTCCACCGTAGAAGAAGGCAAACCGCTTTACAATAAATTAGTATGTTATAAATAAGAGAATACTTAGCATAATATTTTAATTGCTTATTTTAATTTCGGGCCTAATGTATTGCTGTCCAAAATGTCTATTGCAGAACCCTAAAGAACGCAGTTTTCACTGTTAATTGGCAAACTACAAAATGATTAGGCACAGAGTTTACTTTTTCCTACACTTCGAACTGAACCACAGAATACAATGCTCTCCTTGCCTTGGCACATTTATTCTTCCTTTAAAACATCAATGGGCCCAGGTGAACAGGTGCCCCAGGTAGCTGTGGTTAGGAAGGCAGGAGTGTGGGCACACCTGCTACCCCAGCACAGGCTGGAGGATCATGAAGGTAAGGCTAGCCTGTGCTCAATAGCGTTATCCTCAACAGTGTGCTTGCAAAAGAACTTAAGGTAAATAGTAATAACTTTTGAAAGGGGGAGGGAAAGGTAAAAGGGTGAGTGTTTCAGTTCGCCGGCCCTTGGAAGTACATGTGGATACATAGAGATGCTTTCTCTGTGAGACTTGAGTGCTTTTATGATTCTTCAGACAAACTAAAGAGAGATCTGAATAGTATTTTACAAAACTAATTGTTTGTGGGTTCTTTTGCTCAGTGTTATGGTCTGACCATGACAAGTCCTCCATGGGCTCACTGATAGATAGATGCTCGGCCCAGCTGGCCATGTTACCATGCGAGGGAATGGAGAGTTTACGAGGTGAGGCCTGGCTAGAGGAGGAAGCCGGACTGTGTGCTTTGCCTTTGATCGTTGTTATTTCGTGCCTGTCTGCATCCCTTTCTCTACTTCCAGTTTTCACGTGTTCTAGGGCCTGTGGTAATTCATACAAGCCTCCAGCCTAAAGCTCTGGGTCCATCTGGACTTGGAATGCAACTCTGAAACTGTGAGCCTGAATAAGCCCTCTCCCCTTAGGTCACATTTCAGGGGATCGAAAACAACAAGGAAAGACTAACACCCTTAGTTACAGGCAAAATTCCTGCAAACAAAAAAGAACCAGTCTCCCCCAGAGTAGCCCTACCTCCTTCTACAATCCAATAGTCTGCTACATATTCTCAGTGTCATCCCAAGAGATGAGGGGGAGGAGATGTCGAGCTAAAAAGGACTCAGGAAGTTCTGTGTGACACTCCATTCCTCAGAGTAACAAGAAAGCAACACTCCCAGATGTGAATGCGGAGGCTGATGAGGGACTTTTTTATCAGGACAGAAGGAAGTCACACAGTAGGGAAGCTGGAACATAAAGGACAGGGGTAAAGGGCCTGTGCTGTAATTATGGAACTGATAATGAATAAATGGTGTCAGACAGAACAGTCAGCTTTCTCTAGTTTTCTGCCCCTTGTTTCCCATCCCCCACATCGCGGCTTTAATGCATCTCCTTTAAAATTCATCTTGAAGCTTAAAGCTCACTGAGATGATATGAAGAATTGGGGGCCATATGAAGTGATTGTTAGGTCGTGACAGCCTCACCCTTGTGAATGGATTAGTGCCCTGTAAAAGGGCTAGAGAGGGCTGGAGAGATGGTTCAGTGGTTAAGAATACTGACTGTTCTTCCAGAGGTCCTGAGTTCAATTCCCAGCAACCAAGGTGGCTCACAAGCATGTGTAATGGGATCCAATGCATTCTTCTGGTGTGTCTGAAGACAGATACAGTGTACTCATAAGCATAAAATAAAAATAAATCGAGAGAGAGAGAGAGAGAGAGAGAGAGAGAGAGAGAGAGAGAGAGATCAAGCAGGGCCTACCTGTGTTAGTCATGCTATTTATTCACTGTGACAAATACCATAAAGAAATTAGCTTGAAAGGATGAATGATTTCTTCTGCCTCACTGTTGGCAGAAGGTCCAGGCCATGGTCAACTCCTCCAGTGCTTTGGGCATGAGGTGAGAGAAAACATCATGGTAATGAGAACATAGAGAAGAACATATAAAAACATATTGTCTCCTGGTGGCTGGGAAGCAAACACAGTGACAGGCAGGGGCCCGCTCAGGCCTTACCTTCCATAGTTTCTCCAAATCCCACAGTCAACTTTTGAATCCATCAGTGGGTGTATCCACTGATGGAGTCAGAGTCCTGTGATCAGGTTTCTTCTGCAGAGCCTCGCCTCTGAACACTGCCTGCACTGGGGACCACGCCTTCAGTACCTGGGCTTTGGAAGCACACTCCATAACTAAATTATAACGTTGTTCTTCTGCCGGGTGAGTATGCAGCAGAAAATTTTCACCAGGCACTGAGTGTGATCGCTTTGATCTTGGGCTTCTCGCTCTTCAGAACTGTGGGAAACCTAGGATCTATTCTTTATAAATCATTCAGTTTGTGGCATTTGGCATAGGAGCATGAAGCGTCTCACCCAGCCTGTTCTGCCTCTACTCTAAGCAAGTGCATTTCTTTCTTTCTGTTCTATTAGTCAGGCTGTTTATTTGGGGCATATGGTTACAACCTCCATTGACTTCTGAGACCACCCTCCTTTGGTCACTTGTGAGTGAAAAACTTGGGTCTATTTTCTATTTCTACCATTTGCAGAACTTCCCATCTTGAGTAAAAATCTATGACTATACAGATTTTCACCAAGTATAAGACACAGACACCTGCACATAACTCAGAGCTGAATGTATGTAATAAAGGTTCCTGGGGTGTTAGCAGCAAGCCCTCTGTTGAATATAGTTCTGTAACTCCTAGGGAAGCCACACTTCCAGGGGATAGATTTACAACCTTGACCTCTGTTATCTCAAGGCCAGACTACCCAACAACCTCAGCATATCTACCACCTGCTCAAAAAACAGCTTGTTAACATGGGCACTGCTTGTTTCGACAACATCTGAACCTGTGTGCTCATCACAATCGCCTGACGACATTCCTAAAAATAGCCAAGCCATAGATGGTTCAAGTTAGCATCTCTCAGACTACAGACTGAGAATCTCTAGGGTGAGAATAAAATGAACCTTGGCATGTATGTGTGCACATTTTAGAAAAGTTCCCTGATGAATAATTCTGATTTGCCATTAGGTTTAGGATCATTCAAAATCCATTTTCTTGGGTAGGAAACTGGCCCAGACCAATGATTGCTTTCTGTGGCCAAAATTTGGTGGTCAGTAATGTTCTGAAAGCCTGCCTTGGTGGCTTTCTTTCTAATGGAGTTGGCTAAAGCCTCTTCCCAATGTAATTACCCTCTCCTGCCCCTAACCCATCTGATTCAGACTATCCAATCCAAGCACAGCCTTTTCAAAAACCAGAACCATCGTCAGCTTCTTCAATACTGTCTTCCCTCCACTTTAGACTCTGGTGGCCTGATATGCAACATTTGTGTGACCACATTCAGCAAACTCTGCTTACTTCTAATTTCAAAGTCAGATGGCAACTTCCTCTCAAGGCCATTGACCTAAGACAACATGGAGCAATTCTAATTAATCACACAGTTCTAGAGTAGCAGTCCCCTTCCCTGACCCCAGTAAGGGACTGCCCTCCTTCTCTTACCAAAAAAATCTACAACTGGGGCATCAATATCTCAGAAAAGGCAACTCTAGTTTGTTTTAAAATGTCCTCTGGTGATTAGGTCACAAAACGAATACAAATTTTTTTATTACATATATTCTTTATTTACATTTCAAATGTTGTCCCCTTCCCTGGCTTCCCCTCCTGAAAACCCCTAACCCATCTCCATTCCCCCTGCTCACCAACCCACCCACTCCCACTTCCCTGTCCTGGCATCCCCATATACTGGGGCATCTAGCCTTCTCAGGACCAAGGACCTCTCCTCCCTTTGATAAATGTTTTCTTAAGAAGAGCTTCAGGAGAAGTGCTGCCAGTTCCTGAACAGGGATGACAGACCTCCTCCCACATGGTTGCCATATCCTGCATGGCTTGGTCCTGAAAACCAGACTGGGGTGACATGGGAATGAAGAAATAGCAGGCACACATAGAGAAAAACTGGGCTTGGGTACATGATGCTCATTTTGATGGAAAGCACCTGCTATGCAAGGAGGAGGAGTTGGTGGGTCTTAGTAGGAGGTCTCTATAGAAAAGCAGCCTCAGGTTACAGCCAGGCAGAAGCTGTGCTGTGATTAATGCTTTCTGCATACACTGATCAGTCATTAATAAACACTTGGACCAGAGTTGAGGCCATCCCTTTGTACCTCACCTGGGGAAGTTGTCTCCATTTCCATAGGTCTGAGATATCAGGGTCATTAGCATGGCTACAGCCATGTCAACAAAACTCAGGATTTTATCTGATCCCCAGACAGGTATCCTACCACATAGCGACCCAGACGCTTCTATGATCCACAGCTCAGCACAGACACTGGCACTTTAAACGCTGATATTTCCTATCAATACTCCAAGAATAATTGAAAATAACACACACACACACACATACATACACACACACACACACTTGCCTGCTCCTGCATATACAGTAGACCTCATGTTCCTCTTTTTTGTTTGGTATAGCATGGGATCCTGGGGCTATAGAATATGCTTAGCATGGTTTGGAGAGAAAGTTGCTGCTTTGGATTTCACTCTGAGGGAAATGTTTGTGCAAGGATAATGGAGCAGAGTGCGTGTTGAGATGTCACTCAGTAGCAAGGACTCAAACAGGAAGGCTGTAAAGCAAGAAAAGCACAGGAAAGGAATTCCCTGATTAACACAGCACTTTGACAATGGCATTAACACTTCATCTTTCTTCCCTTCTGTTTCACTCTGACTAATGTCTCACCTCCAGGCTAGGCTATGCCATGAGTATCTCCAGTGAAATCTATCAGTACTTCTTCCTGGGAACCTCTTTGATTAGGAAATTTTAAATTTTAGGAAATATTTCCTTAAAATGTCAGTTTCCAACACACACAACTCCTTTTCCTCTAGAAAAGCAGTTTTCAACTTGTAGGTCATGACTCCTTTGGAGGTCACATATATCCTGCATATCAAATATTTATATTATGACTCAAAACAGTAGGAAAATTATAATTGTAAAGTATCAATGAAATAGTTTTATGGTTGGGAGTCACTACAACATGATGAACTGTATTAAAGGGTTACATCATTAAGAAGGTTGAGAACCACTGTACTAGAGACTCCTTCACCAGGACTGGGTTAAGGCCACACCCTAGTATGAAGATAATCTAGTAATGTGAATACTCATCAAGGATGAACAACAGTAGGAGCTGGATATGTACAAAATAAAATGCTATAGGGGAGAGGGAATAGAATGGTTTTTGTAAACAGCCAATACTGACTTTTCTATGGCTCGAGAATGATGGAAATGCTTATCTTGTTAGATCATGGGATGATCCCTCTTGTTTCCTTTGGTCTTGGACTTCATAAATGGTTACTCTAGAAATGCAAACCTCATGTGAGGTCTAGATACCAGCATCGCCATTTGAGACCACTCAACTTGGCTGGGTTTGGAGTCATATGGAAGGCACACCCCAGTGCATATCTAGAAGGGTTTTTCCAGAGAAGCTTAACTAATGCAGGAAAACCCACCATGAATATGGGTAGCAGCACCCCCTGGGCTAGGGGCACAAATGAATAAGAAGTCAAACAGAGGAGCCCAGCTGGGCACCAGCATTCATATCTCTGACTCCTTTTCCTATCACCACAGCCAGACCAGTTATCACCATGCTAGATTGTCACCCTGCAAACGATGAAGCAAAACCACTCTAGATTGTGCCAAGCTGACACAAAACTAGCCCTCACAACTGACCCTTGTCACCTTGACATACAAGCATCACTTTTCAATTAGAACCTTTCCTTTCTCATTTATCCTCAAGATGGCAGACATAGTTATTATCACAATATGAAACATAAGCAACTTATATGCCGTGCAGTCTTTACAAATTCAATCACATTAAAAGTTACCACTTTAAAATACCCATTCCCTTTTTAAAATCTACATAAAAAAGGTTCCAAATATTTCAGCTGTGGGAACCTGTAATGATCAAAATTAAGGTAAATACTTTCTTCATGGGAGAAGAACCAGGGTACAGACACAATCTAAACCAAGAAAAAACAAACTCCAACCATACAAATAATGCAGTGCCCAATGACTGGGATTTACTCATGATTCTGTGGGCTCCTCCAAGGAGCGTGGGTCACCTCGCTGTCCTCTGCAGGACACACAGCTTGTCTTCCAGGCTCAAGCCAGCTCCATTCCACTGCCACAGCTCTTCTCCATGCTCATGCCAAGGCACGGGCATCTCCAAAGCTGCTGGGGTCCCTTGTAACAGCTGGGTGTACTTTCACCCATAGCCTTTCCTGGGATCTCTTCAGGTACTCCAGCCCTGACACACAGTCACAAACCTCAGCTGCCTTCCATGAGCCCTGCATGTCTTCAAAACCTGTACCACTTGGGTGGCTCTTGCACTACCAAGTTCAGCTGCCAGTGCAAGCTACAACCTCAACCATTTCTGAAACAACAGCTACTGTGTGCTGACTCTCAGGAAATACTTCCCAGAAGATTTCACCACAGCGGTGCTTAATTGCTGCTACTTTCTCAGCAACAGTTGATCGGCATCAAGCATCACACAAAGCAAAGGTTTCACTTTACTACATCTAGCATCTTGTTAATCAGAGCTGATTCTTCAGCCTCAGCTAACCAGGGCCATAGAATCTTAATGTAAACTAACAAATGGCATTGATCTTTAAACATCCCTCTGAAACTTCACAAGTCTCCTGCCTCTCTATTTGTCTCAACATTCTTGTCCCCCAAGCTCCTATAGGACATCTGGCTGAGATCTGAACACTCAGTGGCTTTTCTGGTCCAAAGTTCCAAAGTCCTTCCACAGCTCTCCCCCAAACACATAGTCAGGTCTGTCACAGAAGCACTCCACTATCTTGGTACCTTGCCTTAGTTAAGACCACTATTGCAGTAGTGAAACATCATGACCAAAGCAAGTCAGCTTATCCATCCTTCCACATCACAGCTCAGCATCAAAGGAATGCAGGACAGGAACTCCAGCAGGTTGGAGCTGAGGTAGAAGCCATGGAAAGATGTTACTTACTGGCTTGCTCCCCATGGCTTACTCAGCCTGCTTTCCTAGAGAGCACAGGACCACAGACACAGGAATGGCACCACCCACAATGGGCTGCCCCACATCATGACTAATTCTGCCCTACAGGTTTGTCTATAGTCCAATATTTAAAAACATTTTCTCAATTGAAAGTCCTTCCTTTTTGGTGACTTTTGCTTGTGTCAAGTTGACATAAAACTAGCTATTACATCAATCCTTCTTTAAGTTACTTTTCTGGGGTCTTTTATCACAGGACTAAGAAAATAATACAGTATCAAGGCCATTTTTAGACAGGTACTGGGGCACATACCTAAAAGCAGGGGATTGCAAGTTTGAGTCCAACCTGAAGCACATAGCAAGACAATGTCTCAAACAAAACATCAGTGCTACTGTTCATGTTTCTGGGCACTAGAAAGAATCTGGAAAAACATTATAATCATAGGCTCTTTCTGTATAACCATGCAGACAACTTCTATAAAGCTCTGCTGTAGCCATGCCAGTCTGACACAATAAATATGACATAGTCTCGGTGGCTTAGATAACTGGTATTCATTTTACAGGTTTCTAGATGTTAGAAGTCTGTGATCCAGGTGCCAACATGGCTGGATGGGGTAAGGACCCTCTTCTGTCTTGCAGATGGCTACCTTCCTGTTGTTTCCATACCCATGGCAGAAAGAGATTTAGCTTTCTCTTTCTTATCTCTTCGTATAAATGAACCAATTCCACTCAAGAAGGCAGAGCACCCATGCACTAATTAATACTGAAGATGCCACCTCTTATATTTTATTAAGCTGGGGACTAAGGGATCAAACGGTGAATTCAAAGAGACACAGACATTTCTTCTATAGTAAAGCAAACAGGGACAATATGTAGCCTCTAGATGTACTTCTCCACTTCAGGTTTACTGTGGATGAGACTGCCAGGCATACTGAGCAGTGTATACTGAGACTCCCCTGAGCCTCCACAGAGGTCAACTGAACCGAAATACAATGAACGAAGGCACCGACTATTACAGAAATTAATTCCACTCTTTGAGCCTGTAAAGCCTGAGAATTCGTGGGTAAGAAGAATTAACAGGGAATGTCAGCAAATAACGGCTAAAGCAGAGACCCAGAAGTCAGATTCTGGGCTTGAGTCCAAATCCTGGCCATGGATCATGATGCAACCTTGGACAAGGCCATCCGGATGTCGAGGAGACACCAGAACACATTGTAAATGATGTGGAGCGTGCTGAGTCAGCAGTAAGAGACCGGGGCGCGTTCGCGAACAGAGGACGCAGGGCAATGTGATAGAAGAGTTAGAAGTCAAGAGTTAGAAGTGGAACGCTCATTGTCACTCATGAGAACTGTACAGGACACCACAGAACTTGATATTTCCACAATCTTACGTGTCAGCATCTCTTCGAAGAAATGGGGACTTTCTACGCCTCTTCATCGTGCACGTACACTCCGCTCTCAGTCGTGCCCCGATCCCCAGCTCTCAGCTGCCTGGAGATTCGATGAGGGTGAGACACTACTCACCTTGCTCTTTCCACCATGAAGTTCTTCATTCTCTGTGATCTGCCTCCTCCTTGCACTTCCTCGGAACCTTCCTTCCCTCTGTATACAGTGTGGCTTTAAGCCTGAAAGGTCACCAGCAAGAAAGGCATCAATTGACAGGTGGTTCCATTGCTGTGTCTCCTTCACATTTCCTTAGGGAATTTCATGTCTGCATGTGAGGAAATGCAACTCTGGAAAGACTGCTGTCTTCCTAAATTATCACTCTTTTTCATCTGTCATTGTTGGCCCAATTTCTCTTATGAAATTATTATTCATTTGCCTTATAATAAGTTTAGCACCGGGCAGTGGTGGTGCACACCGTTAATCCCAGCAATTGAGAGGCAGAGGCAGGTAGATTTCTGAGTTCGAGGCCAGACTGGTCTACAGAGTGAGTTCCAGGACAGCCAGGGGTATGCAGAGAAACCCTGTCTCAAAACAAAACAAAAACAAAACAAAACAAAAACAAAAACAAAAAATACGTATATCAAAAGATATATGTGCAGGCTCTAGGGTCAGAGGACCTGGGTTCAACTTCTGATTTTAAGTCCTTGTCACCCATGTACATTTTTGACACTTCTATATTCAACTATTCTTTAATCTCAAAAAGAAAAGGACAAAAAGAGAGGAAAGGGAATATGATAGGAAATAACTCTCAGGATTAATGTGAGATTTTAAAAAGGACTTACAAGTTGCATGTGTCTAGCTCAAATATATTTTTTTGGATGTAAATTCTTTAATAAAGTCCCTTTTTCTTTTTTTAATTATATATTTTTATTTTCTATATTCTTTGTTTACATTCTAAATGATTTCCCCTTTCCCAGTTCCCCCCTCCCCATATGTCCCATAAACCTTCTTCTCTCCATCCCTTCTCCAATCACCTCCCTCCTTTTTCTCTGTCCTTATATTCCCTTCCAATGCTAGATCGAGCCTTTCCAGGATCAGGACCCTCTCCTTACTTCTTCATGGGAGTCATTTGTTATGCTAATTGTGCCTTGGGTATCCAGAGCTTCTGGGCTAATTAATATCCACTTATCAGAGATTGCATTCCATATGTATTCTTTTGTGATTGGGTTGCCTCACTTAGGATATTTTCCAGATCAAACCATTTGCCTAAAAAATTCGTGAATTCATTGTTTCTAATTGCTGAGTAGTATTCCATTGTGTAAATATACCACATTTTCTGTATCCATTCCTCCATTGAGGGACATCTGGGTTCTTTCCAGCTTCTGGCTATTATAAATAAGGCTGCTATGAACATAATGGAGCATGTGTCTTTACTGCATGCCAGGGAATCCTTTGGGTATATGCCCAGGAGAGGTATAGCAGGGTCCTCTGGAAGTGTCATGTCCAGTTTTCTGAGGAACCACCAGACTGATTTCCAAAGTGGTTGTACCATCTTACAACCCCACCAGCAGTGGAGGAGTCTCCAATATGATGGTATTATCAAAATTAGTGTCCTAGTTAAATTTACTGTTTTTGTGAGAAAATGACCTGACCAGAACAACTTGGGGGGAAGGGTTTATTTTAGCTTACATTTCCAGGTAAACATCCATCTTCAAAAGAAGTCAGTATAGGAGGGGGTTGATTGGGGAACAGTATAGGAACCCAAACAGGGTAGGAACCCGGAGGCAGGAGCTGATGCAGAAGCCATGGAGGGGTGCTGCTTCCTGGATTGCTCCTAAAGACTTACTCAGCCTGATTTCTTATAGAACCCAGGACAACCAGCCCACGGATAGTATCATCCACAAAGGCCTAGGCCCTCCTTCATCAATGTTAATTAAGAAAATACCTTACAGCTGGATGCTATAAAGGCATTTTCTTAAGTAAGATTCCCTCTTTTCAGAGACTCTAGATTGTGTCATGCTGACATAAAACTAGCCAGCACTGGGGTTGGGGTGCCACTCTTAGATGATTAGATTCTAATGGGGTTATGAGGATGTAGAAGAGAGTCTGTGAATCTATGTACACCAGCAAATTTTATCTATATAAAGGCAGACTAAAGCTAACAGCAAATTATAATTGATGAATCAATACCAGAGCCTCTGGTTCTGCAAGGGTACTCTTTGGTCATTGATTGGTTGCACAGTGGCCTTGTTTGATCTCACTTCATCGAAGTCTCTGAGAGATCTTGCCTTTTGTTGGATGCTCTGAGAGTGTTTACGTGGCCAGGAGAAGAGCAGATCTAGATAAGGGCTCCAGGCCAGCTTACAGCAATGCTGCAGTCCACGTGGGCACCTCTGATGAGCTCCCAGATGTCAGAGGTTACTTTCTATTTCATTTTTATGCCCCTCTTACCTAATAAATGTATGTCCTAACTCAGAGACAGGACCTTAAATCACAACATCCCTACCCGAGAGTCTCATAGTGCAATGAGACATGTCTCTGAATAATACTCACAGCTCTCAATGACATTTCTGGGAAAAGTTTACATGAAAAATCACCCTCAAAGGGTTTCTCTTGCTGGGAACTTTTCCCTTTACTTCCCTGCCCCAACTCTTTTCCACCCAGAAACTGAAGGGTTTGCAAAGATTTATCTTCTTCATGTTTCTATACTTTGAAAGTTCTGGGAGATGCCAAGCAATGAACAAGAGAAAGGAAGGAGGTGAAACCTGACCAGACAATAGATGGAGATTTCCATAAATGTTGTCACTGTAATAATAAAGCTAGCTGGATGGCCAATGCCTGCTTTATCAGTAGACCTCAAGCCCATGGCTCTATTAGCACCAGGATGGATTGCTTTGGAAAGAAAGCACGTCTACTTGTGTGTCTTAGTCATTGTTCTATTACTGTGAGGAAATACCACAACCAAGGCAACTCTTACAAAAGAATGTAATTGGGGATTGCTTCCAGTTTCAGAGTGTTCGTCTGATATCATCATGGTAGCGTGCAGGCAGGCATGGCACTGTAGATGTAGCTGAAAACTAGCTACATCCTGATCCATAGGCAACAGGAAGAGAGAGCGCTAAAGATTGGGGAGGGGCCTATTATTTGTTTCAGAATGAGGACAGCTATGGTTTAAAGCGTCCAAATGGGTGGAACAATCTGTGGTCCTACCCACTATGGTGCCTACAAACCACAACAATGACCAGCATGACAGAACACTTTAAGGACACAATGGAGACCTGCATACCTTTGTTGTAATCAACAGCTCTCATTGGACATAAGACCTGCTTAATAAGAATGAAGTCAAGCCTGGCAACAGAAAGCTAGCTAAGCACTCAGTACTAATGATGTCACAGTTGCTGGAGAAGAAGCCACAACCACTAATTTACTAAGCCAGCTAATTTCTTACAGCAATCTATAAACATAACCCTACCCTTCATCAAGTACATTTCCGGTTGCAGTAGACAGAGACTATTACAGAAATGTAATAGTCAATCAAAATGCAGAGATGTGGAGTCCTGTCCCATTGGATGCAATTACAAAACATTCCCATATCTAAGGCTGAGGGACCATTGCAGAAGAGGAGACAAAAGTGTCATGAGAGCTAGAGAAACACGGAGTTTATCGTGAGATTGTGTCTTCAAAAATATCACGCCAAACATGACTACTTAAATGTGGCTCCTTGAACAAATACGACGCCAATAAACTGTGGTGATAGGAAGGGGGATGGATCAGGAGCCCTCCACTGTGGATGAAGAACTGCAGACAATTAAGGAATGCTGAGAGGGGAAGAAACACATCAGTTATTGTGCAATACCATATTGGATAACCCTGAAAACATGTACATATAAGCAACACTGTAAGGATTGAGCAAGTTGTATTTATGTATTTAAAACACACACACATGTGTGCATGTACAACAACAATTAAAGAAACAGAGGCCATCAATTTGAAA